>NC_039359.1:22484688-22798836 GCF_003573695.1 Papaver somniferum | reverse complement strand
TCCCACTAGTTTTCATACCTTTGCCAATTTATATTGACAAAAAGGGAAAGAATTAATGTGTAGTTCACACTACAAATACATATGGTTTACGAATCATTATGTAAGGGAAGTGGTTTTCATGTGAGATGAAGTATTGACTAAAGGGGAGTAATTGTTAGAGCATTGCTCGGTCGACCTCGCATGCGTTGCTATCTCAAGCATGTTTGCCAATGTTAGTGATCAAAACTATAAGTCTTGATTTCTAGTCTACTATAGCTAAGGTCTCGGACTAGGATAGAAAGTGTAGTTGAGCTCAAGAACTCCATGGCGATCATCATACAAGACGAAGGACTACTCAAGGAACCGGTGGATCTTCATCGACTAAAAGGTATGTGGAGACTTGAACTTATCTATCATTCAAAAGTCTATCTACTTTATCTCCTATCTTGAGAAAAAAGTCGTTGTGCTGTATAAACTTCGATTATACGCATTTTCTATTTCGAGCCGAGTTTATCTTGCCTATCTATTTCTCGAAATATATGTTGGTAAGCTTTCGCTTTGGACAAACTTAGCTTTACCTAGTGACGGGAGTCATGTTATGTTTCAATCACTTTGAAAATGGCTTTGATGACGATAGTTGATTCTTTATGTCTAACGACTATTATAACATTATAGAAGAATGTTTCAATGATTGAAATGAGAGTTTAGGTTATATAACCAATGGTGGATATAAGCATTGTTTTGGAAACACATATATGTATAAGTCCTTATTCCTTGAACCGAAGTTTGCGAACTTTGTTAATCAAGAGAACCGAAACAAGAGCCGTGAACTCAGTCCGCGAACTAGCGGAAGTTCTCGACCCGAGGAAATCTGCTGGAGTTTGAGAACTCCTTATGGGAACTTAAGTCCGCGAACTTGAGTTAGGTTATATTTAAAGATGGTTGTTTGTGAACTCATGTTTATATAAACTAAGGAATGCAAGTTTGCAAATCGTGGCTATAAAGTTCATAAACCGATTCAAGTGAATCAAATCGTTTTTGCTTCAATTGTGTCTTTTGTAGTTACATAAGATTTCCTTGCAATTGAACAACTATCTAACTAGTTCATTTGAGTCATTTGAACTAGTTATGGTGAAGAAGAGATTGGTTTATAAGAAAATGCTCATATGGCCAACCATTTGGTTAACTACTATTGAACCAACAAATGTACCTGTTTGGGTACGGCTACAGAAACCTAAAATCGTACATTTCATTTGTGTGTAACAAGCTAGGTTTTTCGATCTAACGGTGGAAAGATATTAGATTGAATCTAAATCAGGTTTTCATCTAACGGTGAATATTGAATGCTTTGCTACCAAGCTAACATTGATTGCAAACCCTGATTTGAAAGCCTATATAAAGGAGAACTCTAGCAACTGGGAAACCTAATCCCCACATCTTTTGTGTGATACTAGTTGCATAGCTGGAGTCGATTCTCATTTAATCTTTGGTTTCTTCTTCTAAACCAGGTTAACGACTTAAAGACTTCGTTGGGATTGTGAAGCCAGACTGATACTACTTTCTCGTAGTCGTGTGATCTGATCTTGCATATTCTATTCTATCGTACGAGTACAATCGCAAGGATTGTATTGAGATTAATATCTCCGATAGGCAAGATATAAAAGTAATCACAAACATCTTCGCCTCATCGTTTGTGATTCCACAACATTTTCTTTCATCACGTCGATTAAGATTATTGTGAGGTGTTGATAATACTAGGTTGTTCTTCGGGAATATAAGTCTGATTTATCAATTGGTTCCTGTTCACCTTGATTTATCAAAATACGGAACAAAACTCGTAGGTATATTCGTGGGAGATGGATTTATCTATTACTGTAGAGTTTTCTGTGTGATACAAATTTGTTTATTAAAATCTTCGACTTTGGGTCGTAGCAACTCTTAGTTGTGGGTGAGATCAGCTAAGGGAATCAAGTGCGTAGCATCCTGCTGGGATCAGAGACGTAGGAGCATAACTGTACCTTGGATCAGTTTGAGATTGATTGGGGTTCAACTACAGTCCAGACCGAAGTTAGTTTGAAGTAGGCTAGTGTCTGTAGCGGCTTAATACAGTGTGTGTTCAATCTGGACTAGGTCCCGGGGTTTTTCTGCATTTGCGGTTTCCTCGTTAACAAAATTCTGGTGTCTATGTTATTTATATTTCCGCATTATATTGTTTATCTTTATAATTGAAATATCACAAGTTGTGCGTTAGGTTCAATCAATTAGAATATCCAACCTTTGGTTGTTTATTTAAATTGATTGACACTTGGATATTGGTCTTTGGTACCATCCAAGTTATATCTCTTTAATAAAGACTCGCAGATTTTTATTTGCTTGAGTATAGATCAAATCGAGAGATTGAGATATTAACTCCTTGATATACTTTTATCTAGATTGAGTCTGACTGTCTAGTTGATTCTCTAGAAAGTATATTAGAGTTTGTCCATACAGATTTCTAAGCGAAATATTGGGTGTGGTTGTTAGACCCCCGCTTTTTCAATTGGTATCAGAGCAGGAAAACACGTTTAAGACCTTACAAGTCTGTGTTTGTAGCGATCCGGCTCTATGGACAGAGGTGTTATCTTAATAAACGTACCACCAGTCTTCGATGGCTCTAATTAGTTATGGTGGAATATTGATATGCGAGCTTTTCTTCAAGCACGTGATTTTCAATCATGAGTATATGTAGTTAATGGCTATAATGCTCCCGTTGTGGCAGTTGGAGATGTAAACGTTCCCAAGGACACTAAATTACTTGATAAAAGTAAAAAAAGTGAATATCTCTGAAGACGATCACTCTGAGACAGATTCATCAGATGAAGATTTTGACAAATCGGTCTCGATGATCACAAGACAGTTTAGGGATCTTCTGCTGAAGAGAAGTAAACGGTTCTCCAGAGATAAGCCTAAGTCATCAGCTAAACCTCATAATCGTATTCCTCCTAAAAACAGGGAAACATATGAAACTGATGACGAGGATATGCCTCAGTGCTTTAAGTGTAAAGGATCTGGTCATTTTGCAAAGGAGTGCCCAAATCGTAGAAAATACACTGGGAACAAAGGTCTTGCTGCAACTCTTGATGAAATGTCTGACAGCTATGAGTCTAATGAAGACGAGAAATCAAGTGTTGCACTTCTCGGTGAAAATATTGATTTTGATAATTGTAGCAATACATACATCAATCTCGATATTTTTTCAGAAGAAAGTCCAACTAATCTGGAAGAAAATATTGACCCGTTCTTTGGAAACTCTGTTTGTAATGTTTTAGGTTCCACTATGTGTCTAGATGCGTGTACATCTCAGAAGCCTGACTTTTATCCTAGTTTGACGTGCTTGTATTATTCTCTAAAGGGTCATGAACTTTCAAAGTGTTACAAGTACAAACACCAATTGAGGCACGTCAACAAACTTCAATGAAGAGCAAATCATTTAGCAAATAAGCTCAAACTTGCTCGGAAGACCGCTGAGGTATATAGGATTTTATCTTCATCTAAGAAGTTAGTTTCCAAGGATAAACCAAGACCATTAGAAAATAAAGAATGGTCGAGTCGTTTTGATAGACAGAGGTCTGTGGATTCCTCTCAAGAGGAAAATAATGGACAAATTGTTGTTCACCGCAACGCAGCTTGATTGTGTTGATTTGAAAATTTTGTCTCATGTGCCTGATCAAAAGAGACAAGATTTTGTACCTCTTAGGTTTTAGGAAAAGTTTTGGTTCTCTTCTTTTCTTAATTTTTGTTTTTGGAATTCACTGTCTATCAATAAAGGAGGGTTATTATCGACAATTCTACTCTTTATAGGGTTGAGAGTTGGTTGTGTACGAACCTGTTTAAAGGTTTCGAAACCCTACATTCCCCGTTCCTTCTTTAAAAGCTCTTTTTATCTCAAGACTGCTTGTTGAGTTTAAATTGTGATTTCCTCTCACAAACCCATACGTCTATGGATACTCCAAGCATGATGTCTTCTGATGGAAAAGATGTTAATATGATTGTTAAGCCATCAATCATGAAGGAAAACAAGAAATATCCATTATCTCCTACCTTGAAAAGTAAGAGAAGGAATTCGAGGAAGCCAAGAGCCATTCCTTCAAATTCTCAGAAGTTTTCTGACGTGATGAAGGAGATGCGAAAGAAGATTCAACAAATAAAGGATTTTGTGTATAATACTCATGAGATTCAGAAGGCCCTGGTTCGACATCATTGATATCAACTACTACCTTAATTAACCTTATGTCCCAATGGATATTGACGACAAAGAGTTCGGGGACGATAAAGAATTCTTTAAAGGTCTTATTGCCTAGTAAATCTTCTTTTTTCTTGTTTTATTTAGAAGAATAACTAGAGTTTGGAATATCCATTATTGTGATTACACATAGTTATGTACAATGTTTTCATCTTCATGTTTTTAGGTTTATTTGGTTAAATTCTAAAAAATTGTTTGGAAGATGATTTTTGCAGTATTAATCTTTATGGTTTTATATATTGCAATGTGTTATGGGATATGTGTGTTTGCTTCCGTGAACTATGATTGTCCCATACCTTGTCAAAAGTAAAGTCTTTCGTAAGTCGATATTCACGTATTAATAAAAGAATGAATGGACTTTTGACAAATACAAAAGTTAAGCCTATTATGTCAATTTTTGATTGAAGATAGGTTAAAATCTTTTGTTTACAAGGATTATGTCTATTGTATATTGTTATGTGAATAGGGATGGAAAATAGAATGAGTCCTTTCTTATTCCACGGTATTAGGTCGATCTCCGATCCACAATTTTTGTGTATATACTGTGTTGTTCCATAAGGTGACTTATGTTGAGCACTATCGACTGAGTTGATTATTTTCTTAAGATTAGCTTAGTCGTTGCTCCATGAGATACTTTATATCGAGCATGACCAATTAAATTGATTACTTTTTGTGATTAGTTTGGTTGTGTATTCCGATTAGATTAATTATGGGTTCTCTTGTGATTAATCTAATTGAGCATTTTTTGAATCTCCATAAGATCACTTATGTTGAGCACTTCCGATTAAATTAATCATAGGTTCTCTTTTGGTTAATTTAAGGTCGCTCTTGTTGTTCTTTCGGAAATGACATCAAATGGGAGGAGAGTTCTTTTGAACTTGTGCTTAATTGCCAAATCTTTGTGGGGAGTGCGGCTGTGGAATATTATAGGGGTTATCTTGTATCTTTATAAACTCCTTGATGAATGCATTTAGCTTCGAATTTATGATTGCATCTAAACAAGTTGATTTGTGCTTTCTTTGGTCATGAAATGTCTCTTTCGGAAATTTCATTAGGATCCCGTTCTTGTACCTTTGCCAATTTTATTGACAAAAAGGGGAAGAATTAATATGTAAGTCACACTACAAATACATATGGTTTTCGGATCATTATGTAATGGGGAGTGGTTTCCATGTGAGATGGAGTATTGACTAAGGGGGAGTGATAATATCACCATAGTATTGTTGTCAAAGTTGTGATACAATTGAACTTTGATACTGTGTAATGATACTATGACACTGTATAACAATGATCGAGAACCTTGTTTTCTCATTGTTATAGCTACGGATTTTCAACAACGATGATGCTGAACTTACAACCTTTGGGATCATTGGATTACTTGGAAGTGACGAAGATTTCGAGTAATGTTGAAGACTAGGCATGTGGAATAGGAGCTACAAAAGTTTATGTATTTATTTTTGTATTCCATATGTATTAATTTTGTACTAAAATTGACAAAGGAGGAGATTGTTAGAGCATTGATCGGTCGACCTCGCATGCGTTGCTATCTCAAGCATGTTTGTCAATGTTGGTGATCAAAACTATAAGTCTTGATTTCTAGTCTACTATAGCTAAGGTCTTGGACTAGGATAGAAAGTGTAGTTGAGCTCAAGAACTCCATGGAGATCATCATACAAGACGAAGGACTACTCAAGGAACCGGTGGATCTTCATCGACTAAAAGGTATGTGGAGACTTGAACTTATCTATCACTCAAAAGTCTATCTACTATATGTCCTATCTTGAGATAAAAGTCGTTGTGCTATATAAACTTCAATTATACACATTTGCTATTTCGAGCCGAGTTTATCTCGCCTATCTATTTCTCGAAATATGTGTTGGTAAGCTTTCGCTTTGGCCAAACTTATCTTTACCTAGTGACGAAAGTCATGTTGTGTTTCAATCACTTTGAAAATGGCTTTGATGACGATGGTCGATTCTTTATGTCTAATGACTATTATAACATTATAGAAGAATGTTTCAATGATTGAAACAAGAGTTTAGATTATATAACCAATGGTGGATATAAGCATTGTTGTGGAAACACATATATGTGTAAGTACTTATTCCTTGAACCGAAGTTTGTGAACTTTGTTGATCAAGAGAACCGGAACAAGAGCCGTGAACCCAGTCCGCGAACCCAGTCTGCAAACTGGCGGAAGTTCTCGTCCCGAGAAAATCTGCTGGAGTTTGAGAACTCCTTCCGAAAACTTGAGTTAGGTTATATCTAAAGACGATTGTTTGTAAACTCATGTTTATATAAACTAAGGAATGCAAGTTTGCAAACTGTGGCTATAAAATTCATAAACCGATTCAAGTGAATCAAATCGTTCTTTCTTCAATTGTGTCTTGTGTAGTTATATAAGATTTCCTTGCAATTGAACAAATCTCTAACTAGTTCATTTGAGTCATTTGAACTAGTTACGGTGAGAAGAGATTGGTTGATATGAAAGTGCTCATATGGCTAACCATTTAGTTAACTACTATTGAACCAACAAATGTACATGTTTGAGTACGGTTACACAAACCTAAAATCGTACATTTCATTTGTGTGTAACAAGCTAGGTTTTTCGATCTAACGGTTGAAAGATATTATATTGAATCTAAATCAGGTTTTCATCTAACGGTGAATATTGAATGCTTTGTTACCAAGCTAACATTGATTGCAAACCATGATTTGAAAGGCTATATAAAGGAGAACTCTAACAACTGGGAAACCTAATCCCCACACCTTTTGTGTGATACTAGTTGCATAACTAGAGTCGATTCTCCTTTAACCTTTGGTTTTTTATTCTAAACCAGGTTAACGACTTAAAGAATTCATTGGGATTGTGAATCCAGACCGATACTACTTTCTCGTAGTTGTGTGATCTGATCTTGCATATTCTGTCCTACGAGTACAATCGCAAGGATTGGCTTGAGATTAATATCTCTGATAGGAAAAATATAAAAGTAATGACAAACATCTTTGATTCATCTTTTGTGATTCCACAACATCTTCTTTCGCCGCGTCGATTAAGATTGTTGTGAGGTGATTGATAATACTAGGCTGTTCTTCGGGAATATAAGTCTGGTTTATCAATTGGTTCATGTTCACCTTGATTTATAAAAATACGGAACAAAACTCGTAGGTATATTCGTGGGAGACGAATTTATCTATTACTGTAGACTTTTCTATGTGATACAGATTTGTTTATTAAAGTCTTCGACTTTTGGGTCATAGCAACTCTTAGTTGTGGGTCAGATCAGTTAAGGGAATCAAGTGTGTAGCATCTTGTTAGGATCAGAGACGTAGGAGCATAACTGTAGCTTAGATCATTGTGAGATTGATTGGGGTTCAACTACAGTGCAGACCGAAGTTAGTTTGAAGTAGGCTAGTGTCTGTAGCGGCTTAATACAGTGTGTGTTCAATCTGGATTAGGTCCCGGGGTTTTTCTGCATTTGCGGTTTCCTCGTTAACAAAATTCCGGTGTCTATGTTATTTTTATTTCCGCATTATATTGTTTATCTTTATAATTGAAATATCACAGGTTGTGCGTTAGGTTCAATCAATTAGAATATCCAACCTTTGGTTGTTGATTTAAATTGATTGACACTTGGATATTGGTCTTTGGTACCATCCAAGTTATCTCTCTTTAATAATGACTCGCAGATTTCTATTTGCTTGAGTATAGATCAAATCGAGAGATTGAGATATTAAATCCTTGATATAATTTTATATAGATTGAGTCTGATTGTCTAGTTGATTCTCTAAAAAGTATATTAGAGTTTGTCCATACAGATTTCTAAGCGAAATATTGGGTGTGGTTGTTAGCCCCCCTTTTTCAGTAATACATATCACCATAGTATTGTTGTCAAAGTTGTGACACAATTGGACTTTGATGTTGTGTAATAATACTATGACACTGTATAACAATGATTGAAAGCTATTGTTTTCCCATTGTTATAGCTACGGATCTTCAACAACTATGATGCTGAGTTGAACACGTTCAGAATCACTGGAGTACTTGTAAGTGACGAAGATTTCGAGTAATGTTGAAGAACCAAGGAAATCAAGCATTTGGATGAGAAGCTACAAAGTTTGTTTATTTTATAATCAATATGTATTGACAGTTTTGTCACTAAAATTGACAAAGGGGAATATTGTTAGAGCACTGCTCGGTCGAACTCGCAAGCGGTTCTATCTTAAGCCTGTTTGTCAAGTTCAGTTATCAAAACTATAAGTCTTAATTTTTAGTCTACTTATAGTTAAGTCTCGGATTAGGATAGAAAGTGTAGTTGAGCATTAGACTTCATGACGTTCATCGATTGAAGACGAAGAACTACTAAGGGGAGCTTATGGAACTTCATCAACAAAATATATGTGGATACTTGAACACATCTATCACTCAAAAGTCTATCTACTCTATTTCCTATTTGAGACAAAAGTCGTATAGATATATAGACTTCGATTATACACATTTGATATTTCGTGCTGAGTTTAACTCGCTTACATATTTCTTGAGATATGTGTTGGTAATCTTTTGCTTTAACCGAGTTCATATTATATTCTTGACGGAAGTCAAAATATGATCATGTGAAAATCACCTTATAACATCTTACATGATTTGTGTGAGACAGTCATCTGATGTAGACTCGGAATGTTGCGTATTGATCGTTCGATCACTTGAAAATTGCTTTGAAGCTAATAGTTTGTGTGAGACATATATTGTCGTCTTCCAAGAATGTTTCAAGAATTAAAATGGGAGTTTAAAACAAATAAACATGATTCGATATATCACAGTATGTGTATGCTAACTTTTGCAAGTTATTCCAAGTCAGGGAATCATAGTATGGATACTCGTATGCGTACTGGTTGGTTAATGAAAGTCCGGGAACTTAGTATGCATACCGGTATGCTTACTGGCGTGAGTTTCAAGTTCCGGAAATTCAACTGAGTTTGGAAGGTATGCGCACCCATTCACATAATGGCAAACCCAAACTTAGTCCGGCCACTTAGGTATGTGTACCCGTTTGCATACTTGAGTAGGTTATGTTCTAAAATCGATTTGTTCATGAACTAATAAATTTATATAATAAGGAATGCAATCTTTTGAAAACCGTGACTATAATGTTCATGAATTGATTCGAGTGAATCAAAATCGATTTTGCTTCAATTGTGTCTTGTGTACTTCTATGAGAATATAAACAATTGAACAACTCTAGAACTAGTTTTATTTGAGTCATTTGAAGTAGTTATTAAGATGAATAAGGTTGATATGAAAATGTTCATATGGCTAACTTCGGTTAACTATTGTTGAGCCAACAAGGTGCACACGTTTAGGTATGGTTACTCATATCTAAATAAAGTCACTTTTCATTTGTGTGCAACAAGCTAAGTTCGATCTAACGGTTGAAAGATATTAGCTCGAGTCTAATCAGGTTTTCATATGACGGTGAATATTGAATTCTTTGTTACCAAAGTAACATTGATTGCGAACCCTGATTTGAAGACTGTATACTCTAGAAACTAGGAAACCTAATCCCCACACCTCATGTGTGATACTAGTTGCGACTAAAGTCGATTCTCCTTTAACCTTAGGTTTTTCCAAAACCCAGTAGGTTAGCGACTTGAAGACTTCATTGGGATTGTGAAGCCCGACCCAACTATTTTCTTTGCAGTTGCGTGTTATGATCTTGATGTTTTCTATCTTGTTGAGTACTATCTTCTCTAAGATTTGCTCGAGATTTAATCTCCGATAGGCAAGATAAAAAGTAGTCACAAAATCCTTTGTGATGCCACAATATCTTATTTCACTACCATACAATTAAGATTATTGTGAGGTGATTTATATTTCTAGGATTATTCAGGAATAGAAGTCCGGTATCGATTATATCAATTGGTTTCTGTTCACCTTGATTTATCAAAAGACAAAACAAAACTCATAGGTATATCTGTGGTAGACAGATTTATCTATTCAATATACTTTTCTGTGTGAGACATATTGGTTTATCAAGTCTTCGACTTTGGGTCGTAGCAACTCTTAGTTGTGGGTGAGATCAGCTAAATGAATCAATTGCAGAATCCGAGTGGTTCTAGAGGCGTAAGGAACGCGACTGTCCCTTGATCAGTGTGAGATTGGTTACGGCTCAATTACATTCCAATCCGAAGTTAACTTGGAGAAGGCTAGTGTATGTAGCGGCTACAGTGTGGTGTTCAAATCTGGACTAGGTCCCGGGGTTTTTCTAGATTTGCGGTTTCCTCGTTAACAAAATTTCTGGTGTCTGTGTTATTTCTTTTCTGCATTACATTTTCTATATAATTGAAATATCACAGGTTTTGCGTAAGTTCAATCAATTGTAATCCAACCTTTGGTTGTTGATCAAATTGATTGATACTTGGATATTGGTTTTTGACACCATCCAAGTTATTTCTTATATTCAATCTGGCTCGCAAATTCCTATTTGTTTGATTGCAGATTGAATTGAGTATTAGAGATATAACTCTTGGATATACTTTTCTTAAGATTGAGTCTGACTGTTTAGTTGATTCTCTTGAAAGTATATTGAAGTTAGTCCATGCAGATTGCTAAGCGAAATATTGGGCGTGGTTGTTAGACCCCGCTTTTTCAGTTTCCAGGTTGATGAATTACTTTATTAATTACCAAGCAAGCTCAACTTATTTAAATAGATTAATAATGTAAGTATGTTAGAAGTTTTAGTTAAATCATAAAGAAGATTTTTCCAACCGTATATTAGTCGACATACATGTTATGCACCAAGTGATTTGCTAAAGAACAATGGTTAAGTTGTTCCGGAACCGAAAAGCATAGTATATTATCACAAAACCAAAAACAATTCCCGAACTGTCCAATTCATGGAGTTCATGAACCTTTTGCTTTAATAAGTTCACAAACTGTCCAAATCTGTTGCAAGCTTAGATACAAAAAATATTATAAAACCTCTTAAAATCAACTAGTTCACGAACTGAGCAAATCAATTCGTGTACTAACAAAATAAAAAGTATCCAGTGATATCTCAAAATCAACCAGTTTGTAAACTGACCAAATCAATTCGTGTATGCAAGTGAATTAGAGAATATTAATGAAGTCTTATTATATATAAGCTCCAAGTTCATGAACATAAACAACTAACTTGACAAATCTTTATGAACTTAATTACGCGATTGCAATATGTTGAACAATAAAGGCTCTCAACCTATTATGCGATATGTAATTTATTGATTGAATTTAAAATTCAAGTTATACCAAGTAAGAGCTTGTACTCGAGATTTCATTTTTGCAGTGTTTATTATAATACTTAAGTTACACGACATGATAGAATGCTAGATAATATGAGTAAATATGATAGTCAGTCTTCATATCCCTTTGTTGATGTAGACGTCTTTTTTGTTTTTCAGTCTTCAAACTTAAAAATTGATGTATTCTGATACTTAACTACCATGCTTTATTCCAAGTCCGAGTATGAACTTATCATATTATAAATCAAGATGTAGTTTTGATCAACTTAATTTGACAACAAGCTTAACATACCAAAATTTGTGAGTTTGACCGAGCGATACTCTAACACTCCTACATTGTTCACGGGTTGCATCCACATTTTGTGTCGTCTTTCACAAAATCGAAACTCCTTGACCCGTAGATTAAATGAGGTTGGTCTTTTTGGACATGTGGGTTCCCCCTCTGTCATGTGCAGGACAAACGTCGGTTTAGAATTTTTCAAAAAATAAAACAGACGAAAAACGAAAGACCATCTATCTTTGTTCAATATAAAAATTGGAAAGTTTGGAATTTCTAAAAAGAATTGGTGAATGACTACAATATGCAAAAGTAGCAATCGCCATAATTTGAAGTCTCTCTTTTATCACTCCAATTTCTTTCATTTCTCTCCAAACATTTTTTGTCACATTTATTTGTAAATAAAGTTATTAATAATTTAAGAGAAAGAAAACTAAATATTCACCTAATGACAGGCTAAATAGTCTATATGCAACCATTCTTGATAGCTTCCATCTAAAACAGTCAAACAACTTTGTACTCTTATAAAAATATTTGTTACGAACATTTTCTGGTGTATTTATCCTAAACTAGGGTTGTAGATTTTTCCCGACGTCTCAAGTACTTGTATAAACAATGGATCATCATTAATAGTCCAACTATGCCCATTCAAACAGTAGGGCGAGCATGGGTAATGACTCGAATTAAAATGTTTTTTATTTAAATGATGAGAATTAAAGGCACGTAAAAGACAAGAATACATAACGTAATTGACATCCCTTGTTATCCAATATAACCCTTTTTCTAGGTATATCGCTTCTTGTCGATACGAATTCGGTATGCTATATTAATTACTGATCTGATTATAGCCACCATATCAAATTACACGTTGTAATGCAGACTTTTGATCGCAATGTATAATTTGGTTGCACTCTAATATGCGTTATAGAACAAATTTGAAGTAATTAAACAAGTTTTAGGTTATGCTGAATTTTGGTTAGCGACACGCTGAAAATCTTTCGTGTTATGCAGCCCGAAGTTTGGGCTACGATGTATATTTAGAATCATACAACATATTTTAGATCACGACATAAATTTGGGTTTTAATGATAGATTCCTATCACAACGATATACCTGGAGTTAAGGTACAAATAATAAAAAACGATCATGATATAAATTTTGGATCGTAATAGAAATTGTGTATCATGAGTCAGATATTAAATCATTCAGCAAATTTGGATTACAAGTCACAAGCTTATTTCTTTTAAACGAAGAAATTCTGTGTATTATAATAGAAATTTTGTAATTAATAGATATTTTTTAAAACTTTAGCCAGCAAATTTTTTAGCTACTTAAATTTTCTTTAAAGAGAAAAAATAAATTAATAAACACATTAAAATAAATGATCCCCTTCAAAGGAAAAAAAAGTTTAAATAAATGATGTAAAAAGATTCTTTAAAAAGAGAAAAGATTTCAAAAGAAACACTATTTCAAAAAACAAAAATAAATTAACAGAACACGTAAAACAATCGGTTACAAAAACGTGGCTAATTTTGGGAATGTGACAAATATTTAGGGCCTATCACTATAAGATCAAATCCGAAGCCATTTGGTGGCAATAGTACTATCACCACTACGTACCACGGTCATTTTGAAGTAAACTCAAAAATCCCTTAACCAACTATTTTCGTGTGGCTAATTTATCTTTGATTAATTAGTGAATTAATTTAATTAGTAGTTAAATAATCGTATTAGATGTGAATTAACTAGTTTCGATTGATCATCAAAACATGAAAATTTTGTTGTTTTTTAATTAAAAAATTTTCAAAGAAAAACCCACAGATACGAAACATACACGATCTATTGTTGTTGATATTCTTGATCCATGAAGAACATCAATACGGAATCAACATACGTTCTTTATTTTTATGGTCGAATGTTCTTAATATTCTTGATCCATGAATAAAAACAACCAAGAATCGACATATGTTCTTCACTTTTATGGTTGATTGATCATAACCAGTTGATACAATCCTCCACGAGTGCCAATTGTAAAAAAAACTCAAAAATGATAATTTTTTACATAATAGTAAGTCCATAATCGGTGTATATAGTTCTCCCCGTGTACCGATTTTAAAAATCAAAAATTCATGAGTTTTTCTGTAATTTGTTTTTCCAGAATCAGTTTACATATGTGCTCTTATCAACCAATTGTAAATCTGGGCATTTCTTGGACTGTTTTACTTATAACTTTTTCGTCCAATTTCGTAATGACCTCATTCTTTTTGTGCTGAGATCGTACTTTCATTCTCTATAATATAGACCAAGGTAGTCAATATCGGTTGTATATGCTGATATTACAGGTTTTTATCGGATATCGGAAAATACCTATATGATATCGGAAATATCGGAGATACAAAGACGGAACGATATTATCGGTTGTACAGGCCAGTACAGACCGATTTATCGGTTTCACTTGTACACCGATACTATCGGTTTCATGAATGAATTTTTCATCAACATGCATCTAGTCTTTACAGACAGGTATAATGTCAATTGGAGAAGGTAAAAAGACCTAATATATTTATAATATAAAAAAATCTATGACTATATGGTAGGATATAAGATGGAAACCATATTTCGATTGCAAGGCAGGGAACTATAAAAGATAAATATGAAGGATAATAAAAAATATTTACCGGCGTAATGGAACAACAATCACAACGCTGGCTAATAAACCACCTTGTATTTTTGGAATTTCAGATATGTTTATGATTCTTATTAATTTTTATTATGGTTTTATAATTATTTGGAATTCTATATTAAATGATGTATCACCGATAAAAAACGATATTATCTTTTGTATAGGTGTATCGGACCCGGCCAATACGAGACCGATACGCGGTATTAACTACCTTGATATAGACATAAGAATTATTGGGTTTGGACAAGTTCTGATTGGTCTTGGATCCAAGGATTCCATCTTTGCATACTATACTCTTAAATCAAGGAAAATGGGCATTCCGTTTAACTATAATTGTTCTATGTGAATGTCCACATCGACCTATTGGTCGACATGGTTATAAACATCGGCCGATTACTAAAGAAATAGGTCAATATGGACATGAACATCGACCAATTGTGGTTAAATACAGAAAACCAAGATTCTTTGTAATTTTCAATTTTGGATGGATAAACCAATCACAAGTATAATTAGAGTAATGTGTTGCAGTCGGCTATTTTTAGTTTGAAATAAAATTTTAAATGGGCTAATGAAATTTACTTTAAATTGATCGATGTAGTTCGAATCGATTGATGTACTTAGATTTTAATTTTAGTTTGCGAGGAAAATGATTTGAATATGTTTCAATTACAGAAGAATAAGGCTTAAAATTATGTATTAATAGTGAGGTAATTTAGTACTTTTACCTAGTGTAGAAACTTCTTTTTCCTTTAGTTTAGGTGGCATTCAAAATCGATAATCCCCAAATTAAAGTCATACTCTAAAATATAAGGGATATTTTGATTTTAGGTCACAAAAAAGTGACCAGCTTTGCGTTTGGGTCATCAATTTTTTTTTAATTAGAGTTTGGGGTCATAAGAATTCGTTGATCGTGTTGTCAATTAGAGAATTTGGTTAAGTAAGTAAATGACCAATACGATGTTAGAGTTTGAGTTATTTACCAACCTGACCATTCCCCTTTCATTACACACGTGTATGAGTGAGACTTATCCTTGTAAGAACGGTTGAGATTTAGAACAAGTATTTCTTCTCAAAAAAACAAAAAAGGACGACAATCTTCAACCTTCAACATTGATGAACTATCCCCCACTAAATCATTTTCAATCCAAATCATCTTCAATATTTCGACCTTGATCGCTCGGATTTGGTTGCTTAAAACAAAAGAAATGTGAAAAAATTACCAAAATAAAGAAGAAGGTTTCGTTCTTGAATAAATTTTGATTTTTTCGCGAGCTTTTAACTAGATTTAGAGTTAGAGTTCAATGTACCAAACCTTTTTTTTTATACCCTAATACTCTCTCCGTTCTTTTTTAATAGGCCAGTTTCTATAAATAAAAGTTTCAGAAAAATAGGCCAGTTTCCTAATTGGGAAAGTCAAATGTTATTTTAATTTTTTGGGACCACTTTTCTCTTAACTTCTTTTGATGACAAGTGTCATGTGGACCACTTCACTTTACTTCTTTTGCTAACAAGTGTCATGGGGACCATTTCACTTCACTTCTTTTATTGACAAGTGTCATGAGGACCACTTTCAATGATTAGTTCTCTTAATTTCCTTAAATTTCGCTAAAAACAAAACTGGCCTATTAAAAAAGAACGGAGGGAGTAAGATGTTAGACCGGATTTGGGTTTTTTCTTTGACGTTCTTTCACCTCGCAGGCTTGCAGTAAAGACACGAAATGGATGAAATCTATGGATTTTGTCATCCACTTACACCTTTTATACACATTTTTCATGTGAAAATTCATAATTAGATGTTTCTTCAGGTAATTGAATGTATGAGTTTTTTTCAATTTTCACTATAAAGGGTATTAATGAAAATTGGTTTCGTTGTTTTTGGATGAAATTGGGGAACCGATTGGGGACACTAGTTTGATTGAATTGCGTTAAGTATAAGAAATTTCTCCCATTTTCTTTCTCGCGTCTTGATTCAACATCAAAGGTGACTGAAAAGAAATTGTATTCCTTGTCATCTTAATCTCTCTTCATCATCCTAATCTGGGAATATTATTGTCGCCATCGATAAAAAAGAAAAGCCTGATTTAACTTAGATGTTTTTGTTTGGGTATTTTGTTTTTTGATTTTTATCTATGATTATGATTATGAGGTGTTTGAGGGAATCATCGATAATCAGAACATAAACCGTTTTGATGATGCTTCTTGTTATTTAATTCTAGTCAATGGTGGTGAGTCTGGTGCTAGAGATGATGATAACAGCCAAAATAGAGTTAATTAAATAAAAACTAATTTTAAAAAATCAATTATTTCAACGTTGACTGACGATTTTTCTTCGTCTAGGGTTTTTCTCTACTATTCGACCAAACCAGCCATGGCTGGTGGGGTCTCTCCTTCTATCCCTTTCTCACATACCCATAGCTCCACTTTAGATTCTAGTTTCATGGTTGGATCTCAAAATCTAGTTTCTTTTTCAGAGTTTCCACCTCTTTGCAAATTAGGTAAGGGTGTCTCAAAATCTAGGGTTTGAAGTAATGGATTGGTCTTCTTTACTATCCTTGAAGAAAAAAGCTACCGACGTTGATGATGATTATTCAATGGTGTATAAACCTTCAGTGATGAGGGAAGGCGAGGAAGGAGCAACATTCTCCTCAGAAATTCTCAAGGATGAAATCAAGGCTTGCGAAAACTTGGTAATCGAGTATTTCATTGGTCGACGAGGTTCTTTCTCAGAGGTTCAATCTGCAATTACTAAAACTTGGAAGACAAAATCAGAGGTACAAATTACCATTCACGGTAGCAATGCATTCTTTTTCAAATTTATGAATATGGAAAATAGGTGTGTAACTTTGGATCATGGTGAATTCTGTATTGGTAGTAGGCTATTTTTTGTTAGGACTTGGAGTCCTTTGATTGAGAACACCATTGCAGAGATGAAATCCATCCCTGTATGGCTATTGATCTATAATGTTCCAATACATTTATGGAACAAACTAGGACTGAGTAAAATAACGAGTTTTATTGATAAACCCCTCTTGATGGATGAATGTACAAAAAACAAAACCATACTAACCTATGCTAGGTTGTTGGTTGAAATTAGTACTGATTGCACTTATCCAACTCATGTACCGTTGTGGATAGATGATGTTTTTGTGATGAATCTTCCGGTGAAGTACCAAAGGAAGCCATTAAAATGTGGTGTTTGTTCCTCTTTCGGACATCCCAACAACAAATGTTATGTTAATGGGGTTCAAGGAAAACCTCATTGGATGCATAAGACAGAACAACTACTGAGGTAGCCGAGAAGATGGAGAAGGATGGTAATTCCATGTTGGCTATTGATAATATGGAGGCTCCTTCCGATGACCTATCTAGTGATTGTCAACTGCAACTGCAAACTAGTAATGGATAAAAATAGCTAGCATTAGGAATTAATGTTGATGGTGTAGTTGAAAGGGTTATAGAGGATAAAGAGCCTGTTGTTGGAAGGAAGATGTATGCTAGAAAAAAGAAAATCTCTAGCCCAAAGGGTAAAAAAACTCTTCAAAGGGCAATTTGTGATTTGAACCCATAAAACATCCTTGATTCCGAAGGGGAATTTGCTAATGCAGAGATTAAGGACTTAACTAAGATCGGGAAGGAAAAATCGAAAAAATCAAGAGTAGAAGAGTACAATAACGGTCAAGTGATACCGGAGGATTGTGTTGATTCAGATGATTCTTGCTCTGAGTCGCCAATTGCAGTTGTTATTAATTCTTCGGAAGCGACCCCAGATTGACGAGGAGGGGAATGCCCAGATATAATTTCTACCGAAAGAAATGGGTTTTCAACTCCAAGTGTGGTTGTTACTTCTAATGAGAAGAAGAATTCAGAGGCGGGTGTTCCTGATACAGGTGTATCCGTACTCCTTTAGGGAACTTATTTAATCTCAAGCTATGTTGAGGTAAGAATCCTATTCTAGGCAGGAATCCTTGTTTAGGCAGAATTCCTAGTTAGGGAAGAGTTTGCTTTAGGCAATACTCTTAGTTTAGGAAATAGATTCCTAATATAAGTCCTTGGTCGGCTGAGTACGATGAAGGCTATAAATAGAGGGATTTGGCTAAAAGCTAATACATATACTAGATACAGAAAACCTAGAGAAAGCTTGGAACAATACTTGTGCAAGTTTAGAAAACAATATAAGGTTAATCCACTGTTTAGAGAAGATTGTGAGCGTAACAAAGAGAGAATTGTAATCGTTTTCTTGTTCATAATCTAGTGAAGATATTTTTCTTCGAATTACTACTCGTGTTCTGTTTTCTAAGTTTCTCATTTATTATTGTTCTGAATTCCGCCTTTATAGTAATATCTACCAAGGTACAGAGATCAATACGTATCAAGTTGGTACCAGGAGCAAGGTTAGTTTCTAGGGTAGATCCCTGTGGTTTATGGTTTTCACTAGATCTCTCTAAATAAAACTTAGTGAGGTCCTCGAGAATCTAGAAGACGTTAGGATAACAAGGGGATCAAGGATGACAAAGTCAGATGATGAACCTAAGCATAGCGAACCACAAACCACGGAAGAAAAGGTGGCTGCTTTGCAAACAAATATGAAGTCGATTAAAACCACCCTTGAAGAATTGACCGAATGTATTCGTTATTATACACCCAAACCGAAGACAAAGAAGAAGATTATATCTTCACCTGAAGTTTCGGAAGAAGAGGACGAAGAAGAAGAAGATGATGATGATGAGGAAGAGAATAACAAGATGAGGACGAGAAGAAGAAAAGTGAGTCTCTCAAAAGTCCTACTTCAACTAAACTTCATGGTAAGAATCTAAAAATTGATTTCCGTGTTGATATTCAACTTTATGCTGGGAGTGTCGACGTAGAGAAATTGGATGATTGGATTGAACATCTAGAGACGTATTTTTCTTTCTTTGAATATGGTTCAAAGGAAAATATTGCTTTTGTGGCATTGAGCTACAAAAGCATGCTCTAACTTGGTGGAAATCTTATCAAAGAAAAAACCAAGGTAAGAGAGTATTGTTGTGGAAAAGATTCAAGGCAGTTGTAAGGAAACAATATTATCTGATTGGCTACCTTGAGGAGAGGTGGTTCAAGTGGTACAACTTGAATCATACATACAAGCAAACCGTACAAGAATATACTTCGGAATTTCAGAATCAAGCTATGATTTTGGATTTATACTTGGAAGATCATACTATCTATATGAAGTATATTTCCGGGTTCCATGAGTATATACGGAAGGAGTTAAAGATGTTTTCAGTAGATACTATTGTTGAAGCAAGTATAAAAGCTAATGCCATTGAAGGCAGGCTTAAGAAATCTGATTCAAATGGAAATACTAAGGTGAAATCTGGAGGTACCACTGTGAAATGAGGTGAAAGGAGCAAAGAAGAAGGGAAGTCCAGTGACAAGGAAGGTTTTACTTGCACCCATTGCAAGCAAACAGGTCATGTTATCGAGCGTTGGGTTAAGAACCCTCATCTAAAGCCTAAAGGGTTGCAGAGGAAAGAAGCCAAGAAGGCAGCACTAGTCGCTCAAACTCCAAAAGAAGTCCACGGACTAACGGAACCCAATTCAAAGTTTTTTCTTATGACAGTGGCAAAAGAAAGACCTTCAAAGGATGATCTTAGGGAGCGACTCTTCACAGTGAATATGCAAGTTAAAACATCACTAGTTGATGTTGTTATTGACCCGGGAAGTCAGAAGAATTTACTTTCAAATTCTTTGGTGCAGAATTTAGGATTGAAGACTATCAAACATCCAAAACCATACCCTTTAGGATGGCTTCAAAAGGAAGGAGGCTTACAATCATAGTAGTGCACGTTCAAATTTGCTCTAGATGAGTCATACATTGACGAAGTTACATGCGACGCAGTACCTTTGGATGTCTGTTAGGTGGTACTAGGTAGTCCTTACTTATGGGATAGAGATGCAACTCTACATAGGAGGGAGAAAAATTACATCTTTACCAAGAATGGAGAAAGTTTTGTGGTTCAAGCTATAGATTCTACTCTTGAGGAAGCAAGCTTGATCACAACCACTCAGGTAAAGCGGTTGGTGAATGCTATCAAAAAGTTCATTCTCCTTGTGATCCGTTCTCTTGAGGAGAAGCCGAGTAGAGTTTGTTTGGCAGCCTTGTCTGCACAACAAGAAGGAGACCTGGAAAGGTTGAAGCTGAAGTACAAGGATTTATTTTCAGATGTCAGGGGTTTACCGCAAAAGAGAAGTATGGAGCAGGAGATCATGTTGACCGGGGAGAGTTCTCTACCTAATGTAGGTCTTTATCGCACGACCGTAGAGGAATCTAATGAGATCAAGAAACAAGTACATGAACTTCTAGAATTAGGAATGATAGTGCCAAGTGCTTCACCTTGTGGATCATCGGTATTGTTGGTACCAAAGAAAGATGGAGGCTGGCGTATGTGTATTGATTATAGAGCATTGAACAAGATCACTATCAAGAATCGTTACCTTTTACCTAGGATAGACGACATGATAGATCAGTTGGAAAAATCTCGTGACTTTACAAAATTAGATTTCAAATTTGGATACCATCAAATGATAGTTCGAGAAGATGATACATGGAAGACTGCTTTCAAAACCAAACAAGGTTTGTTCGAATGGTTGGTGATGTCTTTTGGTTTGTGTAACGCTCTAGAGACGTTTATGCGTTTGATGAATGATTTGTTACGCCCTTTTATAGAAGATTTTGTGATTTTTTACTTGGATGATATCCTAATATACAACATAACTTGGGAAGAGCATCTCGTTCGCGTTGAGAAGGTGTTTGAAGTGTTACATAAAGGCCGGCTGAAGTTGAACGTAAAAAAGTGTGAGTTTGGGAAGAAGAGTTGGTGTATCTCGGATTCATTGTTGGTGATGGACAATGGAAGATTGATCAAAGGAAGGTTGACGTGATCACTAAGTGGCTTAGACCTAGTACCCTAAATGAAATCAGAGGTTTCTTAGGGGAATGCACATACTTGCGTAAGTTTATCCGACATTTTCCGAATATTGCGGGACCATTACATGGTTTGACGGGGGCTAGGGCAAAGTTTGAATGGCAGCACACCCATGAAGACGCTTTTCAGTTACTAAAAAGGAAGATTTCAGAAGCACCGATGTTGGCATTGCCTAACTTACAACGTACTTTTGAAGTTGAGACCGACACTTGTAACTATGCATTGGGGGGAGTATTGTTACAAGATGGTAAACCAGTGGGGTACCATTCAGAATTGTTCTCAGGTGCTATTAAGAACTACGCACCCTATGACAAAGAATTTTATGCTTTATATCAATGTATCAAGCATTGGCGAGTGTATCTCTTAGGTAAAGAAGTAGTGGTACATTCAGATCACAAACCATTGGAGTATCTACACGCTCGGACAAAACTACAACAAGCCCGACACATGAAGTTGATGTCTTACTTAATGAGTTTTAACATTCTCATTAGGTACAAGAAGGGAGTAATAAACAAGTTGGCCAATATGTTATCTCGACCCCCAGTCTGAGCATTAATGGTAGCCATGAGAATTCAATCAATTGTTCCTCAAGAGTATGCAGAGTCATATGCATCCAACAAAGAATTAAAGACAATGTTATAAGGTGTAAAGAGTGGTTTGAAAAGTGAGTATGAACTCTGCGATGGATTGTTATACAAAGTTCAGTTACTTTGCATACCGGAAGATGAAGATCGTTTGCAATGGTTGAGAGAAGCACACACATCCCGATTTGCTGGACACTTTGGGAAGAATAAAACTCTTCTTAACCTTCGTCTTTTATGTCTTTTGGCCAAAGATGCAAGATGATGTGGATAAGTTAGTTAGAGGGTGTAAGTTGTGTAGCGCATCTAAACCTTCCAACAAAAAACGTGGGTTATATCTACCATTACCAGTACCATCAATGCCTTGGGAGAGTACTTCTATGGATTTTCTTGGTGGGTTACCAAAGACCAAAACTGGTTATGATTACTTGTTCGTTGTGGTGGACCAATTCAGCAAGATGATTGCATTAATTCCATGTACAAAGACGGTAATGGGAGCCGGTGCAGCAAAGCTCTTCTTTGAGCATGTGTGGAAGCATTTTGGTTTACCTACTTCGATTATTTCTGATAGGGATAGTCGATTCCTTAGTCATTTTTGGGATTCTTTTTGGAA
Source organism: Papaver somniferum (assembly GCF_003573695.1). Lineage (NCBI taxonomy): Eukaryota > Viridiplantae > Streptophyta > Magnoliopsida > Ranunculales > Papaveraceae > Papaver > Papaver somniferum. The sequence continues at coordinate 22,776,178 of NC_039359.1, read as the reverse complement.
GATGATGGACACTAGGTTGAAGAAGAGCACATCTTTTCATCCTCAAGCATCCTAAAACTTGGGATGGGAGTTTACAGTATCAACAGTTTGCTATTAATAGGGAAGTTCATAGTTCTTCGGGAAAATCTCCTTTCGAAACGTGTTGTGGTTACTTACCACCTAGCCCATTCGATCTAGTATTTTCTAGTGACACCTCAGTGGGGGGAAAGAAGATAGTGAACGACAAAAGGCACAAAAGTTGTTGGAGAAGATATCTCAGATTCATGTAACTGTTGAAGCACAATTAAAGAAGTCACAAGCCAAATACAAAGCAAAGCATGACAAGCATCTTGTGCCTTGTAATTTCGGTGTTGGTGACTTGGTATGGCTAAGATTAGGTAAGGAACGACTAAAGGGGGAAGGTAAGAAGTTGAAGCCATTGAGGTATGGACCATTTCGTATTCTCGATCAGATTGGTGACAATGCCTTTCGACTGGATATGCCACCTTATCTAGGAATGTACTCAGTTATTAATACCGAATACTTGAAGTTGTTTGAACCACCATTACTTGATGATGACGGCGACGACACTATGATCTTACCAAGAGTATAAGACTTATGGTTTGATAGAGAGGAACCACTCGAGGAAGACTGCATATTGGAGCGAAGAGTGACTAAAACACGACAAAAAGAGAAAGAAGCTTTTCTAATTGGATGTAAAGGTCAAGTGGTTTAACAAGGAAAAAGGGACTCTCGAGTTCGCTAACCTTCATTTTTAACTCTCACAGGAGTTCAAGTTCTTAAAAAGGGGACCCATGATACAGGTGTATCCGTACTCCTTTAGAGAACTTAGTTAACCTCAACCTAAGTTGAGGAAAGAATCCTATTCTAATCAGGAATCCTTGTTTAAGAAGAATTCCTAGTTAGGGAAGAGTTTTGTTTTAGGCAATACTCTTAGTTTAGGAAATAGATTCCTAATAGAAGTCCTTGGTCGACTGAGTAGGATGAAGGCTATAAATAGAGGGCTTTGGCTAAAAGCTAATATAGATACTAGATACAGAAAACCTAGAGAAATCTTGGAACAATACTTGTGCAAGCTTAGCAAATAGTTTAAGGTTAATACACTGTTTAGAGAAGATTGTGAGCGTAACAAAGAGAGAATTGTAATCGTTTTCTTGTTCATAATCTAGAGAAGATATTTTTCTTCGAATTACTACTTGTGTTCTGTTTTTTAAGTTTCTCGTCTATTATTATTCTGAATTCCGCCTTTATAATAATAGATACCAAGGTACATATATTAATACGTGTCAGTTCCAGCTCAAAGTGATTTGAGTTGGATTACTGTCCGGAAAAAGAAAAACAATGGGAAAGATTTCAAGTTCGCTTTCAAATGCTATTTCATCTTCTGCCTGGCCGGTGACTCAAGATCATGAAGTTAAGTCTACTACTCCCTCTGTTACCGATGCCGAAATAGATTCTCAAATCGCTTTTAACAAGTTGATAAGTATTTCTGACCATCCTTTGATGAGATCGATGTGTAAAAATCTTTTAGAGAATGCAAAATCTCAATCAAAGATGGAAACACCTCTGATTGAGGATGATGATGGTTTAAGAGACTTCGACCCTGACACGGACGATGAAGAGCAAATTGATGCTGTCAAATGCTCGTTTCAAGATGAAAATTGCGATTTTGAAGGTTGAATAGCTTTCAGTTTTCGTATCTTTTGGGTTTCTTGTTTGTGAAGGTTCTTAGGTAGATTCTTGTTTGGGGCTTGTATTGGGTTTTCTCTTTGAGAATGTGTTGAGTTGCTCCTTCGTGGGCATGTTGTGTTGTTTTCCTTTTTCTTTTTTCTTTCTTCTTTTTTGTAACTTTGGTGTCACTCTTGGTGACATTTTTGTTTTTTTCTAATTAAATTTGCACTTTTTGTGTCAAAAAAAAATCAATTATTTTCTGACTATCAAAACGGTCAACCAAGGTCCTATGACCCATTAAAAAAATTTGGTGACCCAGACGCCTTAGGAAAGAAAAAAGTATACACATAAAAGATGTTTAGACGACAGATAAAATAGTTGAAACTTCTCGGATGAATGTGCCATTCTTTTGCTTCAAAATGCTCATTTTCATAGGAACTGCTCTGACCACGGATGTTGAACAAACAAGAGCGGAAGAAATCCTAGATATGAGTGGTCTCCCACCTATGGATGTGCAGTACTCCCTACCCTAGTTCCGAATCCAAATTTTATTCGTGCCAAACGCGTTCGATAGCTACTCCGACCTATATTCACGGTTTTTCTGGCTGTACCGAATTGTGCGCGAATTTTTCGGATTCTGAACTATTCGGGACATTTAATTCGGTTGATTTTTATATTAATTTATATTAAAAAAAGTTCGGGTGATTTTTATATTAGTTTATACTAAAAAAAAATGTTTGAGTGGAATAGGAATCGAACCTGCAGCGTTCAACTCCCCGTACAATCAGTAGAACCACAGTTCCACTCACTAGTTTTTGATTAAGTGTTTCTATATTCTCTATATAACCATTTAAACCATAGAATTCCATGTTTTCAACCATACTTTTCATAAAATATTATACATATATTATAATTAGGCTTTTAAAATTAAAACTACTTATTAATTTAATATTATATATGGGCCGAATTTTCTTTCCCGTATTCAAATATCTAAAACGAATTATAGACATACGTATCCCGTTCCGAATTATCCCCGAATTAAAAATGATTGACCGAGTAATGGACCAAATTTATCTTCCATCAAAACGAATAATACACGTACGTATGCCGTTTCGTACGTTTGGCATACGCCGAATTGCTAACTACGCTCTTTACTAAATTTGCAAGCTTAATTCCAAGCGGGAAGTCTATTTCTTTTGCCCTTTCCCTCCCCACAAACCTAATCCACATACCAATCTATTGTACCACCACTCAGAGTCATGCGTTAGGAGGCATGCTCCTTTATCCTTCAAACCTTCCTTATATAACTAGGAACTAAAAATGCTAACTGCATTTCTAATTTTTGATTATGATTCTTGATCAGTAGTAGGTGGCCTAAGACCAAGTCTTATGGTGGAATCCATCCATCTTCCATCTTCCACGCCACTTCAGCACTTGGAACTGTGGATGGAAGCGCAAGTGTAATGGTGGAATGGTAGAAACGCTATTCTAATGGAGCTAAAAAAACGCAATTAAAAATGGAGCTAAAAAAACACAATTAAGAATGAAGTTTTTTTTTCAGTAGTTAGATTTCAACAACTCATTTTAAATATACGGATAAAAAAAAACGCCATTCTTAGTTGCGTTTTTTTAGCTCCTTTCTTAATTGCGTTTAACGCTATTCTTATTGGCGTTCAGATGGATTTCATGAACCCTTCCACGAAATCGTGAAACCTTGTTTGGATTTTCTGTGGAAGACCCCAATTTAAAAGCTATTAGACTTGACATTCCATGATTTTTCCACGCTTGAAATAGTTTGGATTCCACCATAAGACTTGCTCTAAACAATGTTCCATGATCCCGAGGTGCATGGCAAAAATCTTCAACGGTCACACTTAGTGACCGAAAACGGGCTTACTAAAAAGCCGACAGGTGTAGGTACATGTATAGTGTTTCTTATGAAATAAAGCCGAAAGGGAAACCCACGCTCGAGAACAAGACCCTTTTGTCTTTATTCGTTGAACTAGCTCTACCCCATCTTGATGGACCCCGAAAATATCTCCTCCTAATTACTAAAATGCCCTGATAACAAAGTTTAAGCGATTTTGATTGATGGTGAGATAATGGGAGTTTCACAGACCAAAAATACTACATATGAATTTGATATGACAACAATGTCCTCACTTTCATGTGCTAACTGCTGATTCTTAATTTGGAGCAGAGCCACAAATGGACAATCCCCCGTGTGAAGGAATGTTTTAGTTTAAGATAATATACATAAACACATTAATAGTTGATGCATCCCCCTCTATTTAAAAGGATTAGAGGTTACAATTTGGGAAGATTGTAGTATTCCATCAATTATGCCAAACATAATGGTGTGTTTGGCGAGAACAATTTAATTAATTCTTTTTTCTTGTTCAACTATTTATATTATTAATATGCATTCATGTTTCGACATTCCATATTTTCAAAGTTTAAGTTTATTGATTAGAATCAGTAATGTATTATTTTTTGTATTCGTTAGAATTGTTACGTTTGGGATATTCTTGTAATGAATTTTTCTTTTTCTTTTTGTAGAACACGAATGGATATATATGCACACTATTTCACATTTTTAACGCCATTTTTTCTTTTCTTTGACGCCATGTTCCACCAAAAAAAAATGAGGTGTTTCTCTTAATTTAACTTCAAAGTAAAATAGAAAAAGGGAAGTAAAGTCAAGTAAATAACTCTCAAGGTTATCTACTTCCCATTAAAATAACCCAGGGATAATTCCGTAATTGACAGAGATACTGTGAATTGATTTGCACACCTCACAAGGAGCACGAACTTCATTTCAATATTTAAATCCAACTCTGAGTTAGTTTCAGATCCGCCTTTCTCGTATTTTAGAGCTCAGTTTATAAAGTTTCATGGTGTTCTTATAAAAACAACAAGAATAGGTTAAAACCAAATCACCACCTGTAGAGAAAAGAAGCAGTTTAACAAAAACACCACCATTTTTAGATCTAACTTCACCAATCTCCTCCTGACCACATCTTTTTTTCTCTTCATTTTTACTGTATAATCCAGTGAGAAACGAACAAGTTTATCACTAGGGTTTCACTTCGCAAACATCCTCCCTTTGGTTTTACACTTCAGATACTCAGATCTAAAAGCTCTACAGTGATTTTCTCGTTTTACACCTGGATCTACATTTTAAACGAGCGATTTCATTTATTTTGATCATTTTTTAGAGATGGAGACGCTAGTTATAGCTCAACAGAGAAGCCAGTATTATGGAGGAAGTAGTAGTAGATCTCATCAGGGATCTTCAGATGGGTTCGGTGGTTCTTCATCTCCTTCTTCAAGTGGTTGTTTCGGAGGAATTAATTGCAGAACTTTTCATCAATCTGGTGGTGGTGTTGGTGGTTCAGCAGGTATCTTACCGACTCCTTCTCCCTTCAAATCATTTAATCCTGATTTTCATCAGTCTTTCTCATCACCAAAAACACCCAAATCTGTTAAAAATCATAATTTTGATGAGGAAACCAAATTTACTTCTTCATCTCCACCCCTTACTATAAGTTGTATCAAAGATAGACATTTTAGTAGTGATGATTTTACTTGTTGTTCAGAACTATGGGCTGGTCCTGCTTATTCTAACTCACCACCACCAAGTTCATTACCTTTACCTAAATTTTCACTTAGACCTAAACGTAGTGTTTCATTACCTGTTTCTTCTTCTGATGAAAAAATTGAAATGATTCATCAGTTTGCTAAGTCTGCACCACCTTCGCCTACCAGTGAATCAGCAAAACTAGATAAAAATGATATCTTTCAGAGTATTGATTTTGCAACTAAAGATCTTTGCCGTATCCTTAATTTGGATATTGGAAAGAGTGATTGATGATTCTAAGTTTAGGTTACTTCTGTTGTATATATATCTTCTTTTTCAACTTTGAGTTAGTGGAGGTAATTTTGTATATTGGGGAGAATAGCTCGGTGGTGGTAATGGTGGTTAGATATAGTCTATATTAGTATGCAGTGTAAGGTGGTGGTCTGTATATCAAATCTACGGTAGTTGTGGTGGTAGAAGAGCAGAAACGACAGAGTTTTAGATGGTGGATATTAAACACGGTGGCTTGTAAATTTATGGGTTTGGAGAAGATAAGTGAAGTACTGGGTATATGGAGTTTGAGTTTAAATTGCATTTGAGTAATGGTTGGTTAAATGAGAACTTGGATAGTTGTAAGGTTTATGCCTCTGGTTGATCCAGCTCAATCGTGATATTCTTTCTTTGATGGTTGCTGGAGCCCTCAATTCCCCAGGTTTTAGAAATATATGGCTCTCTAATTGGCGTGTTAAGGTCAGAATTCATATACCATGTATATTCTATAGGTTATGTAGGTTTTTCTTCATTTCTCATTTCCTGGTAGTCATTCTATTCCTTTTAGATTTCCTAACTTCAATCTCATCCTTCTACAAACTATTCATAATGTTCAGGTTAGATGGCACAGATAAGCTTCTCTACAATAGTCTCTTTTCTATTGCCTGTATTGGCTGCTTATATCTCATATCTCCTATTCCTCAACTATACCTTTTCTTTTCTTTTCTTTTTTGCTAATGTTTGACATCTTCTATCACACCTGCTTGGCATTCACTTCCCTTTCCCCCCTTTTCTAGTTTTAAAGAGGGAAAAGTGGGGAGAGGGGATCTTAATAGTGTCCTGTTTTCTTCCCACCTTTTCTGGTTTCAATATATAGTATAGTCAATAATGTGCCATCCTGTCATAAGCCCCATCACTTGTGTATTTGTTCAATTTAGTCCAGACCACTTGTTTTCTTAAGAAGGTGTTCAGTAATTTCTTTCTACGCATCTCATCTCATCATGTCCAGTTCAGTTAGTGTTGCTCTTTCCAGTTCTCATTTCGGTGGTGGTTTTAATGGTTTTCATTTTGGAGATCACAGATCACTCGCTCCTGTTCAGAAGGTGAAAGCCCTCTCTTCTTTTCCAGGTTCTTTAAGAATTTTGTACTCCACCTGGTCGATTCTCTAATTCATGTCTGTTATTTATGAAACAGGGCTGATCCGTGGATTGGAGAAAAGAATCTTCAGGAGACATTCCCTACTCTGAAATATGTTTTATTTTGTTATTTTTTTTATATGTTTTTGCAAGGAGAGACAATGTGTAAAATCCCTGGGTAGGTGGTGAAGCTTGTATTGTCAGTGCTACGACTGTCTGGATATGCTCTTGCTCTCTCTTGCATAGTACTAGTATTTGTAGTTTTAATGTTTCGGATATCTTGAACGAATGTTGATCTATAGTTGACAAGACGAGGTATTCAGTTCTCTTTATAAGAATCTATTAATCTTAATTATTCTGCGCGTTTATTTGCATCCTTGGTTATTTGTTCTCTTCAATGACATTTGGGTATTACTTAGTTAGTGTATTGCCTTTCTCCTCTTCTGCATGATAAAGTGCCAAGTAATTGGTGTTACTCAGTTATTTTTGTTTATGCATTTGGGTGGTTTTTTCCCTCTGCTACTTTCTTATTATTTCAGTAACTGGACGGCTTGTGCCATCATGTACTACATCAGTAGTATCATATGATCTGTATGTTTCTACGTTGACAATGTTGTATGGATAACTGTATGTTTCTACATTGACAATGTTGTATGGATAACTGTATGTTTCTACATTGACAATGTTGTATGAAAACAATTCAATGGACTCAGTCTGTTGGTGGTATGTTTCTACATTGACAATGTTGTATGAAATATATCAATGGACTTCACCTGTTTGTTCGTTTGATAGGTTAGGCGATAGACACACGTGTTGCTAGGTGTACTTATAATTCAGTTCTGGCAATTAGCCTAGCGGGCTAATGTTGTTAATATAGTGGGGCTACTATCTATGAGTTCAGTGGTGGCGTAAGTCTCTGTGAAAAGGAGGAACTTGGGTTATGTAAAGTCATTCACTCTTTTCTTCTTCCCTTAAAAGTTTCTGGACCGTGTTTTCTTACAATGCCAAGTTTGCCCAAGCAGTCTTTGTAAGAGGTTTGGTGCTTAGTTGGATCAAAGAAGGTAAATAGTATACTTCCTCGAATATGGGAGCGAGAATAATTTTAGTTTAGGTCATATTGGAAGCTCAAAACAGACCACATTGCTAATTTGTTATCAAGATGTACCATCATTACTGAACTCCATTTTACTACTTCGAGTCCAATATATGGCAACCTCCTACTGTTAATATATCAAAATAAAAATAAACGGGAGTGGTGTCGGGAAAAGAGGTTGCTCACGTGCCGCAGTAGCAAGAGCTCCTCAAAGTCCGAAACACATGGGGTTGTTTTAGGTCTGAATCTGAATAAAGGTATTACTGAAGGAGATGCTTTCATGGTGAAAAGATTCATAGAAAAGAAAGCTTATTCATCCCATGGAGGCTGAGAAATTTGGTTCAGAAGTTAATGAAATTTGGTTCATAGAAAAGAAAGCTCAATTGACTTCCAACATGTCAACAGGATGCCAGTTACTATGGCTCATATCTTTGCAATGTTCGCAATGCCAACCACTGTGAAGATTGGTGGCACTCTTCTCATTGCAGCGACTCTTTTTGGTCTATGCGTTCTTATGATTGTCAATAGATTTTGGTCTCCTTGTGAACAAGAGGTTGCTTCCTTTTAGGTTTCTAATTCCTTCCTATCCATAGCAACTCCTTTAAATTGAAGAAAATGTTTTGAGGATAAGACAATATAGAACAAAGTTTGATGTTTTAAAAGTATTTCCGCAGGAATATTGCATCTGTCAAGGATAACAAACTAAGTTTGATATTTACTGTGAGTAAAAACTTCATCATTAAGAACAACTTGAATTTGAACCAACAAATATTCAGTCTAACAAAAAACAGAAAAAGGTGAAATTCTCATAAGAGATGAGATCTCTCTCTGCATAGATGTTTTAAAAGTATTTCCGCAGGAATATTGCATCTGTCAAGGATAACAAACTAAGTTGGGTGACTGGAGCAGACTTCTGAACGAGTACTGAATTCCTGATGGACAAATGAAGATGGTACTACCCAAAACTGCTGCTCAATTTCTGCAACAACTCTTGCAAGTCTATTCTTCAAAAGCTCCATTGCTGTAAAAAGCAGTATTGAACTCTCCAGCATAGAGCTTCGTCTGTATTCAAGTACCCAAGTATTTGAATCCAATTGCACAGCTGATGCACTCATTCTCTGAAGTAACCATGTTGAACTGTTTGAATTTCGCACCGAATACACTATTTTTCCATTAGGCCACTAGTTCACAAAAAGAAAAAGGAACATCAATCACGAGTTGAGATGGTAGACAAACTTATCTGAAAATTAAGGGGCTAAAAAATGATAACCATGGGACTACCTCTGTTACTCTGCCGGATAAAATGGTGACTGATCGAGAAGAAAACCCGGTTGAAAGCAGTCCTGCAGTTTGCAGAGGCCACCCCCAGATACTCACTTCCTCAGCCATAGATTCGTAGAGCTTACACCGCGAAACTACCAGCGAGTCCTCCTGCACTCAAGTTTCCGTTAATTTTGTTATTTTCCAATGAAACCAATTAGGGTATTAATAAAAATCTGCAAAAGTAAAAGAGAATTTTTTTGTTACCAGATTCAATTCCCAAATAGAGTCTTTAGATCTGCAACTTGATATCTTTCCTGAAACAGCTTCAGCGAGTTCTCTCTGTAAAAACCCTAACCTATCATTCAAATCACGGCCAACCCAAGATTGTTTCCCAATAAAATTCACAGTCTCCGGCGATAATGTTGGTTGCAAAAGCTCCGAAACCAACCAAGAAAACCCAGAATCAACCGCAAAAATCAAACAAAACCCCACAAATATCTTCCAAAGATGAAACCTTGAAACCCAGGATTTCTTCTCTACCTTTTTGATTGGTTTCTCCAAGGAAGGGAAGGATTTTGCTGTAGATTTGAGAGGTGGGGTTATCAGAATCGGTTGAAAAGTACTACCTTGTTGCTTGGGTGTTGATAAAATTGATTGATTATAAGAGATTGGGGTTCTTTCTAATGAAGATCTTAATTTTGATGATGATGATGCAGATATTTTTGTTAAAGCACTCTTTTGAATACTCATTGGCATTAGATCAAGTGTAGCATTAATACTTGCTAAACAAATCTCACAATCACAATTTGTATCTTTTCTACATCCCGGAAAATAACAGCTATCTCTATCTTCCATTGTTGTGCTTGATCTTGTACCTGAAGATGACGAAGATGATGATGTTAGACCAGTCTTCATGGCTTTCTTCTTTGTTTCTCCCTACTGTTTTTCTCTGTCTCTTTATGCCTGATCTCTTAGAGAATAAGGTATTAATTCAAGAATAAAAAAGGTAATTTGAAATTCAAATTATCCAACGGTCATATTTTAAACGGACAGTAAATGTAAAATTTCATTCCTAAATTACAACATTTAATTTCTTAAAAACGAATCCAATGGTTGACCAAAAGTCAACTTTGACTTGACTTCTTATGGGCCTTGAGCAAGAGCTCGTTTCTTCTTGAGACTTGGGTAGATGGCTAACCAGGCTGAATTCAATTGCCTCAATCTAAGCTCATATTTAGTTGGAAACTTGGAAAGCTCAAAATTTACATAATTCAACCAAGAAGTCAAAACATCTAGGAAATTTTCCATTCTAGTCGCCATCATTCAATGCTCTTACTACTCCACGGATCCTAGATGTTTGCTCAATTTCTTTGTTTAACAGACTTGTTGCAGAAAAATAACGGTGGTGCTATTCACAGCTCTAAAACACCACTCTACTCACGGCTCAACAACATCTAAACCCTACATCTTTCAAATGGTGAACGTTTTTACTTAATAGTGGGTCCTTGCTGAATATCCCTGAACCACTACTCTTGTGACACCTAGCATTGAGTGGTGAATAGAGCTCTAAGTGGAGAGGTGAATATCATTTTCCGAAAAATAATAGGGTGGATGATAATAATTGAGTACATAAGGTATATGCTATCCAAGTGGAGTTTTCAGCTGACTTTTTATGTTTTCAGTTGCATTCGTAATAATCATGAGCTAAAGGAAAGATCCGTTTCTTGATTTTCTTGGTTTTGAAAAATATCATCCTGGGCCAATTAAGATATTATGAGTCTAGGCAACCAAAAAACCACAGAAGCAAAAAAATAAGGAAAGCTCATAACATGATTATTGAAAGAAATTTTACCAATTCATGTCACGAAAAGAAAGGTATATATTGCACTGTATTGCTTATGAAATTTTTTGATTATATCCTTGATGATCATGACAAAGAGTGCTACAATTATAAGTATCGAAACTAGTAAAATGAGAAAGATGAATTATCTCCTACTTGAGAAGTACTAGTAGATCTAGTATATTTTTTAGACGACGATGATGAAGATGACGACGACGAGGATTTCGTCAATGAAGGTGGTGGAGTTAATAAATCTCCTGACCTTCTCCTAATAAGCATTTGTCTCATTCCATCAGCAACTCTAACAGCAGGATTTGATTTGAATTTTCTACAAAATGACTTGTGAGCTTTAACAGCATCATCCACTAAAACACTACTTGAACTAGAAGAAGAAGATGATTGTTTGTTCTTATTCCGTGAAGTTGTTGATGATGATGACCTTATAACTTCATCTCTAACAGCCTCAGCACATAATCCACACAACCACTTTCCTTGGAACTTGGATTTTACTTCATTGATGTATTCTTCTGTACAATCTTCTTTTAACCCACAACACTCGCACTTTGCTGATTCTATTTCCATGATTTCTTCTCCCTTCTCTTAGCTGCGCCTAGAGGGTAGTATTTGAAGGGGTAGCTTAGAACCCAAGTATATTGAAGAAATTATTGCAAAAGGGTGGCTTATATATATTCTATCTTGAATTGATTGCAAACTGAATAGAGAGGATAATTGTTTTTTGTTTTGTGTTGTTTCTTAATGTGTTTCTTCACATGGGTTTTTTGATGCCATGTTCTCTCAACAATGTGGTTGGTTTGGACTTTGGATTTGGGGAGAGGTTAGGTGTGTCTAAAAGGGAATTTTTATAACTTTTCATTTTTAATTTGCATTTTAGATAAGAGTTTACTTGGGTCTATCGATCGGCACAAGCCAGAGCCATATAGGGGTGCTAATTCAAGCTTAGGGTAGTTTTACTGCTAGGCAGTTACGGTTTGATCTTATAATGGCTTGAGTTTGGCAGCTCCACTAACTGATTGCCCTGGACTGGAAAATATTTTGCTTTTCTTATTGGTTGGAGTGTTGGAGTCCACAGAATTATTGGATTTCGACTATTTATAGTGATAGGAGCCTGTTTGTGCTGACTGACTAGTTGACTAATCACCTTCAACTTCTATTCATTGTGTATAGGTGGGAAGCCTTTTTCAGGGTTCGGCAATCAGCATATATGAATGAATTCAATAGACAAACTTGACACAAGACAAAACTAGTATTGCTTCTTTTAGTTTAACTTTCCGAGACTGCTTATTTGAGATGGGTAAAGTTATATGTCTTCCAGAAGCCGCATGTATTTCATATGCTGTATAAAGAATTCAGCATGGTTGGATCCGATGCCATGAGCAAATCTTTGACTATTTTCCCGTACGAACTAAGTTCCCAAGCTTCAGGCTCGTATCACTTTTTAATATGCTAATTCTCTCTACCGCCAAACCTGAAATGTGCATTAGGCCGCATATCAGGGAATCTAATTCCTTCATGAAAACAAGGTGCGGGATTGAAAGAATGAGATGTTTGATTGTGAAGTTCAAATATGTGTCGAGATTTAAATAACTTGACATGTGCTGCATAAGTTAAGAGCTGCAAGTTTGCGGCACAGAATAGTCCACTGTACTTCCTAGGAAATGCTAAAGCATAACGAAAAGAAAAAAAGGCGCTTATGTCTAATAAAGAATTTCTTATGCTTAGGACTTAACGGTTTCTAATGGCTCGCTTTTTTGGCGCTCGCTCGTTACCCTACATCTGCGTTATTTAGGTTCTTTACAGCTTTTACACTCCACTATGAAGGGTCATAATTAATTTTTGAATAAATGAACTATCTGACATGTAGTAGTACTCCAGTACACCATTTGGTCTCCAGGTTATTAGATTTACCTCGACAATGGTTCATTCTTGACATCTACTGGTTGATTAGACTTTTACCGGAAGGTTTTTTTGTTGGTCACACGATTAAGGGAGTGTGGCAATTGAGTTCTTCTTTTTCTCTCGTAAGCGAATGTGAATACGGTTTGTAGTTTTTTTCAACAGAGACATACCCGAAAGACCTTGTCAAAGAAGATGCATGGCTACAAAAGCTGGCCTCTCGCACTACTCATCAGATATTATAGGCAGGTGATCGAGTGCGATCCAAGAAGACTATAAATGGAAGGGCTGAGTTGGGAATATATCGTCTGTTTTTAAGACCAAAATGTGTCAATTGTCGTATTCAATCCGATTAGGTAATTGACAACGAAATTCCGATTAGGTTTTGACAATGAAGTTCCCCTACGGCAAGCTATACCTATATGGTCCATACACGACCGTAACCTCTCCTAGTGTCATAGTCTGCCCCTTCAATGAGGGAGATCATAATATTACATTTCTATGTTAGCAAGTTGCGGTTAGGCTACTTCGCTTTCATGCAAGGATATCTGCTTCATCAATGATATGGATTTCTCATTTCTGAACTCCAATCCGACTCGTCTGAATGTAACCAGCTTTCTGAATTTTTTTTATTGCGCACAAGTAACATGCCCAGGGGACAGAATCGACTCGTCTGAGTTTCCTTCTGCCTTATGTTTTACGTCCAAGAGAACTTGTACAGTCACTAGTTCATAGTTAAATGACCCATGAATTACCAAACCCAAATGATAAACCCATCTTTTCAACACAAAAAGAAAATCTAAACCAATCCATAATATGCAAAAATCTCCCAAGTTGATGATGACTTGATGTGAGCTTTGTCGATTCAATTATTGTTTAATCTCTTCACTGGCCAAAGTAGCATTAATTACACTATAAGTTACTTATAATCTAGCTAATTGGTTGGTGGTTCATTGACTATGGTTCTTTGATTCTCCAAATCAAACTTCCATTATAAGTAAGATTATACTTTGCTAATTATTAGACAATGGATTCATCATTTATGCTTGTCCGATTTGTTTATCGGGTTCATAATGTTCTGATACATGTACCATGAAGATCATATGCGGTCACCAGAAGGCAGACGATAAAGTTTCCAACAGTAAAGGTCCAGCCGAATGGCCCTGTCCTTGAAGTCTCTTTCAGTTTTTCATACAAGTCCAAAAAGAAAACATGAAAAACCAACCAGAAAATTGATTTGATTGCTATGGAGTTCCTTCGTGGTCTATAACATAATTGCATGTATTATGTCAGTTTGGTCCACGAAGACAAAACATACGGGCCTATCTAGCATGTGGAGTTTCTCCCCGGACACAAAAGGCACTCCAAATACAACCACATTTTCCATGTCCACGTAAGACTGGTCTTAGTCGTGTCCACGTAAGAGTGGTACGCTGGTCATCGTCTTCGTTGTCCCGATATGCCAATTCTTGTCGCGGAGGGATATGGCTCTTGCAATTTTTGTGTGGTCTAACTGAATTTGCTAGTGTTGCCTTTGGTTTGACATCACAACCATTTTTAGCCCCTCTGTTTTAGATTCATCGTGGCATGTCGTGCGATGGAAGAAATGTACAGATAGAGAGATCTGTATAGATTGCGAGTTACAGTGCTATAGTAATTAAGGTACAAGATGAGATTTGGTATTTAAAGTTACGCAACAAATGTTGGGTCACGGAATAGATTTTAGATCCTGATGTTCATTTAAGCCACAAAACATCACAAGGCTTTGGGGTTATGATGCACATCTTGTATCCCAAGACAAATTTTAGAGCATGATGCAAATTTTAGATCATAAGACAATTTTGGGTTACGGGTGCAACGCAAAATTTAGATCACATGTTTAATTTTGGATCAAGTGTTGTTTTTGAATCAGAACGGTAAATTTTAGCATGGATGGCATAGTTTTTGATATATACCGCAAGAATTGTAGTCGCGAGCATATTTTTGGTCATGGACAAGTTTGGGACAGACTTTGAATCATAAGCAAATTTGGTATCCACTGGGCCGCAGATTTTGATAGTATCAAATTCTTCATCATAAGAGAAATTGTGTCGTACCAGAAGATTTCGGGTCATAAGTATATGTTGCGTCATGTAGCAGACACTCGGCTAAAATGCATATTTTCAAGCACAACGCCGAAATTTAGTTATGAGACACATTTTGGACCACGATTAAGATTTTGAGATAAATTATACGTCACATTGCATTATTAGGTAAATTTATGAAGCATATTTGTTACTAAACACAAAAGAGATGGTATGAACAAGAGTATGAGTGGTACTGATGTAAAAAATTCCTGATTTGTGGAACCTAGTGGTGTTATTGGCACAGTTGGTGGCCCGGCAATGGTTTGGAAGGCTAATATAAGTATTGATATTATTGATTTTATCTCATCATCACACTAATGTCATTGTGCCTCCTGTTAACAGCCATACTTGGCTCCTTACTAGATACTATGGCAGTTCTTATGAGCTGAATAAAAAAGCTAAGTCATGGAAGATGATTGAAAGAAAACTGCTTCTAATAACTTGCCCTGGCTTGTTATAAGGGACTGCAATTTCATATTCCATGGCTCTGAAAAATTCATTGTTCATCCCATTAATAACAATAAAGCTAACTATTTCAATAACAAAATCACTGAATCGGATCTCAGTGACTGTCCTTTCACTTGGCCTAATAAAAGAACTGATAATGTTCTTACTGAGCATAGACTTGACAGAGGGTTGGTTTCTTAAGATTGGTTGTATTTATACCCCAATATTACCATTACCAACATGCTTGCTATTGGCTCTGACCACCACCCCATTCTCCTAAACTCCAACCCAAATTGGAAAGATGGTCATATATCCCATTCAAATTCTTTGGATCTTGGCTTGGCCATGAAGATTGCAAGAAGATTATAACGGAATATTGGAATAAAAATCTTTCTGGTTCCTCAGCTTTCATGATTGTTAAGAAGCTCAAAGAGATGAAAATCAAGGTCAAAGTTGGAGCAAAGAGGTTTATGGTAACATAAAAAATAATATGGACACATGTAAGAAGCATCTAGACTGGCTCTATAAACACTACTTCAACCATGATAGAGGAAGGGCCATAAATATAGATAGAAGAAAATTCTAGGACTGATATGACATCGAGGAGAAATTTTGGAAAACCAATAATAGAGATCAAATTATCATGTTAAGATCAAATTATCATATTAAGAAACAGAAATACTAAGTTCTTCCATAGGACTAACAACACAGAATGGGAAGAAATAGAATTGAAATAATCCATAATGCTGAAAGATACTGGTTGACTGACAAGGAAGAGGTGGAAAAATCTTTTACTAGCCACTTCAACAACATGGCTATTGCTGAAGCCGACACCAACAATCATATCATGTTTGAGATCGCCACTAACATCAATCAACAAGACAACATCACCCTAAAGACCATTCCCGATGCTATGGAGGTCAAATACACCTTTTTTTAGTATGATACGATACAAATCCACTGACCCGAATGACTTTCAACAAACTTCATTCAATCCAACTGAGATATTGTGGGAGCTTACACTGTCAAAATAATGCAACATTCCTTCTGTCCAGGCTTTATGCAAAAGAAGATGAATTCCAATTACATGTCCCTCATCCCCAAAAATGATAACCCAACCTCACTGGCACACTTCAGACCTATCACCCTATGTAATACCACCCACAAAATTATTCCTAAACTCATTGACAAATAATGAAACACCTGTTTGAAAAAAATCATATCCCCTTACCAATATGCTTTTGTTCCTCGAAGACATATTGAAAATGTGTGTGGTAGAAAGTACACCACCAAATTTTTCGTTCGGAAACCTGTATGGAAAAACCTAATACAATTGCAACTAGACCTACTTAATGATCCTTGAAAATATATATATATATAGAGAGAGAGATTTTATATTTATATACTTCTTATAAATCAATATGTATAATACAATGAGCCCGTGAACATGATTGTTAAGAAGAGTACCTGGGGGATCTCAAAAATGAATATCCAAGATCAATCGTATACCAATCGGAATTCTTCCAAGTAATTAAACTTGTTATCTGTCTTTCAAGATACGAATTCTACAAGAAACAAGTCTCGTAATCGATCACAATTGGATGGACGTATCTACTAGGATTGAATACGTACAACTTGCATGAATCCAATTATAAAGATAAACAATATAACCCGGCAAAGGAAAAAAACAAGACACCAAAAGTTTTATTAATGAGGAAACCGCAACTGTAGAAAAACCCAGGGACCTCCTCCAGGTTTGAACATCAAACTGTATTAAGAAGCTACCGACACTATTCTACTATCAGACTTCGGACTGGAATGTAGTTGAAACCTAATCCACCCTCCAAGAAATTCAGTTACAGTCGTGCTCCTTACGTCTCTTGAACCTCGCAAGGCTCTACGAAGTTGATTCTCTTAGCTGGAGTCTTCTCAGCCTAAGAGTTGCTTCAACCTCAATGAATACATTTGATTTCTAATTTTCCTATAACAATTAAGCCTATTCGATTTCCCTTTAGATCAAATATCAAGGCTTGGAAATTTATTTGCAATAGACAAAGCTAGCAAATATCACAATCCGGAACACTTATACTCACTTAGATGAGAATCCTAGATCTATTACCACCTCTCAAGAACAATCTTCAAAAGATCACTTAAAAAATCAATTTTCAGATATATATCTTGAGGAATCACAAAGTCTGAGACGAACAGAACTTTTGCGGTTTCTATCTATCTTGCCTAAAAGAGATTACAAAAACCTCGATAACGGAAAAGCAAGATCAGGATTAGGGTTGCACAACGGTCAGGTTTGGTCGGGTTTTATACCTACCGACCAACACACCATACAAATCGTTTTTTTGTTTTTAAGGAAGAGACCCAACTAGGGAATGAGTTCGTCGGGTCGGTTATAAACCACCCGATAATTTATCAGCGGGAGTAGGTCGGTGATCGGTTTACCCGATCATTATCAAACGGCGTTTGTCGTCTGAACTGAAAAACTAAACTACAACACAATTTGATTAGATATAATTCGGTTAAACGCGACAATGTCATTTTACACAGAAACTAAAATAATAGTAATACACATGATTAATTGACTATACACAATACATTTTCAAGAACTGTGAAACTTAGATTCCCAAAATTTCAACAATTTAAAACCCTAATCAACTAAAATACTATTCAAAATTCAAACTGAACCCAATATCGAAAAACCCTAAAATATGTGAAACCCAAGGTTTCAATTTATGAGAATTTATAACAGAAAAAGCTATTACTAATACCAAACTCTCTTCCTTAGTCCCTTAGTTATACAAATCTATATAAGTTTCTACAGGAGTTGAAAAAGATGTAGATGTTACCTGAGTACGAGAACAAGGTGCAGTCTTGCACTGTTGTGTTGCTCGAGTATGAGATGAAGGTGTGGTTGAATGCTTCCGGTGGTGATATAGGCAGTGGTTCCACAAAAACAATGAAGAATTATAACTTAACTGAAGAAGAAGACTGATAAGTTGAGGATCTTTATCTACCGCTCGCCTCCTCTATTGAAGAAGAATTTTTTCTGAAAAGAAAAATATACGTCTTCACTCTATATGGGTATAAAGAGATATCTAGGGTTATAACCAATACCGACGGGTATTATTGATTATAGGTTAATGTGTAACAATGACTTGGATGATCGGTCCATTATTGATAGGGTCGGTCGGTATACATATACAACCGTGTAGCACCAGGAACAGATTGGTTTCCTAACACAATTACCGTTCAGGACTATTGAATGTCTCGGGTTCGGTTTGGTTCGGGTTTCTTTTGGTCGGTTTGAGCGGGTTGGTCGGATGGATCGGGTTCATGTGCAACCCTAATCAGGATACACGAACTATTAAGGTAAAGATAGTCATAACTGGCTTCATGAATCCCCAAAGCGAAGTATTTTAGTCGTAAAACTAATTATGTTTCTTAAAGGAAACCTAGGTTCATAGAGGATGACTCTAGCTATCAACTAGGACACAAAGTGCCAAGGATTGAATTCCCAGTTGAAAGAGCAACTATGTTTATAGTTTTTCAAGACTGAGGGTTCCTTAAAATCCAAGATAATATAACTTGGGTTCAA
This sequence comes from Papaver somniferum, assembly GCF_003573695.1. Taxonomy (NCBI): domain Eukaryota; kingdom Viridiplantae; phylum Streptophyta; class Magnoliopsida; order Ranunculales; family Papaveraceae; genus Papaver; species Papaver somniferum. Next base: position 22,757,231 of record NC_039359.1, on the reverse strand, counting down.
GCAAACACTTTTGTTCTTGAAAATAGAATATAAGAATATACACTATGGTCCGGTTACGGAACCGTATACAATGACTATTCGGTTTGGCAAGTATGCCATGTTAATAACAAACAATTTGATGTTCAAATAAGGAACTTAAGAATTTAATCATGATTCATATACATAAGTGTTTAAGTGATTGTTGATGGTGGTTTTTAGCTTAGGGTTAAAATCGTAAAACCTTACATCTGATGTGACGTCACTCTGTAAGGAAACTGAGCCATGAGTGTCAACCTCTCCACTGGCATACTTATTGAGCCGTTCAATATATCTACATGATATTTACCCAGAATGGCGGATGTAGCAACCATCCCAAACACTCTGTAAATTTCGGCACTTCGCCTATATAAGACTCACTGAGTACTTTTCCTGTGCTATGTTCCCCGGCAGAACCCTTAATTTCTGTATGGCATGACAGATTTATGTTCACTCGCATCAGAGTAGCACAGATCTCCAAGTACCAAAGTTAAGGCCATTGCACGAAATGCTCAGACAAAAAGCACAGTGCACTCTGTAAAAAAGGAATTTTGTGGCAGCACACAAAATCCAATCAATAATTGTGATAACTCACGAAAACCTTATGAACCTCACTAATTTGCAAAAATTAGGGTTTTGCGCCCTGCGCAGTATATTAGACCCCATTGGTCGAAATTACGCTTAAGCAACTAAGCAATTGATACGCCGCGGATTAATAGGTGCAGAGTCCTGCCCAAAATCAGAAAACAAAGAGTAACGGAGCCGCATAGAAGGAGCAAAAGCGTGTCCATGCCACAGGCCAGACGGCGCCACTTGGCCACGCCCTCATTTTACCTAAACCGGCCCTGCTCCTTTGTCGACCGGTCAGGTCGCCTAAACCTGCCACACTCCTATAAGTCGTGGATGGGCCCATACTTTCTGGCCCTACTTCTCATCGACCAATCAGATCGCATTAAACTCGCCAAACGCGCATGCCAGGCGCACAAGCCAATCGGCATGACAAACTCGCCAAAACGCGCATGCCAGGCGCACGTGCCAATCATCATGCCAAACATGCTAACGGCATGCCAAACTCGCCAAACGCGCATGTCAGGCACACATGCCGATCGGCATGCCAAACATAACAAGCGGCATGCCAAACTCGCCAGACGTGCATGCCAGGCGCACATGCCAATCGTTATGCCAAACAGGCCAGACGCGCATGCCAGGTGCACATGCCAATTGGCATGCCAAACAGGCCAGACGCGCATGCCAGGCGCACATGCCAATCGGCATGCCAAACAGGCCAGACGCGCATGCCAGGCGCACATGCCAATCGGCAGCATGCCAAGCGCACATGCCAATCGGCATGCCAAACAAGCCATACACGCATACCAGGTGCACATGCCAAACAGGCCAGACACGCATACCAGGCGCACATGTCAAACGGCATGCCAAACATGCCAAACACGCTACTTACCGCATGCGGCGTGCCATATATGCTAATTAGGGTTTCAGCATGCTAAACCCTAATTTAGACAAAGTTTCCAGGCACCGACAGAAGGTAGCCATAATCAACAACTACCCTTCCTCATGAGATGCAATCTCAGCCATCCAAGTTCGCCACCGAGCTGACAGACTTTTGGCAACTTTCAGGCGACCAACCGCCTAAAACTAGTGGCCATGGATACACCAGGCGCCACTTGCACCACCGTGCCACTGGCGTGCACAAGCCATGCCATCCATGCCGTATTTCCACTGGCGTGCACCAGAAACGCCATTGCGCCATTATCAGGGGCCAACACAAGGTAGCCATAATCAACGACTACCCTTCCTCATGAGATGCAATCTCAGCCATCCAAGTTCGCCACCGAACTGGCAGACTTGTGGAAAGTTTCAGGCAACCAGCCAAGATGAGCATACTAGCATCACATGATATTTTCCTGTGGCAAGCCTCTTGATTTTAACTTTCCACACGTAGCAAAGTGCTACATGTTTTCCACGAAAACACTCGAGACATCAAACATGTCACAAACTAGGGGATACTCATCATGGTATTGGTCTGGAGGTTTACAACATGCGTCTTGCAATACGCCCGTTACAAGAAAGTGTCATAAAGCGAGGCGGTTAGTAATGGCAAAGAGTAATGGCGTGAGCAGATCCACCTCCCTCATTATGGAAACATAAATCCCAACATTACACATTACTCTTCCAACACTCAATCGTTTCCACTTCCTACGAGACCAGGGTACGCTTTGTTGCGATTTTTATGAATAGGTCTCGCCTATTTCCACCAAACAAAAAGTTTTGGTCAGGAGAACAATACAACATCCAGAAATCACCTGATAGCTTTTCAGTTAGCTAGCCAGTTCAAATTTCTGATACAAGTCACAAAACGCCCATACTTCCAGAATCAATGATTCTGGTCTCAATACTTTCTTCGCTTCCCTCCCTAAGACCAACCCTTCTCCTTCACTTTGTGACCGAAGCAAGTCTGGAACGACTATTTCTTGGTTTAGGCCAAATTTATACAGATTGATCTCTCGAATCAAAATTACTCCCGCGTAGTACATTGTTTAGGGTTTAGACTCGTTTCTCATCCACACACACGAAATTACCAAAACCAACAGAAACCGTTTTCACCCATAAACAAGTGGCGACCAAAGTGGGAGATTAATCTCTCAGTTACAATATCAATTTCCAATTTCCAATTCCATTCTTCAACCCGATCTCAATATGGTATAAGCAAACAATCCGCTCGGGAATCAACGACTCAGTTATCAGTTGTCACACGACGAGGAATGACTGGGGACTTCTGTTTGAGGGTGAAAACAATTTCTGCTGATTTTGGTAATTTCGAGTGTGTGGGTGAGAAACGAGTCTAAACCCTAAACAATGTACTGCAAGGGAGTACTTTGATTCGAGAAATCAATCTGTACAAATCCATCCTAAACAAAGAAATGGTCGTTCCATACTTGCTTCGATCACAAAGTGAAGGAGAAGGGTTGGTCTAGGGAGGGAAGCGAAGAGAGTGTTGAGACCAGAATAGTTGATTCGGGAAGAGTAGTTGTTTGACGACTTGTATCAGAAAGTGGAAAGCTAACAGATGGGAAAGCTAACAAGTAATTTATGAGTGTTGTATTCTCCTGACCAAAACTTGTTCTTTTGTGGAAATAGGTGAGACCTATTTATACAAGTCGCAACGAAACGTACCCTGGTCTCGTAATAAGTGGAAACAGTTGATTAAATGGAAGAGGCGGTAACGGGTAACGCCTGGAATTGATGTTTCCATAATGAAGGAAACGTTTCACCATTACTTCTTGTATTTACTAACCGCCTCACTCTTATGACACTTTCTTGTAACGGGCATAGTGTACGCCGTACGCTGTAAACCGCCAGACCAATACCCTGATGAGCATCCCCCAATTTGTGACATGTTTTGATGTCTCGAGTGTTTTGTGTAGCATGTTGCTATTGTTTGGCAAGTTGAGCTTGGGAGGCTGCCGTCTCGGTGGTGACCTTCGACGGTCGAGATTTTGCATCTTGAGAGGAAGGTTAGCCGTTGATTGTGGTTACCTTCTGTTGGTAGCCAGTGGCGTGGCCACGGTGCTGGCATGGCTTGCACATGCTCTTGGCGTGGCTAATTAGGGTTTGTTGCCGTAACCATAGAATTGGCATAGCTAAGTGTGTGCCTTGGCCAAAGAGTTGGCAGCGTAGCCAAAGGTTGCCACAAGTCGTTTGGTTTAGTGGAGAGCTTGTACGGCTGAGATTTGCATCTTAGAACGAATGATAGCCGTTGATTGTTGCAACCTTCCATTTGATAGCCAGCGGCAAGGAGGCATGGATTTGGCGTGGCCAAATTAGGGTACTGGCACCGTGGCCAAATTAGGGTTTTGGCACCGTGGCCAAGAGTTGGCACCGTGTCCAAGAGATTGCCATAAGTCGTTTGGTGGCAAGTTTGTACGGCTGAGATTTGCATCTCAGAGGGAAGGGTAGCCGTTGATTGTTGCAACCCTACGTTTGGAAGCCAACGACATGGAGGCATGGCCGGCATGGCTTTGGCGTGGCCAAATTAGGGATTTGGCACCGAGCCAAATTAGGGTTTTGGCACCGTGGCCAAGAGTTGGTATCGTATCCAAGAGATTGCCACAAGTCGTTTGGTGGAAAGTTTGTACGGCTGAGATTTACATCTCAGAAGGAAGGGTAGCCGTTGATTGTTGCAACCCTACGTTTGGCATCCAGCGCCACGGAGACATGGCCGGCGAGGCTTTGGCATGGTTTAGGCGCGACCAAGCTAGGATGTTGGCATAGTTTTAGGCGCGGCCAAAATTAGGGTTTTGGAATAGTTTAGGCGCGGCTAAAATTAGGGCTTGGCATTAGACCAAAAGTTGTCACGCGTTTGGTAGCGAACTTGGACGGCTGAGATTTTCATCTCAGAAGGAGGGTGGCCGTTGATTGTTTCAACCCTTCGTTTGGCAGCCAGCGGCATGGAGGCATGGCCGACATGGTTTAGGCGCGGCCAAGCGAGGATTTTGTCATAGTTTTAGGTGAAAAAGCGGGGGTCTAACAACACCACCCAATATTTCGCTTAGCAATCTGTATGGACTAACTCTGAAATACTTTCTAGAGAATCAACTAGACAGTCATACTCAATCTAGGTAAAAGTATCTTAAGGAGTTAATATCTCTCTCTTGTTTTGATTTACTCGAGCTAATAGAAATCAGCGAGTCTTTAATCAAACACAAGGAATAACTTGGATGGTACCAAAGACCAATATCCAAGGATCAATCAATGACAATCAACAACCAAAGGTTGGATTACTCTAATTGATGATTTAACTCACAACCTGTATTATTTCAATTATAAAGATAAAACAATATAATGCGGAAACTAAAATAACACAGACACGAAAAAATTTGTTAACGAGGAAACCGCAAATGCAGAAAAACCCCGGGACCTAGTCCAGATTGAACACACACTGTATTAAGCCGCTACAGACACTAGCCTACTCCAAGCTAACTTAAGACTGGACTGTAGTTGAACCCCAATGAGTCTCCCACTGATCAAAGGTATAGTTGTACTCCCTACGCCTCTGATCCCAACAGGATACTGCGCACTTGATTCCCTTAGATGATATCACCCACAACTAAGAGTTGCTACGACCCAAAATCGCAGGCTTTAACAATAAATTTTTTTGTCTCACACAGACAAGTCTATCAAAGGATCAATCTGTCTCCCACAGAAAAGCCCTAAAGTTTTTGTTCCGTCTTTTGATAATAATCAAGGTGAACAGGAACCAATTGATAATCCGGTCTTATATTCCCAAAGAACAGCCTAGATAAATCAATCACCTCACAACAATTTTAAACGTATGGTAGCGAAACAAGATATTGCGGAATCACAAACAATGAGACGAAGATGTTTCTGACTACTTTTTATATCTTGCCTATCGGAGATATTAATCTGAAGCCAATCAATCTGATTATACTCGTACGATATAAGATGCAAGATCAGATCACACAACTACGATAAAAGTAGTATCGGCCTGGCTTCACAATCCTAATGAAGTCTTTAAGTCGTTAACCTGGTTTTAGAAGAAGAAAACCAAAGGTTAAAGGAGAAACGACTCTAGCACGCAAACTAGTATCACACGTGAGGTGTGGGGATTATTTTTGCAGAGTTGCTAGATGTCCCCTTATACAGTCTTTCAAATCAGGGTTTCGCCTTCGTCACAAAGCAAACAATATCCATCGTTAGATGAAAACCTGATTTAGATTCAAGCTAATATTTCTCAACCGTTAGATCGAAAACTTAGATTGTTATACAAATGAAATGTACGCTTCTAGGTTTGTTAACCGTTCCCAAACGTGTACATTGTTGGTTCAACAATAGTTAAACAAAAGGTTAACCATATGAGCATTTCATACCAACCATATTCTTCTTTACCATAACTAGTTCAAATGACTCAAATGAACTAGTTAGAGAGTTGTTCAATTGCAAGGAAATGTTATGTACTACACAAGACACAATTGAAGCAAAGATTATTTGATTCACTTTAATCGGTTCATAAACTTTATAGCCACGGTTTGCAATTTTCATTCCTTAGTCTTTATAAGTTTAAGTTCAGAAATCATCTTCAGATATATAACCTTCTTAAGTTCGCACACTAGGTTCTCGGACTTAAGCAACCAGGCAGAGTTTACAAACTCCAACAGAAAATATCGGCAAAGACTTTCCGCCGGTTCGGGGACTGGGTTTGCGGACTGGTACTCACGTAACAAGTTTGTCAACTCCAGCAGAATTTCTCGGGATGAGAAGTACTGCAGTTCCCGGACTTGGAAACAAGCCATTCTTCTGGTTTCTCTTGATCAACAAAGTTCGCAAACTTTGGTTCAAGGAATAAGACTTATGCACATATGTGTTTCCACAACAATACTTATGTCCATCATTGGTTATGTAATATAAACTGTCATTCCAACTATTGAAACATTCTTAGAGGACGTTATGTAGTTGTTACACCATTTATCGTCAAAGCAATTTTCAAAGTGATTGAAACATATCATGACTTTCGTCACTAGGTAAAGATAAACATGGTCGAAGCAAAACGCTTACCAACACATATTTCGAGATATATATAGGCGAGGTATACTCGGCTCGAAATATCAAATGTGTATAATCTAAGTCTATATATAGCATACGAATTTTTGTCTCAAGAAGTAGGAGATAAAGTAGATAAACTTTTGAGTGACAAATAAGTTCAAGTCTTCACATACTTGTCGAGAAGTTCCACCGGTTCCTTGAGTAGTTCTTGTTCTTGTATGATGAATCGCCATGAAGTCCTTGAAATCAACCACACTTTCTATCCTAGTCCGAGACTTAGCTATAGTAGACTAAAAATCAAGACTTATAGTTTTGATCACTAACATTGACAAACATGCTTGAGATAGCAACGCATGCGAGTTCGACCAAGCAATGCTCTAACAATCTCCCCCTTTGTCAATTTTAGTGACAAAACTATCAATACATATGGAATACAAAAAAAATAAAGTAACTTTAGTAGCTCATATTCCACATGTATAACATTCAACATCCCTCGAAATCTTCGTCACTTCCAAGTACTACAATGATCCCAAAGGTTGTAAGTTTAGCATCACCGTTGTTGAAGATCCTTAGCTATAACAATGAGAAAGCGTCGGTCTCGATCATTGTTATAAGATGTCATAGTATTATTACACAGTGTCAAAGTTCAATTGTATCACAACTTCAACAATAATACTATGGTGATATGTATCACTCCCTCTTAGTCAATACTCCATCTCACATGGAAATCACTCCCCCTTACACAATGATCCGAAAACCATATGTATTTGTAGTGTGAACTACATATTAATTCTCCCCTTTTTGTCAATAAAATTGGCAAAGGTACAAGAACGGGATCATAATGAAATTTTCGTAACAGACATTTCATGACTAAAATAAAAAATACATACCATCTAATTTATATGAAATCATATAGCCGAAGCTAATAGCATTCATCAAGGAGTTTAAAAGATACAAGATAACCCCTTTAAAATTCCACAGCCGCACACCCCTCAAGATATGACCATTAAGTACAAGTTCGAAAGAACTCTCCTCCATTTGATGTCATTCCCAAGGGAACAACAAGAGCGACCTTAATTTCAAAAGAAAAGAAGGATTTTTATTGGACACTAAAAACCATGAGAATGATTTTCTATATCCAAAAACTCAATCAAATTAATCACAAGTAAACCATGATTAATTTAATCGGAATACGCAATCAAATTAAACACAAAAGTGATCAACTTAATTGATTATGCTCGACATAAGAGAACTTACGGAGCATACGACTAACATATCCAACAAAAAATAAATAGTATACTCGTTCATATACTCAACATAAGAGGTATCTTACGGAGTATGAAAATACTCAACTAGATTAATTACAAGAGAACCCATAATTAATCTAATTGGAATACACAATCAAACTAATTACAAAAGTAATCAATTTAACTGTCATTTTTTTTGCTCGACATAAAAAGACTTATGGATCAATAACTAAATAACCAAACAAGATGATTAATTTAGTTCAAGAATGCTCAACATAAAGTACCTTACGGAACAACCAACAAAGCTAATCAAAAAATAATCAACTTGGGTGTATCATGCTCACCATAAGACACATTATGGAGCCTCATAGTATTATATAAAATATGGATCAGTGAAGATCGATACTGTGGAATACACAAGGATTCATTCTATCTTCCATCATTATTTGGATAACGATTTTTAATAGACATAATCCTTGAACACAAAAGATTTTAACCTATCTTCCATCAAAGAATTGACAATATAGGCTTAAATTTTGTATATGTCAAAAGTCTATTCATCCTTAAATCAATACATGAATACCGATCATGAATGACTTTACTTATGAAAAAATATGGGACAACATAGTTCACGGACGTAAACACCAATATCCCATAACAAATTGCAATATAACAAATCATAAAGATTAAATACTACAAACCATCATCCTCCAAATATTTTTAGAATTTAATATCAATAAACCTAAAAAAAATGAACAAGAAGATGAAACGTAATAGCTATGTGTAGTCACAATCATTGCTATTCAAAGCACTAGTTATTCTTCCAACTAAACCAAAAAGAAGACATACTAGGCAACATAAATAAAACAAGCTAAATAAAAACAGACTCCAATGCAATCCCGAACACGAACTAAGATCATATGGACAGTTCAGAATCCTCACGAGACAAGGGGTCTTTGAGCTTGTGATCAACAACATTCATTGCAATATCGGAGAGGTGATTCTTTTTGCGAAGATCATTGATGTAAGACTTTATGAGACCAAGGTCAACGGTAACCTTTTCCAACTCAGTTTTCAACGCATCAAGATCTTTCAGAGTATCAATGAGCTCATGTTTTGCTTCACCAAAGTACTTAAGAAAGTCATGAACAACTTCAGTAGAAATCATATCATCCTTTTCAGCATCCTCATGAACATAGGCAAAATAACATGAAGCATTCAGATGATTATCATCTACAAGGGTTCTCTTCTTCTTGGACTCAACAAAAACACCTTTGTCAAGGAATCCTCTTGCAAAACCACCATAGCAAGATGAAGAATAAGACATTCTTGACATCCCATAAACCATCCTAGAGCATGCGTACGTGACTTTTGCAACCCAATAGGTAAGTATATAAGGGTTTCCTGAGGAAGGGATTTTAAGTTTTAAACAGTTGACTCGTGCCAGAACATGGATAACCGTTCGAGTGCAACATTACCCAGAAAAGAAAGGTCCACAAACAAAACTTTTGCTACAAAAACAAGGTTTGAAAAACTCCGTAGCACAGAAAATCACTTCTGAGCATAGTTGTAGCAAGAAACAAGATTCAAAAGAAGACTTCCTAATCACAATTTACAAAAAATACTTTAAGCACAGTGAGTGTGCAAACAAAAAGCTTAGCTATGGACGATAAGAAGATAGCTCAACTTAACAGACGCAAATGCCAAAAGTATACCTGAATATTAACACATTTTACTCAACATGGTTTTTATGAGTAAGCTCTTCAACCCTTGTGATTAATTAGCACAAGTATGAGCCACAAGCTCATCAAGAGATTTGTGTTTATGGTCAAGTCTCTTTTTCCTCCTGAATCTAGAGAGGGACTCCCTTTTATGTGAGAAACTATCATAAAACTTACTTTCATCAAAATACGAGACATAGTTTGAGTTCTTACCAGAAGAATTTTGGTTTGAGGAGAAGGACAACCTGTTGAAGAATTATTTATACATTTCAATTATCTTTTTCAGATTATCTCTCATTTCATCAAGTTTTCTTCTTTCTTCTGAACATCCTTTCTCAACAGGAGTAACGTTATTTCCAGAGACAACGACACAATCTTCCTTTAGATGATGTTTATTAAGACTTATGTTTTGTACTTGTGTGTTCGAGGAACTCATTGAACTGACTTTCCTGGTAACATACACATGGTAGGTACGAAAACCAATTGGTTTAGTCATACGAATCTCAGTTACACCTTTAAGAATTAAATCTAAGGTGTGTTGAAGTTGAACCAAGGAGTTTTTCTTCAACCTATAGGTTCCCTTTCGTTTAACAAAACTCTTTGTCTCACAGACAAGACATATTTTCTGATCATCGGAATGATTAGATAGTACGGTCTTAAAATCATTATTAGAAGATTTCTTACCTCCATTTGATGTGCAACATCCTTGAATGTTGGTGACTTCAGGCACATCCGTTTTACTATAAGGGGATTCCGTTTTCACTTCTGAGTATGAATCATCTTTAGATGTGTCAGAAGTACTTGGCATATTAGATTGCTTTGAGCATCCTTGAATAGAGAGCTTACTCAAGCGATGGTCAATTTCCAAGGCATCTCTTCTGAGGCTAGCTTCAAGAGACGTACACGAAGAATGAGCTTCAGAATTACCTTTGGGTTTGCAATCTCTTATTACACCAAGTATAACATTGACATGGTGCTTCAACCGATTGAATCTATCAGCTTGGATTCTAACAAGATTTAGAATCAATTCACTCTCTTCAGCTGAATCCCGTTCATTAATAGAGAAGCTCTCTTTTGAAGGGTAATCGGGATCACACATGTCAGTGTTTGTCTGTCTCGTCAGTACAGAAGATTCATCTATATTCGAGATTGAGGAACCTTTCTCTTTAATAGAATTAGACGAGATAGAACTTTTATTTCTGGTGACGCGTTTATCAGAGATAGTACTCTTATCCATAGATTCAGATCACTACAAACACCGACTTGTAAGGTCTTAAACGTGTTTGCCTGCTCTGATACCAATTGAAAAAGCGGGGGTCTAACAACAACACCCTATATTTCGTTTAGCAATATGTATGGACTAATTCCGAAATACTTTCTATAGAATCAACTAGACAGTCAGACTCAATCTAGGTAAAAATATCTTAAGGAGTTAATATCTCTCTCTTGTTTTGATTTACTCGAGCTAATAGAAATCAGCGAGTCTTTAATCAAACATAAGGAATAATTTGGATGGTACCAAAGACCAATATCCAAGTGTCAATCAATTTAAATCAACAACCAAAGGTTGGATATTCTAATTGATTGAACCTAACGCACAACCTGTGATATTTCAATTATAAAGATAAACAATATAATGCAGAAATAGAAATAACATAGACACCATAATTTTGTTAACCAGGAAACCGCAAATGCAGAAAAACCCCGGTACCTAGTCCAGATTGAACACACACTGTATTAAGCCGATACAGACACTAGCCTACTCCAAGCTAGCTTCAGACTAGACTGTAGTTGAACCCCAATCAGTCTCCCACTGATCCAAGGTACAGTTGTACTCCCTACGCCTCTGATCCCAGCAGGATACTACGCAATTGATTCTCTTAGATGATATCACCCACAACTAAGAGTTCCTACGACCCAAAATCGCAGGCTTTAACAATAAACGAATCTGTTTCACACAGACAAGTCTATCAAAGGATCAATCTGTCTCCCACAGAAAAACCCTAAAGTTTTTGTTCCGTCTTTTGATAATAATCAAGGTGAACAGGAACCAATTGATAATCCGGTCTTATATTCCCGAAGAAAAACCAAGATAAATCAATCACCTCACAACAATCTTAATCGTATGGTAGAGAAACAAGATGTTGCGGAATCACGAACAATGAGACGAAGATGTTTGTGACTACTTTTTATATCTTGCATATCAGAGATATTAATCTCAATCCAATCAATCTGATTGTACTCGTACGATAGAAAATACAAGATCAGATCACACAACTACGATAAAAGTAGTATCAGTCTGGCTTCACAATCCCAATGAAGTCTTTAAGTCGTTAACCTGGTTTTAGAAGAAGAAAACCAAAGGTTAAAGGAGAAACGACTCTAGCAGGCAAACTAGTATCACACGTGAGGTGTGGGGATTAGTTTTGCATAGTTGCTATATGTCCCCTTATATAGTCTTTCAAATCAGGGATTCGCCTTGGTCACAAAGCAGACAATATCCACCGTTAGATGAAAACCTGGTTTAGATTCAAGCTAATATTTCTCAACCGTTAGATCGAAAACTTATCTTGTTATACACAAATGAAATGTACGCTTATAGGTTTGTTAACCGTTCCCAAACGTGTACATTGTTGATTCAACAATAGTTAACCAAAAGGTTAGATATATGAGCATTTCATACCAACCATATTCTTCTTCACCATAACTAGTTCAACTGACTCAAATGAACTAGTTAGAGAGTTGTTCAATTGCAAGGAAATCTTATGTACTACACAAGACACAATTGAAGCAAAGATTATTTGATTCACTTTAATCGGTTCATGAACTTTATAGCCACGGTTTGCAATTTGCATTCCTTAGTCTTTATAAGTTTAAGTTCAGAAATCATCTTCAGATATATATCCTTCTTAAGTTCGCACACCAGCTTCGCAGACTTAAGCAACCGGGCTGAGTTTACAAAGTCCAGCAGAAAATCTCGGCAAAGACTTTCCGCCGGTTCGCGAACAGGTACTCACATAACAAGTTTTTCAACTCCATCAGAATTTCTCGGGATGAGAAGTTCGGCAGTTCGCGGACTTGGAAACAAGCCATTCTTCCGGTTTCTTTTGATCAACAAAGTTCGCAAAATTTGGTTCAAGTAATAGGACCTATACACATATGTCTTTCCACGACAATACTTATGTCCATCATTGGTTATGTAATCTAAACTCTCATTCCAACAATTGGAATATTCTTAGAGGACGTTATATAGTTGTTACACCATTTCTCTTCAAAGCAATTTTCAAAGTGATTGAAACATATCATGACTTTCGTCACTAGGTAAAGGTAAACATGGTCGAAGCAAAACGCTTACCAACACATATTTCGAGATATAGATAGGTGAGGTATACTCGGATCGAAATACCAAATGTGTATAATCTAAGTCTATATATAGCATACGACTTTTTGTCTCAAGAAGTAGGAGATAGAGTAGATAGACTTTTGAGTGACAGATAAGTTCAAGTCTTCACATACCTTTTTGTCTAGAAGTTCCACCGGTTTCTTGAGTAGTTCTTCTTCTTGTATGATGAATCGCCATGAAGTCCTTGAGCTCAACTACGCTTTCTATCCTAGTCCGAGACTTAGCTATAGTAGACTAGAAATCAAGACTTATAGTTTTGATCACTAACATTGACAAACATGCTTGAGATAGCAACGCATGCGAGTTCGACCGAGCAATGCTCTAACATTAGGCGCGCCCAAAATTAGGGCTTTGGCATAGTTAAGGCGCGACCAAAATCAGGGCTTGGCATTGGGCCAAAAGTTTCCACGCGTTTGGTGGCGAACTTGGACGGCTGAGATTTGCATCTCAGAAGGAAGGGTGGTCGTTGATTGTTGCAACTCTTAGTTTGGCAGCCAGCGGCATGGCTTTGGCATGGTTTAGGCGCGGCCAAGTTAGATATAGTTTTAGGCGCGGCCAAAATTAGGGTTTTGGCATAGTTTAGGTGCGGCCAAAATTAGGCTTGGCATTGGGCTAAAAGTTTCCACGCGTTTGTTGGCGAACTTGGACGGCTGAGATTTGCATCTTAGAAGGAAGGGTGGCCGTTGATTGTTGCAACCCTTCGTTTGGAAGCCAGCGGCATGGAGGCATGGATGGCATGGCTTTGGTGCGGAGGTGTGGCTGGCATGGCATGCCATTGGCACTATGGTGCGGCTGGTATGGTTGGTATGCCTTTGGCGCGGAGATCTGGCATGGCACGCCATTGGCACGGTGGTGCGGATGGCATGGTTGGCATGCCTTTGGGAGCAGAGATGTGGCTGGCATGGCATGCCATTGGCACGGTGGTGCGGCTGGCATGGTTGGCATGCCTTTGGGAGCAGAGATGTGGCTGGCATGGCATGCCATTGGCACGGTGGTGCGGCTGGCACGGTTGAAATGCCTTTGGCGCGGAGATGTGGATGGCATGGCATGCCATTGGCACGATGGTGAGGCTAGCATGGTTGGCATGCCTTTGGTACGGAGATGTGGCTGGCCATGGCATGTCATTGGCACGGTGGTGCGGCGGGCATGGTTGGCATGCCTTTGGCACGGAGATGTGGCTGGCATGGCATGCCATTGGCACGGTGGTGCGCTGACATGGTTGGCATGCCTTTGGCGCGGAGATGTGGCTGGCATGGCATGCTATTGGCACGGTGGTGCTGGTGGCATGCTTGGCATGCCTTTGGCGCGGAGATATGGCTGGCATGGCATGCCATTGGCGCGGTGGTGCGGCTGGCATGGTTGGCATTCCTTTGGCGCGGAGATGTGGATGGCACGGCATGCCATTGGCACGGTGGTGCGGCTGGTATGGTTGGCATGCCTTTGGCGCGGAGATGTGGATGGCATGGTATGTCATTGGCACGGTGGTGCGGCTGGCATGGTTGGCATGCCTTTGGCGTGGATATATGGATATTAGGGTTTAGCATGTCGAAACCCTAGTTTAAAATATGTGGCACGGGTGATTGGCACGTTTGGCTAGCATGCGCGACTGGCATGTGCAGAGATGATGCCAGTCAGTACCGAGGGCTCTGTCGTGGAGCATGACATATAAAAAAGGTAATTTTACGCAGATATGTTGAATGGTTCAATAAATGTTCTAGTGGCGACATTATTACTCAAGTGTGATGTCACTGTCTGACTAAGGTTTTACGATTTTAACCCTAAGCTAAAAACCACCATCAACATTAAGTCTCCTGCTTAGCTCGGAACAGGGGAATTATTGCGAGGTAAGCATGAGATGGTGACAAACGAGGATAAAATCGAAACGGAAAGTCGTGAAGAGATGGTCAGGAAGATCCGGCTAACCTTTTTCGGGAGGTAAAGAGAATCCACAACTCTTGCGTTGGCGGCTTTGCGTAAATTCATCTCGGCCATGGTATGTTGGCATCAGTGTTGCATCTTTGGCTACTGGTCGACAGAGGCGGCATTGCAATTTGGTCTGTGAGACGGTGCTCTGGTTATCCATAGAAAGGTGAACAGTGCTGATGGCTAGGGAGCGGAGTGGTAGATATGGCCGCTGGCTGGGACGCAGGCAGTTGGCGTCAGCTAGGATTGGAGCCGCTGGCATGGTGCAGCTTGGAATGGAGACGCTGGCAGTGTGCGGCTTGGAATGGAGCCGCTGGCGCTGGATACTGTCTTCGGTCCGTGGAATGGTGGAAACTGGTTTTGGAAATTCGGTTACCAAATGGTGGTGATGGCGCTGGAACTTCGGCTACCAAACGGTGGTGACGGCGCCTGGAAAGTTTGTCTAAATTAGGGTTTGGCATGCCGAAACCCTAATTAGCGCCTCTTACTAAAATCGTTGTAGAATTATCGTACGAACTCGGATTTTGACGGTCCGACCCTCCATTTCGATCGGAAAATAATTTCCTACCTCCTCACGCGGGAATGTTTAGGTTTCGATCCTGTTTAGGAGGTGAAAACAGTTCGACAGTAAAACTCAGGGAGAATTCAAGAGGGATGTTGCGGGAGCATGGAACGATGGCAACTGGCTTCAGTTCCGTGGAAGGATGACGACTGGCTTCAGTTCCATGGAAGGGTGGAGACTGGATTCAGATCCGTGTAATTGTGGAGACTGGCTTCAGTTCCGTTGAAGGATGACGACTGGCTTCAGTTCCGTGGAAGGATGACGACTGGTAATCGATATTTTATACAGTGGTTGTCTTTCACTCAGACTTGATGAGATTGATTTCAGGTTTAATAAATGAAAATAAATCAAAATAAGAAAGTATATACACAAAATAGTAGCAGGATGGATAGATATTGGGACTCGGGATTTCACTGTCTTTCATATACATGGGTTTTAGAAATTAATCCTTGACATTTATATCTCCAAACATAAGAAATATTAACTCTATTCTTTGCCAAAGTAGATTTCGTAAAACATTAATTATGGGCTGTAAGCATGGCACATCAAAATTACCTAGAACTAAGCATGCGTCATCAAACAAAGTGACAAGTAATTAATACAAATCATAATTCATTTAAAAATCAGCGCAAATAGTAATTAAGGAATTAATTAAATTTACCACATGATGAAATTCAGCTTCGTCCGTCGTTCCAGAGATGGGTTATAGCTCCGCATGGGGAAACACACTCAAAAGAATTTTTCATTGCTCAAAAAGGTGTTTTTATTGAAGAATTGTAATATAACAGAGATTCGTAACGTTGTATGGATGTTACAGAACCTACTGTCACAATTGAGCAATTGTTACAAAGAAAGGTGACAGACCTAAATAAATAGTGATCTATTCTTCGTCTTATTCTTCAACCGCAGCAGCAGAGACAACCTCTGCAACTCCTGGTTCCCTCTGATCTTTTTATACTTCACCAGCACCAAATATTCCCATTAACCCCATACAATCCTCCCTTCAATTTTTTGCAAATACGGGATTATTTCTTACCCTTTCTTCTCTTCCACGCGCGCGTGTTGTTGTCAAGCCTCTCCTTTTTATCTCGTGCACGCTCCAAACGTATTTCTAACACATGTGGGATTTTTTTCGAACTCTCTCCATACACACAGTAGCCTTAGTTGTACACGGGAAAGAATAAAGATAAACCGAGATATTCTCGTATTCTGATTCACCCAAATCCACATAACCAACTCTATTCTGTCGAAAACAAAAGACTTACCGTCCCTGTTTAGTCGTAACAGGGTGGTATCAATCCAAAACAGGAAACAAATCCAAACAAATCATGCTGAAATTCAATACTGAAATCTGACCAAATCACGTTGAAAATTCCTGTGAATATCATACTTCCCTGTCTTGCTCCGAACGGACTGTCCAGCCAAATATAATTGATTCCAAAGCCCATACCATCCCTGCCTTGCTGAACTGAGCCGACCCAACAAAAATTAGTTGTTGAATCTCGTTAAATCACGTCCAAAAGGTCAACCCTAATTCCTTCCGTTGACTGCAATCATATTCCCGCCAAAACTGAATTTGAAATGGAGAAGAAGGTGTGCCTGATCCTGTTCTGGGGTGTAAATAATAGATGGTTGTTGTCGACAAATTTGGGCTACATATAGCCGTGGGTGATAAGAAAAAATTTGGGCTACACATAGTCGTGGGTGCCCCTTATCCAAAGCGGGGGTCCATATAACAGATGTCCTTCGGGGGTGCTCTGAGCAACTTTTCGAGCCGAATTTTCCAAAAATGTTTATTTCCCCAAAATACCTACAAACACATAAAACACCATAATAAGTACGAAATCGAGTACCAATAATACAGAAAATTGAGGACAACTTAGACACAAAAATGTGTCTATCAAATACCCCCAAACTTATTATTTGCTAGTCCTCAAGCAAATCTAATCTAGAAAACTAGGTGGCCCTAGTGACCGAGTTATAAACTCGGGAGGGTTTACCAGAGGTGTACCCACAAAACCTTATACTCCAAACCCTAGCTACCTATGCAGAACCTTGGATAGCACTAAAGGACCTCCTTGGTTGGCATACAATCATTGACTACAGGAGGAAGTACCCTGATGCGAAATTCCAATTGATGTACACGAGTTTTCACTCAAGCATACTAAAATTCATATATAAGTGACAGAGCTCTACTCAGATAGTTTCTGGACATCATAACCGGAGTCAACCAGTCACATGGAAAGATTAAGAAGATGGATGTAGAGAAAAACGTAGATGGTTTTGATGTTGACTAAGGTGAACGGTGTTTTCCATATCTGTCTGAAGGCCACTACTAGGATGAACCTATCCTAATTGACTGAGATACCGGTCTGACTATTATCAACACAGCTGGCATATACAAGGGGACCAGCCGAGTGATAATCCTAACTCTAGGTCAACACAACTGGCATATACAAGGGAACCAGCAGTCGACTTTATTGAATTTATTCCGGTTGGTCTGATGGTCCGGTCTCATTTTTTTTTTTAATTTTTTTTTTTGGTATCTCAATCACTCTATTTCACCCTAGCAATGGTAACAACTTGAATCGTGTGCCCCACCAAATCACTTAGAAACATATTTAAAAGAAAATAAAATAAAAAACAGAAGTGAAATGGATTCAACGAGATATGGCGAAACTACCATGTTTTTTTTTTCTAACCCCTGAGCTCTGTGCTTTTATGAATAGACTCTACAACCAAGATGTTTCCATCCAAGCTGATCTTATGGGTTCCTCAACTCCTACAACCAAGATGCTTCCATCCACTTAGATCGGTTAGTGCTATCATTAATTGGCACAAATTCCTAGGCTTTGGAGTTTATTTATTGCGACTAAAAAGTTTCTCCCATACCCCAAAACTTAAATCTAACATTGTCCTCAATGTTCTAAAGATAAAATTAAAAGCATGAACAAGGAGAAATTGTTACCACTTGAACAAAAAGAGTTAAGGAAATATATTACCTTGTTGCATGAGCATGGGTTACCTCCCAAGAAGTGCTAAGTTTAAAGTCTTCAGCCAGACATCGGAAGGAATTAGTCACCTCATAGAATCATAAATAAGTAACCTGGACAACTGCGGGTCATCTGAATCAAAAAGTGTTACCCAAAGGAAAAGAAAATTACAACAGACCCTGAAGATACTGAAAATACCCTTATCTAATTTTTTAATTAAGAAAACTATATCTAGTTGTGGTTCAGGTTCTATAAAAAGGTCTAGATAAAATGTTTCAAGGGCCGAATTTCCTCAAAGGTAAGATCCTGAAGGTCAGTTCATAGAGTCTGGAAATACTTAACTAAGAACTTAGAAGCACATAACAACAACCTGAATAACCAGGGATCCTCTAAGTCAATCAGATTTGACTCACACAGTTGACCACAGTAGTGGTCTTCCTTAAGCAAATATGTCGACCTTATTCTCCTAAAGTAATTAGGTTTAGTCTCAAAACTTAATAACCGACACATCTGAAAATCATATGTTCCCACAATTGGAAGAAAATTTTTTTAAGGGAAAACAAAGTCAATCTTGGTATGATATCCTGGGTTAACCACATCAACCAGAGGATGGATTTCTAATAACTAAGATTCATTCTGGACATCAGGAGGTTCGAAAAAGCGCGTATGAAGATAATCTTGTAAAATGGTTGAGGCACATATGTCAAGTCCCAAGTGAGGGACCTTTCTAAGAGTTAAAGCACATGGAGAATGATAATCACCCCCAAACTTAGAGTTTTCAGTGTCCCTAGAAAGACTAGTCACAACTTTCCTAATTTCTAGGTCATCAGATTCCTGGAAAATTGATTCTTCTAAGTTAGGTTCATCCTCAATCATCTCTACGATCTCACTTTCTTTGTCTAAGACTATTATTTCTAAATTACTAGACTCAAAATAAACTCGTTCCTCTAAACCATCACTGGCTTCTTAAAAAGGAAATACTACATCGTCTAAAACGGGGGTATTTCTAGTCAAATCCTCGTCCTCTTGAATAGGTGAATAATTATTAGAATTATTTGGATTTGAACTAGAAATAATATTATCATTGTAAAGCTCAATTGGAGTAACAAATTCTTGACCATTATGCCTATATGTGTCTGATTCTTCATCAACACTATCCTCATCATAATTATCACTATAATAACATGAAAATGGTTGAACCTTATCTAAACAAGTAGTGTTACCAATTATAACCTCGTCATCTTGATTATATGAATATCTACCTTCATTTTCAAGGGTACTATCGGAAACACTATATTGGAAATTAAGATTATTCCGAGAAGTTCTTTTCTCGGCCTCTAACAAAATTTTCTGAGTCGACTCACATGACTTCCTGATTTTATCTAGGATAGAAGGTTCACACGTTGCATTGCTTTCGTCCATGACTAAGTTATTTATTTCTGCTAACTTACGTGTCGACTCAGCTAACTTACGTGTTGACTCTAGTAAAGAGGAATTATCAGAATTTTGCTCGTATGACCGGTGGTAGTGGGGATAGTAATTGGGCTCAATATGGTATGATCCATAACCTTCGAAAGGTTACTGTTCCCAACAACTATTCACACTATGGTCAAAGTAATGTCCATTTTGAAAATCAGTCGGATATTTGTTGTATTGGCTATTATAATAATACCAGTTCGACATTCTCAAAAATAAACCCACTGACAGGGGATTCGTGGGTGGATAGAGTCTTACCTCCCGTACCAGACGGGTGATGAACTGTTGAAGTCGACTCAGGCCACCGACTCCGATGTCAGTGTACGAACCTGAGGGGCCGAGACAGTATCGTAACTGTCGTCCTTCCCTGCAGCAGTTTTATATAAATTAACCCTTCCTTAGGGTTTTAAAAATAATGTCCAAAAGAATGTCCCAAAAAATAAAAAGAAAATTACAAAAATAAAATCCTATTTATAGTTTCTAAATATAAAATAAAATAAAATAATTATATACAAAATCTTCTTCTTCACTTCTTTTGGATTCCTCTTTTCCTTCCTTCTTTCGCTTCGCTTTTCTTTTCAGCACTTTCTCTCTTTTTCTTTAGCTTAGTTCCAAATCTGAAAGCAAACAAGAAATACCAAAACGCGTAAAAAAGAACAAAAATAATAAAAATAAAAATAAAACCTAAAAACAAATCTATAACAAGCCCGCGTCGGCGGCGCCAAAATTTGATCGATGTTTTATATAGTAGTAAATAAGGTTGTCGCTCACTCAGACTTGATGAGATTGATTTCAGGTTTAATAAATGAAAATAAATAAAAATAAGAAAATATATACACAAAATAGTAGCAGGATCGATAGATACTGGGACTCGGGATTTCACTGTCTTTCATATACATGGGTTTTAGAAATTAATCCTTGACATTTATAGCTCCAAACACTAGAAATATTAACTCTATTCTTTGCCAAAGTAGATTTCGTAAAACATTAATTGTAGGTTGTAAGCATGGCGCATCAAAATTACCTAGAACTAAGCATGCGTCATCAAACAAAGTGACAAGTAATTAATAGAAATCATAATTCATTTAAAAATCAGTGTAAATAGTAATTAAGGAATTAATTAAATTTACCACATGATGAAATTCAGCTTCGTCCGTCGTCCCAGAGATGGGTTCTAGCTCCGCATGGGGAAACACACTCAAAAGAATGTTTCATTGCTCAAAAAGGTGTTTTTATTGAAGAATTGTAATATAACAGAGTTTCGTAACGTTGTATGGCTGTTACAGAACCTACTGTCACAATTGAGAAACTGTTACAAAGAAAGATGACAGACCTAAATAAATAGTGATCTATTCTTCGTCTTATTCTTCAACGGCTGCAGCAGAGACAACCTCTACAACTCCTGGTTCTCTGCTCTGGTCGAACCCCTAACACTCCAAATCGTTCTAAGGCATCCCAGGGATCTTTTTATACTTCACCAGCACCAAATATTCCGCATTAACTCCATATAATCCTCCCTTCAATTTTTTTCAGATACGGGATTATTTCTTACCCTTTCTTCTCTTCCACGCGCGCCTGTTGTTGTCAAGCCTCCATACACACACCAGTCTTAGTTGTACACGGGAAATAAGAAAGATACATTGAGATATCCTCGTACTCTGATTCACCCAAATCCACGTAACCAACTCTATTCTGTCGAAAACAAAAGACTTACCATCCCTGTTTAGTCGTAACAGGTTGGTATCAATCCAAAACAGGCAACAAATCCAACCAAATCATGCTGAAATTCGATACTGAAATCCGACCAAATCACGTTGAAAATTCCCGTGAATATCATACTTCCCTGTCTTGCTCCAAATGGACTATCCAGCCAAATATAACTGATTCCAAAGCCCATACCATCCCTGTCTTGCTGAACTGAGCCGACCCAACAAATATTAGTTGTTGAATCTCGTTAAATCACGTCCAAAAGGTGAACCCTCATTCCTTCCATTGACTGCAATCATATTCCCGCCAAAACTGAATTTGAAATGGAGAAGAAGGTGTGCCCTGATCCTGTTCTGGGGTGTAAATAGCATATGGGTGATGTGGACAAATTTGGGCTACATATAGCCGTGGGTGCTAAGAACAAATTTGGGCTACACATAGCCGTGGGTGCCCCTTATCCAAAGCGGGGGTTCATATAGCAGATGTTCTCCGGGGGTGCCCTGAGCAACTTTTCGAGCCGAATTTCCCAAAAATGTTTATTTCCCCAAAATACCTATAAACACATAAAACACCATAATAAGTACGAAATCGAGTACCAACAATACAGAAAATTGAGGACAACTTAGACACAAAAATGTGTCTATCGGCTTCAGTTTCTTGGAAGGGTGACGACTGGATTCAGTTCCGTGGAATGGTGGAGACTGGCTTCAGTTCCGTGGAAGGGTGAAGACCGGTTTCAGTTCCGTGGAATGGTGGAGACTGGCTTCAGTTCCGTGGAAGGGTGACGACCGGTTTCAGTTCCGTGGAATGGTGGAGACTGGCTTCAGTTCCGTGGAAGGATGACGACTGGCTTCAGTTCAGTGGAAGGGTGACGACTGGCTTCAGTTCCGTGGAATGATGTCAACTTTGTCTAAATTAGGGTTTGTCATGTCGAAACCCTAATTAGCGCCCCTTACTAGAATCGTTGTAGAATTCTCGTACGAACTCGGATTTTGACGGTCCGCCCCTCCATTTCGATCGGAAAAGAATTTCCTATCTCCCATTTCAGAAATATTTAGGTTTTGAGCTCGTTTAGGAGGTGAAAACAGCCCGACAGTAAAACTCAGGAAGAATTCAGGAGGGATGTTGCGGGCCCGAGGTGGCATAGTCACGCCCAATCATCTATTCCCGTTCATGGAGCAAGAAGGAATCTTTATTATGTTCAAATTCTAGAAACTTTGTCCGCATGAAAAGGGGTATCGACCCTCTTCTATTTTCTGTTGCTCGTCTGGATCCGTGCTTCGTCTTGGAGATTGTGGTTGCGTTGTCGGTCCATCCTTGACTTTAGGTTGTTTAGTGTCTGGACCTTCTGATCGCGATGATGATATGTTTTGGATGACTGTATGGCAGAAATCTTCCGAAGCCACATGATGAAATAGATGAGTTGGGAGACATTTTGTTGCCGATGTGCTGCTATCAAGTCTTCAAGGACTTCGTTCCAAGAGACATCCTTCGAACCAGCTTCTGAATCTTGGACTATCGTATGGAATGGGGTGCGGTGAGCAGTCCCCAGTTATATTTCAGTTAGATCTGATGGCATGGCCGAATATGTGAATGTATCTTTGTGGCGTGCTTTTGGAGTCTTCGATGCATATGTACGGCTTCATGTTGAGAAATTCCTGCGGCTCGTAAAACTTCGGCAGTGATTATGTTGAAATAAGAAATAACCAGGTGTTGATGGTGGTTTTTAGCTTAAGGTTAAAATCGTAAAACCGCACATCTGACATGACGTCACTATTACCATTAGCGCATTTATTAGACCAATCAGCATTCCTACGTAAGAATTACCAGGGTACCTTTTTTTTTATGTGTCATGTTCCACGGCAGAACCCTTAACATTGACCGACATCATCTATGCCAAACCCTAATTCTCATGCTACCGTGCCAATGGAAAACCACGCCAGCCATGTCTCCGCGCCAAGGCATGCCAACCATGCCAGCCGCACCACCGTGCCAATGGCAAGCCATGCCAGCCACGTCTCTGCGCCAAGGCATGCCAACCATGCCAGCCGCACCACATGTGCCAATGGCATGCCGCGCCATCCACCTTGCCGCGCCTAAGCCATGCCATGTCGGCCTTCCCTTCACGTCTTCCAAAACGAACGCGTGCGACAATCAACGACCACCCTTACATCTTAGATGCAAATCTCAGCCGTCCAAGGTCACCAACCAACGCATGGTAACCTTTGGCCCAACGCCAAAACCCTAGTTTGGCCGCGCCTAAAACATGTCAAGGCATGCCGACCATGCCACATTTTCCAATGGCATGTCGCGCCAGCTACCTTGCCGCGCCTAAGCCATGCCATGCCGGCCTTCCCTTCACGACTGCCAAAACGAAGGCGTGCGACAATCAATGACCACCCTTCCATCTTAAATGCAAATCTCATCCGTCCAAGGTCACCAACCAACGCATGGTAACCTTTGTCCCAATGCCAAAACCCTAGTTTGGTCGCGCCTAAAACATGCCAAGGCATGCCGACATGCCACATGTGCCAATGGCATGCCACTTAATCAGTATGTATAAGACAATGAATCTGTGAACCTGATTGTTAAGAAGAGTACTTGGGCGATCTCAAAAATCAATATCCAAGATCAATATAGTCGTATCCAAATAATCCAATCAGAATTCTTCCAGGTAATTAAACTTGTTATCTATCTTTAAGATACATATTCTACAAGAAAGAAGTCTCGTAATCGACCACAATTAGATGGACGTATATACTAAGATTGAATATGTACAAATTGCGTAAAATCCAATTATAAAGAGAAATAATATAATGTGAAAGGGAAAAATACAAGACACCAGAAGTTTTGTTAACGAGGAACCTGCAACTTTAGGAAAAAAAACGAGACCTCGTCCATATTTGAACCCCAAACTGTATTAAGCAGCTACATACACTAGCCTACTATCAGACTTTGGACTGGAATGTAGTTGAAACTGAATCCACCCTCCAAGCAATTCAGTTACAGTCGCGCTCCTTACGTCTCTTGAACCTCGAAGGCTCTATGCAATTGGTTCCCTTAGCTGACGTCCTTTATAGCCTAAGAGTTTCTTCAACCTCAGTGAATACATTTAATATGAATGTGCCTCAAACAATTAAACCTATTTGATTTCCCTTTAGATCAAAGATCAAGGTTTGGAAATCTGTTTGCAATACACAAAGCTAGCAAACCTCATAATCCGAATACTTACATTCACTTAGATGAGAAGCATGGATATTTTACCACCTCTCAAAAACAATCTTTAAAAGATCACTTAAGATCAATTTTCAAATATCTACCTTGAGGAATCACAAAGTCTGAGACGAAAAGAACGTTGCTATCTATATTTATCTTGCCTGAAAGAGATTATGAAAACCTCGATAACATAAAAACAAGATCAAGATACACGAACTATCAAGGTAAAGATGGTCGGACCTGGCTTCACGAATCCCCAAAGAGAAGTATTTTAGTTGTAACCTAATTATGGTTCTTAGAGGAAACTTAGGTTCGTAGAGGACGATTCTAGCTATCATCTAGGACATAAAGTATCATGGATTGAATTTCCCAGTTGAAAGAGCATCTCTATTTATAGTTTTTCAAGACTGAGAGTTGCTTAAAATTCAAGTTAAGATAACTTGGGAATCAAGCAAACACTCTTGGTCTTGAAATACAATAGAAGAATATACACTATGGTCCTGTTACGGAACCATGTATAATGATTATTCATTTTGGCAAGTATGCCATGTGAATAATAAATAATTTGATGTTCATTAAAACACTTAACAAATAAGTGTTTAAGTGATCAATGAAGTATTAGAAGTGTTTAAGAGAGTCATAGAAATGTTAAAAATATTTAACAAATAAGTCTTTGAGCATCTTCTAAGTTCTACTTGGACTGTTGGTGAAACAGTTCATGAACCGTAAGACTAGTTCACGAGTCAGGGTTCTACGGTTCGTGAACTGGGTTCGTCAGCCCTACTCGGCTCGAGAACTCAGACGTACAGTGTTCGCGAACTAGATTCGCCAACTGTAGCTTGTGAACTCAGATGGACACGGTTCGTGAACTGGGTTCACCAACCTTAAGCCTTTTATACCAACACCAAAAATTCAGATCATCACGGTTCGTGAACTATTCCCAACTGAACTTTCGATTTGCGAACTGGTTCGCCAACCTTCCATGTATTCTGAAATCAAATATCTGTGGTTTGAAAACTGGTTTGCCAACCTACCCTAAGAAGAAATATCAAAAGTTCATGAATTTCTCTCTTATGACGTTTGAAACATTCTCAAATGATAAATTACTTATATGAGCGATTTTCAATTGATCCACAAATTAATTCTCAAATAATATATTATTTTGAACTAATACTATTAAGGATCTTTGAACATCAATCATATTTCGAGATTTTTAACAAGACAAGCTTGACTCGAAATTTTTTCTTTGTAAATCTACGAGAAGCCATACAACATAGTCTCAACAGATGGAATGATAAGATAGTGAGTTAAATAGAATGGTTTGGTTTTCACTTACCTGATACAAAAGTTTTTCAAATGTCTTCGTCGATTTTCAGTCTTCGAGGGTGGTGTCTGATATTCAACTACCAAATTCTAACCTAGTCTAAGACTTGACTTAGTAGACTAGAGATCAAGAAATAGTTATGTTCATATAACATTGACAACAAACTTAAGATAGCAAAACTTGTGGGTTCAACCGAGCATTTCTCTAACACAAATTCCTGACAACGTTGCTATAGCTCATGAGATAATTCATAATATTAGATCCAAGGGAGAAAGAAAAAAAGGGGGAACATGGTACCATGGATATCAAAATTGAAATGGCAAAGATTTTGACAAAGTTGACAAGACTTTTTCTTATAGCTATCACAGAAAAAATGGGGTTAGATGAGAAATGGTGCAAGAAAGCCCAACAATCCAATTCTACCACGAACTTGGTTTTGTTGGTGAATGTCCCAGGTGATATCTTCAACCCCTCTAGAGGTTTAAGACAAAGAGACCCCTTATTCTCATGCATAAGCAATATTGAATTTTTCAAGCCATATGTCGAAAAGTTAAAGCAGAAACTCTCTTGATGGAAATACAAGACTCTCACCCCCAGCAGGAAGAGTTATAACGATTGCCACTGTCACCTCTACTTCCGGTATCTACCAAATAAGTTGTTTCAAGCTTCCCAAGAAAACTTGTCATGACCTCAACAAAATTTAAAGAGATTTATTTTGGGGTAAAGCTCTGAAAATCCTTCAGGCTACTACCCAAAGGCTTGGGACTCTATTTGCAAGTCAAATGAATAAGGAGGTCTGGGCTTCATGAGCATAGAAGTATTTAATAGTGATATGATCACCAAAATTGGATGGCGATTTTCTTCTGAGAAAAATTCTCTATGGTCTAACACCATAACAACAAAATAACTAAAGGATAAAAACATCTTGAATTTCAACACTGAACAAAAGGTGTGAGGCCCTTGGATTCGGAAGGATATCCTGGAAGGGATCAGGAACATACAAGAGCACAACATGTGGAAGATAGGCAATGGGCATAACATCAACATATGGGAATATAAGTGGATTGTTGACACTCATATCACTCTTACCAAACCGGATAACTTCCCTGATAATCTTATTATGGTCAAACACCTTATAAGTAGAAGTAGAGAATGGGATGCTCGGAAATTATCTATCTGGATATCAATATGAATTCTGGGGAGGAGGACACTATATCCTGGAATCTTACCCAGAATGGAGAGTTCCCTCTTAAGACCTTGTATAAGCCAAAAATGGATTTCCCACCAACTATAAAACTTTTTCTCTGAAGCGCATGTATCCTCCCACTAATACAAAAACCACAAGTATTATGCATTATATTACACCTGTGTATAAATTTTGCAACAGTGGGGAGGAAACACATGACACACCTGTTCATAGAATTCCCCTTTGCTAGATCTGTTTGGCAGATTGTTTTTAGGCAAAACAATGTGGAATTTGAAAATAACACCACGTTTCAGGAATGGTTCAATTCCTGGTTTGATCCACTTACGGTAGAAGGTTTAGCAAGGATGTATACCTCTACATGTTGGGTTATCTCGAAAGCTAGATGTGATCACATATTCAACAATTCTACTCGAACTGCTAAAGATATAAAACATCTATGTGCTTATAAATGTATTGATAATATCTCTGACCACATTCTTAACAATGTGCACTTTGCTAAAGATATAAAACGACATCTATGTGCTTATAAATGTATTGATAATACCTCTGACCACATTCTTAACAATGTGCACTACCAGAGTGATGAGAGAGCCGATCTGAATATGACTGCCTAATTCTGCTAGAGTCCTTTGGGGCTATTATCAAAATATGTGCTTTCAAAGACCGCATGACTCTGTTGTTTCATAATGCTCCAAATATAATTTATTTTGTAGGAAATCACATTGGAGTATAGCCGATGGAAGGGGGCAAATCTAGCTTTCACATGGGCCAAGGGAATGCAGCACACAAATGTAGAAAAAGAAGCTGGAGAAGTGGCCGCCATTGTCCAATTTTCTTTGCACTACAAAGATACAGTTCGAGGAAGATTTAGAGACTTCTCAACAACTCCCTTCTCTTTTGTTCTTTTAAATCATAAGTTACTCATCGAACCCAGAACCATCATGCTTTTGATTTTGGTATGGCCTGTAAAAACTATGCTCCTAACACGAGCCATAACTCCGATACCATGCCAATTACTGGCATAGGTATGCCAGATACGATGATGTAGTCGCCTCAAAGGCTTACCTATGATTTTCTTATATTGAAAAAAAGAACAAATTCCTGTCACTAGCTACAGATAGGATCACGGAGAGGGAATAAGACATGGGTTTAAGCTAATGAGCCAGAAAGAAAAAAACGACATTCGGATTCAAGTTTACAAAATTACACCAAATTATCCTTACTGAGTTTTGTAACCTGATAAAGTACGATGAGATTTTTAGCCATTATGTAGTTCGAATGGTGAAATTGGGATCAAAACTATTTTCGCCAATAGCAAGAAGTAAAAAGAAACATGACGAATAACAAAGTTAGAAGATAAAATTCAAGGAAACCTCAATTTGACAGGTAAAAAGAAAACGAATCAAAGAAAAATCTCAGCTGGTTTTTCCGTGTTCTTGGCAAAAAGAAAATTAGGGAAAAAAAATCCTAATTTTTCACGATTGGAAAAACAAAATGAGTGTGAAAATCTCAACCTAATTTGGCAAATTATCTGAAAATCAGTAATATGAGCATTATTGAAAATA
This sequence comes from Papaver somniferum, assembly GCF_003573695.1. Classification (NCBI taxonomy): domain Eukaryota; kingdom Viridiplantae; phylum Streptophyta; class Magnoliopsida; order Ranunculales; family Papaveraceae; genus Papaver; species Papaver somniferum. The sequence continues at coordinate 22,728,293 of NC_039359.1, read as the reverse complement.
CCAGACTAAGGATCATTGCCCCTTACCCTCATTATAACCTTATTTTGTCGTCCCCAAAATAACATTCTGGCATTTTTGGAATTTCCTTGCTAGTTATCTGCTCCTAAGGTTCAGTTTGTGTTGAGGTAGAATTGACGGACGAAAAATTCGTCATTCATAAACACGGGAACCCCTAACATGCCCTTTCCTTACCTTCCATTTCTGGCGCCATCCATTCTCGATCACTATCTCTATCAAAAAAAAAAAATCCAAATTATCTATTTAAGAATTTACTAGTGCACGCTAAGTTAGACCACAAGAGGAAATCTTATATAGATGAAAAAACTTACAGACCCCACATTAGAATCTAGGGTCCTGAATGTAATTGTTTTGAAGAACCACTGTCGGCCAAAATAATAAGATAACAAAACAACAAACTCCACTGTCAGGTCAATGCAACAGTTAAGTTATGCTCGAAAAACCATAATTTTGCGAATTATACAAATCCGAACAAGGTTGGCATCTAAGAAAACCCCCATTGTCTTAAACTAACAGAAGCATGACAGGTCAGGGCATCTCAGAATCTAACAAGGATATACCATAAACATCTGTAAATGAGACAGAGAGAGAAGCTTTATATACCTCAAAATCTTCAGATGCCCATATATAAACTAGTAATAAATATCGCTCTTTTCAGATGCTTTGCATGAGAGACATAGTAAACACTGAACTATAACTAAAGTTCAAGATTTGGTGTACCCTTGTTGACTTGATCTGTATTAGTCCCTGATACGTTACTAGAGAAAACACCAAAGCGGAGAAAAAACACTCGATTTTACACTGTCAAGTGTCAACAACCAACTCCATACTTCCTTTTCCTTCGCCAAAAGACAGATTTGCAACTCTTGCACACAGGTAACAAATTAAGGAGAAAAGTCATACCCAAATGCTACTGAAGGCTTCCTCAAGTGCCCTTTTCCTGCTTAGTTCTATACTCCATCCTCCGGCCCTTCCACCTCTCTCTGCTCTGAGCCTCATCATTTCCTCATCATCAACTGCATAACCATGCATATCATGACCTAATGGAACAGGTTGTGGGGCCATGCCTGTTGGCCGAGGTTGACCCATAGCCCCAGCAACTGCTGGCACATACTGCCCCTGCCCAGTAAACCCTTGAGAGCTTTGATTCATGGCCTGTCAACATATATTCCGTCTTAACATAATGTAGCGGAAGCGTACAAATTTGTATGAACTCAATAGATTCAAAAAAGCAGTAATAAAACTAGAAACTAATTTTGATCAATCAATTAATAATGTATAAATGTGTCTCCACAATAGTCGGCCTTCTTATATAAGCTAAGAGAACATAGGAATTCCTAAAGAAATAAAAAGTGCTGAAGCAATAGGTGTAGAATAACATAATCAGTTTACCCCATCAGTTGCATCACTCTGCATGACCACTCCTCCTTTGCTTGCTTGCAGAGCTGCTGCTAATTCCTCTGCCTAAACATGAAATGAGATTTAAAATAAGACCAGAGAAAGCTTGTCAAACAGCAGCTAATAGTTGCATATTTCTATAGAGTATGCCTTGTGTTTGCGGCGCCAAAACACGCAGAGGCTTCATCAAGATGAGATGCAATGTAAATCAGACCCAGATTCCTAAATATCCAGATGACAACTTAGCTCATGCTAGAATGATGTCAGGGTGAGAGGAGACAACTTAGTGCAGTAATTCAAGATGTGTTTGCTAAAACATCCTACTAGAAATGACCAATACAGATGAAAAGCAGCACGTGAAGCTTTAAATGGATTTAATGGAACCGGACATAAAAATGACATATAGGAGTGGCTATTTGAAATACCTTGCGAGCTTGAGAAAGAGTTATCTGTTCGGCATTTTCTTCCTTGTATTGGGCAATTTTAGCTTCGATAGCAGCTACATCTATGCCCTCTACCAAGTTAGTTGCTGTAAAGGAAAACCCATTTGGTCAAAGTTAGAGATGTCAGGAGATGTCAGGTGTAATAATAGATAAGTTTATTGACTTACTCATGTCCTCCACTTCCTCTAGATAATCATTGTATTCTCTTAATGAGGAAAAGTCTTCTTCTCTCTTATTGTATCTACCATGGAAAAAGACCATGTGATTATGAACCCAACGTATAAATACCATTATAAGTACATAGTGGCACTAGTGCCATCTACAACATGTCAACATACTTATATGACTGCATGATTTTTGAATCCATAATAGACCGAACTGGTACCATATAAAACAATATAAGATTTGATTTGTAAGTATAGTTGTAGCCATTCAGCGGATAGTAAAGAACTGTGATTTCTTTCACAAACTTTTAAGATAACAGCAAACTACGCTGTGCTCATCAAAAGCAATTTTAAGAAAAAGATTATTAATCCTTTCAGAGTATACCCAGTTCTCTGGGAGAGAGAGAAAAATTACATGTTCAAGATTCTCTTCCGTATAGCCATCTCCTTGGCAAAAGGATTTCCTGATGCAGCCACCATTTTTTCCTTCTCTTTGTTATTGCACGCGAGTTAAACTGAGAAAGTACTGAACTAAATTTCCATCATAGCCGTACGTATCATCATGTTATACAATCCGAGAATAAGCAGCAACTTTAAATAAAGGAATCACCTGCGCTTCACACCATGCCAATCAGATCATTTTCGCAGCAAGAAAAACAATGCTTTATCAGAAAGCTTTTCGCCAGCTAATATAAAAGTTATAACATTAATGACTTATGCTAGAAACTCTCACCATATAATTGTCAATAAAGTTAGCATACTAGCAATACAAATGAAGAAAAGTATAATGAACTTCACTTGAGCATTCTATACCAACCATTGAGACTTAGTATAATGCTCTCCAGAGGAAACAAATTCAAACATTGAGAAGATATACACCAAAATGCTTATTCTCATTGCTAAATCCAGTATATGTACAAAAAGTAAAGATAATTATGAGATATTGTCAGTCTAGAAAAATCTGATGAACCCCATTATTATTCTTATCCATAAACTACTTTATCTAAACCAACATCTTAGTTACATCAAGTCATCACCATCAGATACTTAAAGTTAAAGCTGGAGAAATTAACACCTTGGTGCCTACTAGCAATTTGTATATTAATACTTCTCTCAATACACATTGAGAGAAGTAAAACTAGAAACCATCTAAGATATTTTTGCCTAAAGAAGTTTATATAAGATCGGCATAGCTCACAATTGCTTCAAGGTATTGTTCTCAACAATTCGTACCAGAGAAAGGAAGACAGTATCAATTATATTCTAAAATGAAAAACAACAAAAAATCAATCATTACCAGGTGACACGGGGTTCTAACAATCAGCTAATTATATGAGGGTTGTATGCTCGGAAAAATTGCTTACAATAACAACTATAAGGTACGCACATTATCATAAGCTAGAAATGAAACACGCCTGCATATAAATTGGTTAAAATACCCAAGATATTTTTAGATACAGTCTAGAATACAGCAGTAATTCAAGCGCTTAATCTAGTCCAATTGAAAAGATACTGCTAATATTTATCAACGGCAACTTGAATTGAGACCGATCTTCTCTAATAAAAAAAAAATTGACACTGTATTCAGACAATAATTTCACCTCGAGAATGTATGAGCAAGTAGTAGCTGCAATTTCTTTGGCAGCATGAAGATTATCACCAACAATTATAGGTTTGGAACTGAGACAATACGGAAGAACGAATGACTCACTTGGAGAATATATGAGCAAACAGTAGCAGCAATCTCTTTGATAGCAGGAAGATTATCAGCAACAATAATAGGTTCGGTATTTAATTCAGACCGAATGTTTCGACGCAACTGGTATTAGGGTTTTGATTTTCTTTAACCGGTGGTTTGCCTCTGCAACTGGTGTTAAACAGTTTTAGACATGAAATTCCACATATAGAATCCTCATCAAATATATGGGCCTTAAGATTTGAATATCGTTGTTTTAATGACATGGGCCTTAAGGTGAGTGACATGAAATTCCACATATAGAATCAAATATATGGAACCCTGATTTTGGGCATACTGAAATCTTATTAGGCATACTGCATAAAGACAAAAAAGGTTGTGAAATAGCAAAATCAGATTATCTCTTAACCAAAAAAAAAATTAATGACAAATCTGCCATTTACGAATTAGTGTTAGTAATATTGATTAATGATTAAATATTTTGTTTAGTGATTAAGATAATTTTCAGAATTGTAAAAGGTTGTTTAGGTGATTTTTTGGATCATGGTTCGGCGAAACAAGTTGAGGTTCCGCTCACATCTATGAGCCGAATCTACCAATTGATGAACGGTTCGGTTCGCTGAATCTGTTTACTGCATGCGCCGAACCTATAATTTTCAATTCCAACCCTTTTGCTAGACACTAGTTCGACTTATATGAAAGTTTCATAGTAAGTCGAACAACATTCTGAATAGCCCGGAAAAAAAATAATTACTGGTTCGGCTTATATTTCGAAAATCGTATGAGCCAAACATCAATTTGTTATTTTTTGGGTTAGAATATTATTATTGGTTCGGCACATATTGAGAATATCGTAATAGTCGAACCTCGTAAATGTGCTAGGTTCGGCATATATTATGATTATCGAATACGCCGAACCCCTATGCATCTCTATCTGTGACTCGGTTCGGCTTGAAATTTCATGCCGAACTGTTCATATACACTTACGGAAAGCTTTTGTGAAGAACAGTTCGGTTAAAAACGCAACTCAATTTTGAGCCGAACCTGATGGTTTATCAAAAGTGATTGTAGTTGTAGTGGTAAAAAGGGGTCTTTTCAGACTTGTGAAGAAAACAAATTTTTTTAGATTTAATTTAAAAAGGAAAATAAACAAAATAATTCAAGTTTAGAGAAAATTACCAAGACTAGGATTCCACCAATGACCAAATAAATAGTAAACTCTAAATAGTTTTTATGCAATTCTATCTTTAAAATCAATTCTAATATTTGCCTCAAATATGTTTTTGAAGTAATAATTGTAATTAAGAAGTATGAAACATCAAAAGTTATTAAAACCCAGCATGCCGCATCAAGTCAATTCACAATTATTCAATAAAAACCATTAATTCAAACTCAATTCATGCAAATAATTAAATAATAATATTGCAAATAAATAGAAAAATTAGAATTATACCAATAAATCTGTGCCAATGGCTTCCTCCGTCGTCTCGGCTAATGGGTTTAGCTCCTCATCCCAAAAACACACTCACAAGATAAATTCATGGCCAAAATAGGTGTTTTTATTGATGAAATAGGAATTAGCAACGTTGTAGAAGTGTTACAGCGTCACTGTTACAAAGGGTGTAAGCTGCTGGAAAGAACGATACAAATCGTATGCTGTAGATAAACGACAGTTTTCTTTCGCTGTAAGCACTGTGGAAAAACGACTGACTCTGCGAGTCCGTTCTTCCTTCTTCGTCTTCCTCCTCGAGCAGCAGCAGCAGGTATGATTTTTGTTCTTTGTTTCGGCTCTGAACTCTCTCCTCTTTTTCTCCAAACTTTTCTTTGATGTAAACCAACACTTATATAGCCCAACAGATCCATAAATCTCGACTAAATCCGAGAGTATTTCTCTTTTTTTCTTCTCGAGCAGTTGAGAGAATAATCTCTTTTCTGTTGCTTTGTACGCGTCCTATAGCTATAAAATAGGTACCAAACTCTTCTTAAGACGTGAACAAGACTAAATACATTACTTTCCAGCGTCAAACTCTCCCAAATATCTCTCACAAATCTTTGAAACTTGAACAGAAAGTACGTGTCCTGTTTGAACTTTGATTACTTCTCCCGGCCATTCCAGCCCAATTCGATCAGCCCAATCACTTGCATAGGGTCTGTTTAGGTCTAACAGGATTATCCCAACTGATTTCCGGTGTTTAATCGCATTAAAACTCCTCCAATAATCGAACCAAAATCTGCCAGACGCTACCAAGTTCTTTCCCGCCAAATTCTAATATTTGAGAAGAAGGTGGGTGCCCTTATCCTGTGCTGTTCTCCCTTTAGCAGCTGCCTGGAAATAGGTCACCCCTTAGTAATTAGGTTACCCCTTATCCAAAATCAAGGGTCCGTATAGCAAGTGTCCTCTGAGGCATTTTCCGCACTTTTTTCGGGGTTCCTCCGGGGTATTTCTGGGATACTTCCGGTACACTTCTGAGGCGCTTCCGGTACGTTATCAACGGAGGTCCAAATGCCACATTTTTAGCCAAATTCGCCGCAAGAGATTATTTTCCAAAAACACCTACAAATACATAAAATAACCAAATAAGTACAATATCGAGTACTAACAATATATACAAATGAGCTATAATAGACACATAAATGCGTCTATCAAATGCCCCCAAACTTATTATTTGCTAGTCCCGAGCAAATCAAAACTACAAAATAAAATCCTAACTCACTGTCGCAGGCATCGTCGATTGCATTTAGCGTATGCAATAAGCCTTTAAACCCCTAGGTGGCCCTAGTGGCCGAGTTATAGTCTCGGGAGGGCTTACCAGAGATATACCCACAAAACCTGTACTCCAGACCTTAGCTATCTACGCAGAACCTTGGAAGGCACTAAAGAATCTCCTTGGTTGGCATACTTATTGACTACAGGAAGAAGTACCCTGATGCGAAATTCCAATTGATGTACACGAGTTTGCACTCAAGCATACTAAAATTCATATAAAGTGACAGAGCTCTACTCAGATAGTTGCACTATGGACATCATATTCGGAGTCAAACTAATCACATGGAAAGATTAAGAGATGGATATAGAAAAACATAGATGGTTTTGATGTTTACTAAGTGAACGGCGTTTCCCATATCTGTCTGAAGGCCTCCGCCAAAATGAACCTATCCTAATGGATTGAGATATTAGTCTGACTAAAATCAACACACTGGCATATACAAGGGAACCAGTGGTCGATAACCTAACTCTAGGTCAACACAACTGGCATATACAAGGGTACCAGTGGTCGACTTTATTGAATTTATTCCTTTTGGTCAAATGGTCTGGTCTCAATTTTTTTTTTCATGGTATCTCAATCACTCTAATTCACCCTAGCATTGGTAACAACTTGAATCGTGGGCCCCACCTATCACTTAGAGAAACATAGTTTAAAAACAAAAAAAATAGAAGTGAAAAGGACTCAACGAGATATGGTGCAACTATCATGTTATTTCTAACACCTGAGCTCTGTGCTTTTATGAATAGACTCTTTAGATGTTTCCATCTAATCAGATTGGTTCCTCAAACTCCTACAATCAAAATGCTTCCATCCACTTAGATTAGTTAGTGCAATCCTCAATAGGCATAAATTTCTAGGCTCTGGAGTTTATTTATTGCAACTAAAAGTAACAAAAAGTGTTTCTTCCCCACCCCCAAACTTAAATCTTACATTGTCCTCAATGTTCTAAGGATGAAAATAAAAGCATGAACAAGGAGAAACTATTACCACTGGAGGGAAAAGAAATAAGGAAGGATATTACCGTATCACATGAACGCGGGAGCCTCCCAGAAATGCTAAATTTATAGTCATTAGCTAGACATCAAATACCTCAAAAATAATTTTCACCTTCCAAAGTCGTATACCAATAGTCGAAATAATTGTGGGTCCATAAGACCAAATAGAACTGCCACAATAGGAGACAAATGCTCAAGATCAGAAAAATGAGCAGATAGAGCACAACCTGATCTAAAGTTTCTCGCAAGACAACTGGATTTATCTGAGGTGCCCACTTGGGCTTCATATGAGTGTCTCGGCAAACAGATTCATCCGAAAAACGGGTCTCTAATATTGGATTTTCTCCTGGACATTATCAGGCGGATCAGGTTGTGGAGTCTGAATACACTCAAGCGATACCTCAGATGCACTAGGCTTGAGTCCCAAGTTAGGGACTTCTATTGGGGATAATTGACAATCTCTACCCCCAAACTTAGAATTTTGGGTGCCTCTACAATGACTAGTCACAATGTTCCTAATTTCTAGACCATCGGTTCTTGAAAAAGGTCAATTGCTTTCTCTAAGTCATAATCAGGTGGTTCATCCTCAGCTTGCTTCATATCTTCTATGGTCCACTCTAAGGCTTCCTTATTTTCTTGAAGCACGGTCTCTGGACTACTTTCCTGATCACTATCCAAATCGGAGGCTATAATCACAGGGAAAGACTCGGGTGGGCCTAAAAATGTATAATTAGACTCCAACTCAGGAGGCTCTTTTAAATAAGGTATTAAGATAGACTCAGAAGCTAGTAATGGTTCGAACCTATCTTTCCATATATCAATATCTAACATAGGAACAGAATCCAACAGAGCATTTACTTGTTCAATGTTACTATCATCGTCGAAATCCAGGCTAAAATGGGATAAACAACTCTCCAATGTATTTTCCGGTACGATGTTTGGTAATGACTCCTGAACTAAGGTTCCTATCATGTTCACCTCTTCAATACATGTGCTATCTAGCTCAGAATGTAGCTTGTTTACATTAAAAATATTCAGCTCAATAGTCATATTACCAAAAGATAGATTCATAATACCATTTCGACAGTTTATGATCGCATTAGACGTAGCTAAGAATGGGCGACCTAAAATCACAGGTATTTGGTTCTCTGGGTCGGGGACAGGTTGGGTATCTAGGACCACGAAATCCACTGGATAAATAAACTTGTCGACCTCAATAAGAACATCCTCGATCACACCACGAGGGATTTTAACGGACCTATCAGCTAACTGGAGTGTTATCTGGGTAGGTTTCATCTCACCAAGTCCTAGCTTAAGGTACACATGGTATGGCAGTAAGTTCACACTGGCTCCTAAGTCAAGCAACGCTTTCTCAACACGGTACTTACCTATTGTACAAGAAATGGTAGGGGACCCTGGGTCTTTATACTTAGGAGTAGTGGTATTCTGAATAATAGAACTCACATGACTAGCTATGAAGGCTTTCTTCTGGACACTGAGCTTACGCTTTCGCGTACACAAGTCCTTAAGGAACTTGGCATAAGAGGGAATCTGCCTAATTGCATCTAATAATGGAAGGTTGATATTAACCTGCTTAAAAACCTCCAATATATCATTAAAGTTGGACTCCCTCTTAGTCGGAACTAGCAGCTGGGGAAACGGGGCTCTGGGAACAAAGTGAGGCTCAACAGGACCCTCATTGGTCTCTTTGGAGACTCTATCAGTCTCCTCATTTTCTGGCTCAGCAGGGTGAACTACAGCATGTTCACTATCAGGCATGGCGACCTTGTTGTCAACTTTCTTTCCACTTCTTAGGGTTGTGACAGCATTCACATGATTGTACGATTTCTCTCCTCTAGGGTTAGGATCGACTAGGGAACCTTCCATCTCTCTCTCACTTATAAACTTAGCTATTTGTCCTACTTGAAGTTCTAACTTGGCAAGACTCTGGGAAGTATTCTTCAATTCTGCCTAGTTTCTTGTTGAAAGCTCATGTGGTTCTTTGTTAGCATGTCATGGTTACTTACTAACATAGTGATAGCTTCCTCTAAGGTAGAGATCTTTTTCTCGGAAGTGTTCTGAAACTGGGTTTGACCTGAAGAGTTCTTAAAACCAAAACCTGGGGGAGGCTGAGAATTGCTAGACTGGCCTTGATTCTGGCCCTTAGACCAAGAGAAATTAGGATGGTTTCTCCAACCAGGGTTGTAGGTTTCTGAGTATGGGTCAAACTTCTGACGGTTCTCAAACCTAGAGTTGTTATAGACAGCATGGGCTTGCTCTTCACTAACTGACCTTCCCAAAATGAATTATCGGGCTCTATTCCACAACTAGAGACTTGAGAGGCTCTATTAGGTTCAACAAGGGACCTATTTTTAGACTGCCCATTTCAAAGCTTCTAACCTTCTAGATAAAGCAGCAAACTTAGCATCTGACGCAAAACTCGTATCTACCATATTGGTGCTACTTCTATTGACCAAGAGTCTTTTAGGGGGTTCAACACAAGATTCCCACTGTTGGGATTTTTCAGCGATAGCTCCTAAGAAGGTAAAAGCATCATCAGCATTTTTACTAGTGAACTCACCAGCGCACATAGACTCAACCATGGCTTTGGTCGAATAGTCTAAACCATCATAAATAATCTGTACAAGTTTCATATTATCAAATCCATGGTGAGGACACTGAGATAGGAGATCATTGAATCGCTCTAAAAACCTATAAAGAGACTCTCCCTCTTGTTGCACACTAGCACTAATTTTCTGCCTAACAGCTGCAGTTTTATGCTTAGGGTAGAATTTCATATAGAAGGCAGCGATAAGTTCCTGCCATGTTTCTATGGATTCAGACGGTAGGTTGTTAAGCCAGGTCTTGGCTTTATCTCTCAAGGAAAAGGGAAACATTTAAGTTTCAAGACTTCATCAGTAAGGTCCTTTATCCTAATTGTCCCACAGATTTCCTCAAAGTCCCTAATATGAAAATAAGGGTTCTCATCATCTTTTCCTAAGAATATAGGGATCATTTGAAGAATACTAGGTTTTATCTCAAATTAGCCGTAGTGGCTGGCAATTTAATGCATGAAGCTTTGGTCCTAGTTGGGAACATGTAATCTTTCAAAGTTGCCATCGCTGGCACAACAGAAGTACTAGGGGTACTATCCTCACAAAGAGACAGATTCTCAAAACAGAAGTTTCCAAAAACAGGGCTCTCAAAGAAGAATCTTCGAGCTCCCTGCTTAAATCAGAAGAACTACTAGGTTTTTCGCTAATCAATCGACCTAGAGTATCTCTTTTCCAAGCCCTAACAAAATCGGGCATACACTAAAAAGAATTCAAAAGAAATAAAAAAAATCCTAACAGGAAGGTTCTAGCAACACACAGCAGGCTGACTCGACTTTACCACAGCAAACCTAAAGATTTCTAGCAAACAACAAGCATGATGGCTCCACTTAGATTGTTTCTAGACCAGCTTCTAATCCTTCGAAAGGGAATTCGTTACAATTTGAGCAAACCCCTCTGGAATCAATCCGAGTTAAAGCAAGTTGAATCGAGGCGAGGGAAGCTCAGTGGAGCTTTGATACCCAAAACCTCACCGATCCAATGCGGCGCAGTCACGCATTCAACTCGCAGAAACCGTCAAGAACTTCGAGGTGTGCTTAAAAGAGTAACCAATATTTTTCGAATGATTGTCCTGTTAAGCTCGATACCCTATAGGTCTCTTTCTAGTCCAAATTTTAGGCTTAGGTTCGCTTTAGGTTTCGTTTTCCTAAGCGGGCAAGAAGGGAGCGGTGATGAAATCCGAACCCTTATCTTATATGGTCCAGTCCTTGCCCTTTACTAGGAATTTAAAAACAGTCCATATTCAAGTCCTCAGCATATATTCACCTTAAGGAGTCCAGTAACCCGCTTGCAGGAGATTCGCGGGTGTTTAGAATTTTACCTCCCGTACCAGACGGGCGAAGAACCGCTGAAGTCGACTCGGGCCACGACTCCTATGCGTGTGCGAACCCGAGGGGCCGAGACGATATCGTAATCGTCGTCCTTCCCTGCAAACAGTTTATATTTAAGGGTACCCTTCCGTAGGGTTTAAAAATAAAAATAAAAATGTCCCAAAATTAATGTCCAAAGTCCATAAAAAAAAATACAAAAGAAAAGAAAGTCTAAAAAAAAATTACAAAAAAAATGTCTCTCTTTTTTTTTCTCTCTTTTATCAAAATAAATAAATAAAATTCTTCTTCTTTCGCTCCTTTAGCTTTGCTTTTCGCTCCCAAACTTTAAGTAAATCACCACAAGCTTTGGCAAAATTGTCTTTCGCTCCAATCTTCAAAAATCTGCAAGGAACAAAAAAAACCAAAAACGTAAAGAAGAACAAAATAATAAAATAAAATCTAAAAAAAATGCTAACTAAACACAGGTCCCCGCAGCGGCGCCAAAAATTTGATGGTTTATCAAAAGTGATTGTAGTTGTAGTGGTAAAAAGGGTCTTTTCAGACTTGTGAAGAAAACAATTTTTTTAGATTTAATTTAAAAAGGAAATAAACAAAATAATTCAAGTTTAGAGAAAATTACCAAGACTAGGATTCCACCAATGACCAAATAAATAGTAAACTCTAAATAGTTTTTATGCAATTCTATCTTTAAAATCAATTCTAATATTTGCCTCAAATATGTTTTTGAAGTAATAATTGTAATTAAGAAGTATGAAACATCAAAAGTTATTAAAACCCAGCATGCCGCATCAAGTCAATTCACAATTATTCAATAAAAACCATTAATTCAAACTCAATTCATGCAAATAATTAAATAATAATATTGCAAATAAATAGAAAAATTAGAATTATACCAATAAATCTGTGCCAATGGCTTCCTCCGTCGTCTCGGCTAATGGGTTTAGCTCCTCATCCCAAAAACACACTCACAAGATAAATTCATGGCCAAAATAGGTGTTTTTATTGATGAAATAGGAATTAGCAACGCTGTAGAAGTGTTACAGCGTCACTGTTACAAAGGGTGTAAGCTGCTGGAAAGAACGATACAAATCATATGCTGTAGATAAACGACAGTTTTCTTTCGCTGTAAGCACTGTGGAAAAACGACTGACTCTGCGAGTCCGTTCTTCCTTCTTCGTCTTCCTCTTCGAGCAGCAGCAGCAGGTATGATTTTTGTTCTTTGTTTCGGCTCTGAATTCTCTCCTCTTTCTCTCTAAACTTTTCTTTGATGTAAACCAACACTTATATAGCCCAACAGATCCATAAATCTCGACTAAATCCGAGAGTATTTCTCTTTTTTTCTTCTCGAGCAGTTGAGAGAATAATCTCTTTTCTGTTGCTTTGTACGCGTCCTATAGCTATAAAATAGGTACCAAACTCTTCTTAAGACGTGAACAAGACTAAATACATTACTTTCCAGCGTCAAACTCTCCCAAATATCTCTCACAAATCTTTGAAACTTGAACAGAAAGTACGTGTCCTGTTTGAACTTTGATTACTTCTCCCGGCCATTCCAGCCCAATTCGATCAGCCCAATCACTTGCATAGGGTCTGTTTAGGTCTAACAGGATTATCCCAACTGATTTCCGGTGTTTAATCGCATTAAAACTCCTCCAATAATCGAACCAAAATCTGCCAGACGCTACCAAGTTCTTTCCCGCCAAATTCTAATATTTGAGAAGAAGGTGGGTGCCCTTATCCTGTGCTGTTCTCCCTTTAGCAGCTGCCTGGAAATAGGTCACCCCTTAGTAATTAGGTTACCCCTTATCCAAAATCAAGGGTCCGTATAGCAAGTGTCCTCTGGGGCATTTTCCGCACTTTTTTCGGGGTTCCTCCGGAGTATTTCTGGGGTACTTCCGGTACACTTCTGGGGCGCTTCCGGCACTCTATCAACGGAGGTCCAAACGCCGCATTTTCAGCTAATTTCGCCGCAAATCCTTATTCTTCTAAAAACAGCTACAAATAAATAAAATAACCAAATAAGTATAGAATCAAGCACTAACACTATATACAATAGAGATATATTAGACACATAAATGCGTCTATCAGAACCCAACACTGTAACCGTCATTTAATCGATAAAAAACAACAAATAGGAGATTGGGTTTGTAAAACTTACTTTCTTATCCTCATTTCCGGAGTTGGAGATGCAGTTGGTTCAATTGATGGTTGATTTTCAGTTTCTACACCTTCATCTTCAATTGGTTCTTCTTCTTCAATTGATGGATTAGAAAACGATTTGGTTTGCCTAGTCCCTGCTTTTCTTTGTACGAGTAATTATGTGGTTGAGTTTAATCGACGATCAAATTTTTACAAATCGACAATTAATCACGATGATGAATTTTTTTTTTCGCAGTAGGGGGAAGAGTTCGGCTAGAGGAGGAGGAAGAAGAAGAGATGTTAAGGGAAACTGATTTTGATTTTTTATAAAACTGATTTTAGATTTTTGTATTAAGGGTATATAGGTAATTGAACTACCCATAGGGTACCCCTTATAAGGTCACCCAAGATGGGACTATTGTTTTGTATGCCTAGAAAGATTTAGGTATGCCCAAAATCAGGGTTCAACATATGGGCCTTAAGTTTTGAATATCGTTGTTTTAATGACATGGGCCTTAAGGTGGGTGAAAATGTTGTTGGTTTCCTGGTTGTGGCAGCATCACAAATTATGTCATCACGAAGAGTGCCATCATAAAAAAAGGCATTTACTCTTGTGATATGGAAGACAGAGAACAAAGACACAATGTAAAGGGGAAGAAGAGGGAGAAAAATTCTTATTCATGTGTGTATGTTTACAAAGGCTTGGGACTCTATTTATAGAGTTTACATACTTGGTGCCCAAGTAATGGGGTCCCACTAAAGTGGGCATCTACCCAATAAACTTCCGTTTATAACACTCCCCCTAGATGACCACTGTATCTAAGCTAATTGCCTCATTAAAACCTTATCAGGAAAATCCGAAGAGACAAAACCTGACTGAAGGGAAAATAATACAATTATGAGAAAACTTAGGATAGAGTTGGACATGCATATGTTGCCTCGTTAAAACCTTGACAAGGAAAAACCTAGTGGGACAAAACCTTGACGAAGGAAAAAGAGTACAACGTGATAGTCCAAATAAAATACTTTTTACTATGATGCTCCCCCTGATAAGTGATTCAGTTGAATCTTGGCTTGCAAATCTTCGAGTTGAGACTTCCCAATTTTGGTAAACGAATTTCTTGAATACTGAGATAGTTTTGCTTTCATGAGAAATTTGCCAGTTGATGAAGTCTTCTTTTGTGTTAGTCTTCTAATGATAGTGTTCTTGAGTCTTCATGCTTCTTCAAATACATTGAGGACTTGCTTCTTGGATTGCTAGCTTCTCGAAGATGATTTGTAGAAATTGTTGATGTAGTTTCTTCAACAAAGTGCCAATACGCATTTATAGTACCATAGGTATACAAAATTTGCAGTCTTACCTTATACGGATCAGAATGATATCCAAATTCATAGGAGATAGTTATGTTGATGTGTTATAACAAAATGACCTAGTTAATGGTGGGAATCCGCCAAATAACCAAAATTAATATAACTCCCCCTTGGATGACCATCATGTTGAATTAAATTTCCTTACTAAAACCTTGCCAATAAAACCCGATGGGAAAAAATTTGGGCGAAGGAAAAAGAGCATAAATATCAACATTTTCAAAGAAAATTAAACGTCAATGAGATGTTGCCTCATTAAAACTTTTCCAGGAAAACCACATGGGACAAAACCTGAAACGGAGGAAAAAGAGTACAACTTTTGACATAAAATAATATCTCTAGTCTATCTCAAAGACGAGTTTAAGCTAGCATAATTCTAACTGCATATTAAGAAAGAAAAATAATATAATTTATGATGCCAAAGCGTGGATTTTAGTGTTTTTAAGGACTCCTCAAGAGACTTATAACGTTGAAATCATCAACTAATTAATCCGGATTTTTGGTTATGTACCAAATTTCTAAAAACACATAAAGTATTGTTAAACCTTATGTAAGCAAATAAGGTGGCTGCCCGAAAAAAATTTTGAATCGTCAAAAGATTACAAATTAAATATGTTCTTCGATCAAATTTCTTGTATCAATGCAATATGAGTCCTTCAAAGACTACCACGCCAAGTGCATTGTATAAAGAGAACAATTAATGAATCAATCCTAGGGTCTGAGCAGAAATGAAACCTTTAAATTGATTTTACAACGAAACATTTCTCGTATAACGCATTATGATTACACTAGCCTGTAATTAATAGGCTTAGCATTTTTAAAATTGCGTTAATTGAGAAACTAATCCAACTTAATTTGGATTGTATGCCAACCAATCACATATGTCGATACTCCTCTGCAGAGGGATTCACAACCACCATTATTTATTATTTCAGTAGCTACTGTAAATGAATATTCGACAATGTTAACTAACTATGATCCCACACAATTCTCAAGTATATACATATCTTGAAAAATTCACAGAAATACTGGTACTAGCGCCCGCTGGCACTATAATCTTCCCATATTTCAGTGAGGAGATATGAATTATGAGAATGTGGATTCGGTACACTCAATTGGAGCACTACCTATAGCTTCTTATAGAACGCTACTTATCTGCTAGATGTGATTGGATTACCTCTTAAGAGGCAAAGCTTAAATAAAAGAAAAATGAGAAATTTCATGCCAATCATATAATGATAGCCTTAGTCGATTTGGGTGATGGGAGAGAAATTGATATAATTTTTAAGCTAATGAACACCAACGTCTTGTAGTGTATAATATCTCCCTGGTTATGGCGAAAATTCTTTTCATCTCATATTTGAAAACAAGTTCCATAAAATATTATCCGATTAATTCGAGACATATGCTTACTACAAAATATGTCTTTCGACGCAAAAAAAAATGTAGTCTTAATTAACATCAATCATGGATTACGTTTGGAACCCAAAATTAATTGATACAAAAGCATATAAAATATGCAAACTCTCCAAAAGAAAAATAAAAATAAAATAAGGATAAAATTATGGACACTTATATATGTTAGCAAAAGAAATTTATAGAAAGATCAATTAAGTCGCTTAAGGACTAAATATATAGGTTAACAAGCCGGGTGCGCGCCCTTTGATCTTTAGTGTCCAATTCCAAGTACAAGTGGAACAACTTCAATTTTGGAGAATAATACAAGGAAGAAACTAAAAATTGCTAAATATCCCTCAGGAAAGCAGCAATGCTCCATCTCATTGATGTTTGCAATTGTGAATACATGATAACGACATCTCATCCTTCTAGGATTTACAAAAAAACCAGTTTTGGTTGGCTTATATGATTATTTTTAAGAAAATAAAGAAATCATTGTCGTTATCGACTTTGAAAGAACAAAATCCATTATGTGGTCGAAAAATTCACTCCTTTTTGGCAAAAATTTAGAAAATATGCCAATCTATGGAAACGATGGAGAGAATTAGCACTAATTATTTTATACGATTTATTATCAAATCTCGTATCGACAAAATAAAAAATCGTCGTTTTAGTCATCGCAAAGGAAAAATCCATTTTTGTGGTCGATGTATGGTTATTTGTAAAGAAATAGAAACCATATACATGATCCTTGTCTAACGGACAAGGATACCAAATTGGCCATAGATTTTTCAACCATACATGTAATTAAATAACGTAAAGGTAACGAAATAGCGATGACACCAACTCTTTGGTGATTACAGTTTCATTAAGGAATAGAAAATGTGAACCATTTTTTGATGGATTTATTTTTTATTGTTCTTATTTTTTTTTCTCTTTGAAAAAATTAGAAAGGAAAGGAAATACCAAAATAAATAATATTGGTGATTGGAGTTTTATTTTTAAAGGAATATAATTCTTAGGAAAGGAAGATACGGTGATGCGTGATGCACCCGTAAAAATGAACTCCTTTAATATTGACCGGTGAAAGCACTCATCCACCACTATCACCGAATAATATGTTTTCAGATGAAAACAAAATCTTACCCAGTTGTAAAACATGTGGTCTGTTTGGTTATGGTATGTTATGTGTCTAGCCATATCTTCAAATAAGCAAACAATTGTCAGTGGTTATTAAATTAATAGCAAACTGTTATGATTTGTTAATTCAACCGGCATCGTATACTAGTGTTGATTATAACGCCGTATCTTATACATAGCGGAATACGAGTGTTCAATTTAAATGCCATGAACAATGAAATAAACTAGTTAGACAAATATAGAAAGAGTGAATGGATTCTTATTCATTCCTTATTATTAAGTTTCCAAAGTCGTACATCGTCAGTGGACCAGTACAAGTATATATATAGAGTGGACCAGTACAAGTATATATATAGAGGCAAAGAAGAATTAGCCGACTCCGCTCAGGGATAAATATCCCTCTACATGGGACACGTCAAAGAGGTAAGTGTTATTCCCTTGCTAATTTCGTGGGTCCCACACATAAATGTGTTACCTGGTGGATCAGCCACCTATCCAAGCCTTTCATAACACTCCCCCTTGGATGATCCACCATTCCGAATATGTTGCCTCATCAAAGCTTTGCCGGTAAACCAGATCGGACAGAATCCGAGCAAAGAGTCGTTGCCAAAAAAAGAACCAACTCTGTATATTTTGCTTCGTGGGAATCTTGTCAGGAAAAACCATCCGTGGCAAAAACCTGATTTAAGTAATAGGGTCGATTATTCGATAACCGCACTCCAGAGAAAACTCTATGGGTATATACATATCTTTAGATGATGATCATTGTCTAAGTTGACATCTCATTAAAAACCTCGCCAGGAAAAACCCAGAGGGACAACACCTGAGCGTAGGAAAACATGAGTACTCGAACAATAATAGACCCGCATATGTTGCCTCGTTAAAACCTTGCCCGGAAAAACCCAGAGGGACAAAACCAGGACGAAGGAAAAAGAGTACAACATTTTGAACTGCGGATACCAGTGGACTCGCATGCCTCATCAAAACCTTGACAAGGAAAACCCAATGGGAAAAAAACTTGACTAAGGAAAAAGAGTACACGACGTAATGTCCTACATACCCAATATCCATAGTATTCTGTGGCTTTACTCCCCCTGATGAGTAGGAATCTTAGTTGATCATTCTGTTCGACAGTATTGCATAGAGACCACGAGCCATCTTCTAATGACTTCAGCAGCTTCAGCTTCCTTTAGTTGAAAAACTTGGTCTGATCTATCTTTAATTTGTGCAATTTCTTAATGATCATCTTGTTGTGTCAGCCTTTTACTATCCACTAGCTTTGTATGAACAATCATAATCATAATCGATTGGAGGATGAACAAGTATCCTCTACTACCAGACTATCATCTAGGAAAATGTTTAGCTGCTTTAACAAACCTGCCAAAAATCAAAACTTAAACAGTCTGATTAGCTTTTCTCTGTGGGAGACATTCAGCGATATTTTATATAAAAGATCAAGCTCAATGGTACCACGAAGATAAAGGAGTTCTCTTCGGACCAATGTCTCGATATTGGTGCTGGATAGAACTAGACTTACATGTTTACTACAGACCCAACATCAGGTACCTATAACATATCTCAGTTAATGTACCATTAGTTTACACATCTTTTGTGTAATACAAACCAAAGAGTGATACATCTCCTTGGTTGAGATGTAAGCCGATCAATCTTAAAAATAAGAGATCGAATGATTAGCATATCCATTTAAACATGTCTAAACCTTTATGGTTGACGAAATTAAAGGACTTCTAGCTACAATGCTCAATCAAATTGAGCCCTTGTTTTACCGAAATTTTCCATATCGAACTCCTGCTTTAAGCATTTTTGTACTTTGGAGAATTCTTCAGGAGTTCCAATCAAATAGATGTTGCATATTTCAAATCTAGTAAATGCATAGTTTATGAGCATGTAAAATGGTTCACATATCCCTGGGTAATATAAGCATTCACTTAGACATTGATCACTTTCGTCCTTATTGAGTAAATGCTATGACATGGTAATTCTACTGAAAAAACTTCAGGAATTTACATGAAGTTTTCTGTATCTAGTCTTTCATACAGATCCGCAGTAACCACATCAACTAGATGCACATCGAGTCCTTAAAGACTGCCAGACAAATACCATAAAGGTAGCTGCACCCATAATATGGAATATGTTACAAAGAAATCCATCTCAGGTTCTTGTAAAAGACTTTGTGACGTTAGTTGACTTTACTTTTTTCACTATGCACATACACCCACTTGGATCCACTAGGGGTTACATTATCGGATGTTGGAACTACAAACACCCGTTTGTGGCCAAGAGTAGCTCACATTATCGAGTGTTCGGGATGCAATACCAAATTTATGCATTTTTGCGAGAAACTTTTATTCTGCTTTGATCTTTCCTGGTTTAACCAATCATACCTTTGATGACATTCCTATAGAGAGTAGTTTAAACCAACAATACCTACGGTAGTATCAGTGGATACTTTGACTATGTCATCAACAATCGTTGGATTACGATCGCAAATTTCTCTATTGCATACATGCTTTATTGGGATCTTCTTATTTTGAAGTTCCACAGCCTTTGCAGAGACGTTCTCTTATTAGGAGAACTATACTCAGAGAAATCAGATATTCCTTTGATAGTCTCTTTGAGAGCACTATCTTTCAAATGATTGGGATTGGCTCTTTCTTTTAGGAGGTGCCGATTTAAATCAACTAGTTTCACTCCCAAGGTGTGTCTTAAATGCCACACTAGCTACTACATTCAAAGCTTCGCAAGGAAGCAACTTGATTTTCAATTTCTGAAGATATCAAATTTTCTGCATGTCTTTCATTGCTGAAAACATCAAGATGAGATACATCCTGGTTTATCTTTGTACAAACCAGGATACTTCACGCCGTTTTCAGGTGATAGCCTTTCCTCCCCCAAACGGTGGGAAGACTTTTTCATCAAATTTGTAAATCTTGTAATAGCGTAGTAACATCAGTGGAATATAGCACGTCTCAAACAGAAAAACATGACAATGGTTACATGAGTAATAAGTTCAAAGTGCACAAGAACATCAAATGTGCTCGCCATCAATGCCCAAAGCATTACTAGGATGATACAACATCAACGGATGACAAACAAGAGTTTTATTTAAAATCTATATGAGTATAGATACACAGTTACCATTAGGTGAGATGTCGAGTCATTTATAACTACCAGACCATACTTCCATCAACCTAGTTAGTGTCTGCGAAAATTCACTTTCAAGAGTTGGCGCTATACAACAAGCGACCTTAATTTTCTCACTACGCTTTCATAAAAGCATCAAATTTTGAATGATGCAAAGACCAAGGTCCCAAAAGCGTACACAAGGGAGAAAACACTTCAATATGGACCTCCGTCCATACTTGCCAATCTATAAACTCTGTCGATAATTCCTTTGCAAAGTGGGATATCTATCGACAACCATTTCAGTAGCTACTCTGAATATTATCAACAACCAGTTCATAATCAGCTAATTAACGATCTTACATCATTCTCAAGAGCATGAGGATCGTTTAATCCATTGACACCAGATTTCAGTATGCGGATACTCTTTACCATGGGATATCAACGCAACTTTTATGGATATGCTCCTCTTCAGGAGGTATATCAACGCATACCTCAAAGAGAATATGGACGTTATCTGATTATATTGGCTTACCTCATACAAGAGGTTTTCGTCTATGCTTCTAAGCATATTTCCGGACGAAACAATCGCTGCGATTCCATGGCAATCCTTGCAAGGACTTTAATATATGCCGAATCAAGCAAGCGTACTCTTGCTAAATCTAGCAACAGAGTAATCTCTAACACCTCAGGCATTTCTCGGTGTGAGAATTTAGATGAGACACAATTGGAGTTAACCAATATCGTCGACGATTCTCCCCCTGACCCTCAGGCGGGAATGTCTCATCAACAGACCTTCAGTTCCGCATTACTCTATCTATCAAGGGAGCAACTGGGTGCAGAAAACAACAGTAACGCGCAACCCAGGAGGGGTAACCGATCAGGTTTCCTCTCTCGCTTACTGTCCAGCTGGAAGAATTTAAAGAATTTACATTTCCATGTAAAATCAACAGTAAACTGTAAAATAAATTATGTGACCATAGACATTATCTCAATATCAGTACCAGTCCTACCAAGACGACCGACAGAGATCAACAACAATGAACGACACTTCAGGTGCACGTATTGTGTCTTTTATGTCACAACGATAGCAGAGCTCTTCCAGGCTCAAAGATGGCTTATTGAAACCAGTCATTATGTTACCGTCCCGTATTATTCCACTTCTGATAGTACGGTATTCATCAGGTTCTTAAACCCGAGAACTATTGTGGTTCCCATACTCAAATATGCCTACCGCGATTGTATTTTTCTCATTTTTCGTGTCTATTCATTTCCCAAAAATAGACTAATATTTGCATAGGTATTGCTGCAAATTTAATTCACCAAATTTGTGATTTTAGGTAATAGCTCAGGCGGCGAGAAGACATGATATTAACTCTAAATATCATTGAAGGAAATGCAGCACTCATTATCGCTCGACTTTTGTATATCTACGAGACGCAATTAAAATATGCAGCACTCGTTGTTGTTGACACAACATATACAAAGTGCAAATTAAGCACCAGCTCCTTAAAGCTCGTCGATGCATATAATTGGCCCATATGATGCACACCGTAGAGCTAGCGGGATCACATAAGGGCGTAAAATATGCGGTTCTTCTTATTGCTCATCGCAACATTTTATACGGCGCATTTATCTTCTCTAAAATCAAGTCAAACTATTTACCATAAAATCCATCGAAGAAAATATACATATCAAATTTACAAGCTCAAATTTACAAGCATACGGTACCATTCTTATCTGCAAATCTCAAATTTCACCGCCCTTTTGGGGATGAAATATTAATTTTACCACAATAGACAGATGAGCACACTTTCTGCAAATTGTCTCAATATCAAACTGTTGGTCACTTAATGGCCATTGATAGATACCGGCTAACCATGAGCTAACCTTTATGTGTCCGCTCCAATGTCCAACCATTTCCAACTTCAAGTGGAACGGTTTAGTAAAATCCATAGATTGCTAGAGCAGGGGAAAATTAAATCTATACTATTCATCCATTTTAATGATACAGCAAATCCCTGCTTCATTGGTACTCTAGACCAACGGTACCATAAAATACGTGAACAAAAGAAATTAATCTATACCTTTACAACTACATATGCTGCTCTGGTATATGTCTGCATATGAACTTTTGGCAAAGAGACTTAATTAATCACTTAGAGTGATTATCTGTTGTCATCAACCGTCCCTATCTGTGACCAAAAGAAACCAATTAAGTACATGGCTATATACATATTGCCTTTAATTAAAAGAAAATATGTAAGATGAGAAAGAAAATTTTGTTCAATCTTTTATGTATTTAGCCAAGAACTCCAACTCCATATACGGTAAAATCCAACGAGTAGGTATGTGGAATGAGCGATTTGTGCTGATAACGTGTTATGATTTGTTAATCCAACCGACATCGTATACTAGTGTTGATTACAACACTGTATCTTATACATAGCATAATACGAGTATTTAATTTAAATGACATGAACACAATGAAATAAACTAGGTAGACAAATATAGAAAGAGTGAATGGATTCTTATTCATTCCTTATTATTAAGTTCCCAAAGACGTACATTGTCAGTGGACCAATACAAGTATATATATATAGAGGCAAAGAAGGATTAGCCGACTCCGCTCAGGGATAAATATCCCTCTACATGGGACATGTCAAAGAGGTAAGTGTCACTCCCTTGCTAATTTCGTGGGTCCCACACATAAATGTGTTACCTGGTGGATCAGCCACCTATCCAAACCTTTCACAACACAAACATTAAAACTTTGACGGGAAGAATCATGATTTATAAAGGGGTACCAGTTCTATTAAGTACTGATACCGTTTTATATAGGATAAAAAGATCCCACCAATCCTGGTCGTTGGATCGATGAAATGGTATCAACACTTAGTAAGACTGGTATCCCCTTTATAAATCATGGGAAGAATAAACCAAAACAGAAAAACAAACAATAGTTGTTCACAACACCGTTTCACCGAAGTTGATATGTCTCTGGTCCGCCTGATCCATGAAGGTCACTTTCACAATCTTGTGGAGATCGTACACATAACCATGTTAGTGTATTTCATACGGTGTAGTACTGAAACCCTATAACAAAAATAATAGAAGCTTTATTAGGATCTTTTAATAAAATAAGGGAGAAAACAAAATCAAACCAAGAGAGAAAGGTTAGAAATATCTTTTGAGAATTTTCTCCGTCAAATTCGTAGAGCATCGTGCTGATAACATCTTGTGATATGGAAGACAGAGAACAAAAGACACAATGTAAAGGGGAAGAAGAAGGAGAAAAATTCTTATTCATGTGTGTATGTTTACAAAGGCTTGGGACTCTATTTATAGAGTTTACATACTTGGTGCCCAAGTAATGGGGTCCCACTAAAGTGGTCATCTACTAAATAAACTTCCATTTATAACATTTACTGGTTATATTCTTTTTCCTTTATAAAGGCTTTCTCCCATTTGGTTTTTCTTATCGAGGTTTTAACTAGGCAATATATGTGTGTCCAACTTTGTTTTAAGTATTCTCATAATTGTACGTACTCTTTTCTCTGATTAGGTTTTCCTGACAAGATTTTAACGAGGAAATTAACTTAGATAAGTATACTAGATACATTACTCTAATCAGGCACGTTCTCTCTATTTGATCGTTTTTCTTTAGTGGGTATAGTGGTTGGTTACATGTTCTCGTAGATTTGTTTGATTGATCATTTATCCTGTCAAGAGTTGTCTCCGTGCGATCTCTTATTATCCCTCCTTCCAATTTTGTTCCTTTTTAATCCTCCCAATCTTTTTCCTTTGTGATTTTATCCAGGTTTCTCTTTGATTTGTATCCCTAATTCTGATGTCTAATTATTTTTCTACTAGATTATGTCCAAAAGGGAGCGGTGAAGGGCTAATGATGTTCAAAATATGGAGAGCTTATTTGATGTCCTAAACAAGACATATGGTTATATGAATCAGATTGAGAACCCTACAACGAGTTCTTCTTTTGTTTTCTCATCACCCAGAAGATATCATATTCCATGGGATTTACAAAATAAAGATTATAGATATGGTACATGGGTTGATCATAAAGAAGAACAAGATCTGATTTCAGGTGATAGGATTTACAGTGGTAGTGAAAACGTTATAAAGCACAAATACAATACTTCTGAAACTAATTGAATCAACACCATACAAGGTTCAAAGGATGGCGCGAAAATGGGATCTTTCAGCAATTCAATCTTTGAAAAAATAAATTAGAGCTCAGTACCGAGTATGTTGAATAGTGTGGTATGATCCTCAAGCTAATAGTCAATTTGAACATGTAGCTTCTGAAAGTATCCCTTAATAAAAAATTAGTATTGTAGGTTTATGTTTTCCTTAAAAAAAATAGATAAAGTGATCATCTTGAATGAGTGTTATAGACTTATTTTTACCATGTAAATGCTTACTTTAGTCCTTATTACTTAGGAACCAAGTATATAAATGTATGGTATCGCTCGGTTAAATAAAAGATTTTGGTATATCAAGCTTGTTTTCAATTTTATTTGATCAAAACTACGACTTGATTTATATTATACTACAACCACTGTCGGACTAGCAATAGAGCATGGTAATTGAGTATCAGAATTCATCAATAGATCTTGAGATTGTAGAATGAAGATGGCATCAATAGAAACTTCATCAACATAGGTGTGTGAAGACTGACTATCCTATTTAGTCATATTATCTACCATTTTATCTATTGAGAAAAGTTGTATGACTTTAGTGTAACGATGATCATTAATTTCAAAGAAGAATGCAAGCTAAGTTGTAAGTCAAGTTAGTTTTTAAAGTTTACAAACTATTTTACCAGTTTACGAACTTGAACTTATAAATATAAAGACTTGATTTTTAAATCTCAATTAACTCGCGTACACGAACTAATTTGCTCAGTTCGCGAACTAGTCAATTTTGAGATAGTATTGGACACTATTTAATTCAAAGATACACTAACTGATTCATATAGTTCGCGAACAAACTGATTTTGAATATTTCTTGTATATTATTTTTTTTCCAAGTATATAAATTGTTTTTAACAGTTCGAGAACTTGACAATATCAAAAGGTTCCTGAATTACGAGACTATTTTTAGTTTACAAACTGTTTTGACTGTTCACGAACTGATTCAGTTTTGTGACATATACTCTACTTATGCTAACTTAATTGTGGATCCCTGGCAAACCAATTGTTGCACTAAGGTTGCACACATCTTCTTTGTGATTCAAAACGAACTTCTCAAATGCTTTCATGCAATATGGAGAAGTTTAGATTGCTTGATCACAAAGCAATTCATAAACATGGAAACTAGTTCACAAACCGTTTTTTTTCTAGTGTTGTTCATCAATATAATTAGAGGACTCCTTACACACTAAAATCTCGATCCTAGCACTTTCGTGTCCTAGTTGCGGCTAGAGTCGTCCTTTAAAACCTAGCTTACCTCTGGTGAAACTTTATTAGGTGACGACTTTGAAAGATTTCACTAAGGTATTCGTGAAGCCTGGTCAGACTATATTTTAACCGATAGTTCTTGTTATCCGGATCTTGTCTTGTCTTTTAGTTTCCGAACTAAAAATCAGAAATGAGATAAATAGAAACCATGAAGTACTCTTCATCTCAAACTTTGTGATTTTACAAGATAGATATCGAAATCACTTCTAGTTTGATTTGTTTAGACTATTCTTATGAGGTAGAGTTGATTAGGCATCTCTATAAATTTTGAAGAGAATAAGTTCATCATAATCTTGAAATTGCTTGATATCTTGTTTTCTTGAAGATCCCTCATAAGCATATATATTTTCATACCTTGATTAAATATCTTTCTGGAGGAAATTAAATAGGTTTTCGACTAGAGGCAGAATAATCATAAAAATTTTCCCTTGGTTGAAGCAACTTTTAGGCATGTAAAGGACGTTAGCTAGGGGAATCGTATTGTGCAGGGTTTTGCAAAATCCAAGAGACACAGAGGAGCACGACTGAAGATGAATCTCTCGTAGGGTCGGTTCAGTCTGAAATATATTCCAGTATGAAGTCAAATAGTAGGTAGTGTCTGTAGCAACTTAATAAAATATGGTGTTCAAGTTCTGGACTAGGTCTCGGGTTTTTTATGCATATTGCAGTTTACCTCGTTAATAAAATTTCTAGTGTCTTGTATTATTTCTTCTACGCTTTATATTATTTATCTTTATTATAAAAATATCACAAGTAGTACATAAAATATCTTAGACAGTTTTTTAATCCTAAAATACATTATAAAACCTAGAAGATTTATTCTTGAGAACTCGTATATTGAAAGAAAGATTACAAGACTTGTTCTTGTTGGGATTTTGTTCTGTAACAGTTCGGGTACATACTAGGTTATCACTTGGATATTTATTTTTTAGATCGTCCAAGTTAAACTTGTCTTAGTATCAGGTATCAGATGTTTATTGTTGATCTATGATACTGATTATGACAAGTTTGTCCATACAGGTTTCCGAATATGAACTTTGATGGTGTACTTGGTACCTCCTCTTTTTCAATTTATATCGAAGCATGAATGCACCAGAAAGGCATAATATTCTGTGTTTGAAGCGTTCCGAAATCTATGGACATGAGTTCTATCTCCATAACTAGTTCAAATGACTCAAATGAACTAGTTAGAGAGTTGTTTAATTGCTTAGATCTTATAGAAGTATACAAGACACAATCGAAGCAAAATCGATTTTGATTCACTCGAATCAATTCATGAACATTATAGACACAGTTTGCAAAGATTGTATTCCTTATTATATAAATGTTTTAGTTCATGAACAAACCGATTTTAGAAAGTAACCTGCTTAAGTATGGAAACGGGTACGCATACTTAAGTGACCGGATTGAGTTTGTTTTTACTTCCGAACTCCAGCAGAAATTCACGGACGTGAAACTTCCGCCAGGGATTTCCAACAACCGAAAGTACGCGTACGGGTACGCATACTTTAGGTTCCCGGTTTTGAACTTTTACACAAATGTGAGAACACACTATGTTTATATCCAAACACGGTTACTTGTTCTAAACTCTCATTTCAATCATTGAAACTTTCTTAGAGGATGTTAAAATAGTTGTTATTCACAAACTATTAGCATCAAAGCGATTTTCAAGTTATTGAAATAATCAACATGACTTTCGTCACGAGTAAAGATGAACTTGGCTAAAGCGAAAGCTTACCAACACATATTTCGAGAAATAGATAAGCGAGATAAACTCGGCTCGAAATAGCAAATGTGTATAATTGAGTGATAGATACGTTCAAGTCTCCACATACCTTTTGTCGATGAAGTTCCACAAGTTCCCTTGAGTAGTTCTTCGTCTTCATTTGATGAACGTCGTGGAGTCTAAAGCTCAACTACACTTACTATCCTAATCCGAGACTTAGCTATAAGTAGACTAGAAATCAAGAATTATAGTTTTGGCAACTAAACTTGACAAACAAGCTTGAGATAGCAACGCTTGCGATTTTGACCGAGCAATGCTCTAACAACATTCATCAAACACTTCTAGATCACATGATAACTAAATGAATCTAATTGTGTTACTCAAAGATTTATTCAATTGTTTATATTCTCATAGAAGTATACAAGACACGATTGAAACAAAATCGGATTGATTCAAGAGAATCAATTCATGAACATTAAGCCACGGTTTGCAAAGATTGCACCCCTTAATTTATATATGTATTTGTTCATGAGTATGAAATCAT
The DNA here is from genome assembly GCF_003573695.1 of Papaver somniferum. Lineage (NCBI taxonomy): Eukaryota > Viridiplantae > Streptophyta > Magnoliopsida > Ranunculales > Papaveraceae > Papaver > Papaver somniferum. The sequence goes on along the minus strand of NC_039359.1, from coordinate 22,699,929 downwards.
AATTAACCGATTTTAAAACATAAACCTACTTAGTTTGCAAATGGGTACGCAAACTTAAGTTCTGGACATTGGTCTTGTTCGAAAATTCGCAAACGGGTATGCATACTGTCGTACCAGACCTAACTCATGTGAAACCGTTCGCATACTGGTATGCATACTTTGTTCCCGGAATTAGACAGTTAAATTCGTTTACATACTGGTATGCAAACTTGGTTCTCGGACCTGAATCATACTACAACAGTTTGCATACTGGTATGCATACTGTGCTATACCCAGAAAATGGTTAATTGTTCTAAACTCCCGTTTCAATCATTGGAACATCCTTAGAAGACGACAATAGCTGTCTCACACAAACTATTAGCTTATAAGTAATTTTCAAGTGATCGAATGATCAATACGAAAAATTTCGAGTCTACATCAAATGACTGTCTCACACAAATCATATAAGATGTTTCAAGGCAATTTTCACATGATCATCTTTTAAATCATTATTTAGTTTACAACAAATTTGTTTCCAACTAAACTCGTCAATAATAATGATGAATGTATCTAAATCAAAAAGATTCTAACACATATTTTGAGGAAGATGCAAGCGAGTTAAACTCAGTTCGGAATATCAAATGTGTATAATGTAAAGTCTATATAGCTATACGACTTAGTCTCAGTAAGAGATAGAATAAAATAGACTTTTGAGTGATAGATAAGTGTTAGTCTCCACGTACCTTTTGTTGATGAAGTTCCTCCAATATCTATATCTTCGTCTTCAATCAATGAACGTCGTGAAGTCTAAATATCAACTACACATTTTATCCTAGTCCGATACATAACTATAAGTATACTAGAAATCAAGACTTATAGTTTTGATCACCTAAACTTGACAAACAAGCTTGAGGTAGCAACGCTTGTGAGTTCTACCGAGCAGTGCTCTAACAATCATCTTCTTGACAGTCTCTGTCTATACTAGATCACACAAGGTATACGACTTATTTGTTGATATCGAAAATATTGTGGTGTACTTGGTACCCTCGTCATTTCAATTGGTATCAGAGTAGACGAACATGAAAATATCTAACAATCTGTATTTGGTGCGATCCAAGATAAGACATGAGTCGTAATAAAGGTAATGGAAGACCTAAAGGTTTAATTAATGTATTATAAGATTTTGGTGAATAACTGTCTGGTTTTGATTTTAGGAAATGTTTAGAAGGGGATTATTCTTCTAGTTCTACTTGCTCTTTTGAAAATATATACGAATATTCTCAAGATGTGATTAAGTTAAGCCATGTATTCATGACCAGTGATTTGGACTCTGAAAAGTCTCTTCTAAAATATTAAAGATCCACTGATTATATGAATATAAAAATATCATAGCTAAAATAATTAAGCGAACAATTCCTTTCATGTGCGAAAGAACTCAATCTTGCACTTGAAAGAAAAAGTAAACTTTTAACCTGCTTAGATTCAAAGCAAGTTGATCCACTCACTCTTTATCTAGCTTCCTTAAAAGCATAGCTTCTTTCTCTCAAGAATGTTTCTTCCTCAAAGATCCAATCTCTTAAAGAAAAACTAAGACAAAGTATTCATTAGGAAAAAAGACTGACCGTTTGAGATTCTCAGTAACTGATAAATACAACACCTTAAAAATCTCACCTGAACATGTCAAAAGGTTAGGAAGATGAGAATCGTATGCTTATGTCACAAATCAATTAGTGTCGTTCCTTTCGGATAAACCTAAGGTTTTGTCAAAATCTGATAATATTATTACTTACTCAAAAAGGAAAAATATTGACATTATACCAAGAAAAAGACTTTCACCTTCAAAAGAGGTTTTAGTTCCACTTGCTCGTATCAAGAAAAACTATAAACATCAGAGTATTCCACAACATCATATGTCTCATCACAAAAGATGTTTTCATTGTGGAATTAAAGGTCATGTTCTAAGAGAATATAACAACTAACCAAGAAATTTTATAGTTGTTCAAACTCTAAGAAGATAACATCTAATCAATGTTGTTATAATAGACATGTCATGAGTAACATCACTCATAACTCTGGTCTGGCCAGATATGATGTTTCAAATTAGAGAAGATCCTTCAAAGTAAGAAATCAAAGGGATGATTCTCACAAAAAACAGAATGTCATCAAGTATCACAATTCAAACAGGGGATGTAAGTGGGTACCGAAGAAGCTTGTAGAACCGAAAAAGAAGAAATATTTTTAAAACCCTGGTTCATCTGTACACAAGGTACTATCCTCATATCTTGATGATGGAATTTTTTTATAATAAGTTTGGCATTTCATACAAGAAAACTAATTTTCTAAAAGTATTAAATGCCTACATAATATAACGGTTGGTGAGACTAATACGTCTCTAAATGTTACTTAGCTCCTGAAGAATTGACACTATCTCACTTTGTTCTCAAAATTTTATTTTCGTGAGATCAGTGTCTATATCACAGTAGGAAATTTTGCGAGTTATGAAATGAATTATTTTCAAAAAAATATTTTTTCAAAGATTCGGTCAGATTTAGATTTCGGTTCCTAATTACTTTAACCAAGGAATATATTCCCCTTCCAAATCAATGACCAAAGTTTTGCAGAACTATTATTGTCTTGATTCTTTTAAAGAGTCTCTCATGGCTCTTATGAATCTCGTCTTTTTCTGAGCAGAGTTACGTATAATTTAGATTATCATGTAAAACTCTTTGCTAGAGTTTCTGAAAGGTATGAAGAAAGAATGTCTTTCAACTCCTCTTTTAACTTCAATGGAAACAGAGTTACTTATTGTAACAATTTTGGTCATATAAAACCTATGATCGATTGTGAAAAGTAGTTTCAAAAGATGCCTCGTGCCTGTGCAGAAACAAAGTTAGAAGACATGGTGTTGAAACATTCTCTTGAGACATCTCTTCTTGTTTAAGAACAACTGGTCAAACGACAAAAAATTATCCTAAAAATATTTAATGAAGGAGAACCAAATATGCTCAAGTTTGAGGAACTTTACTTTGCTCAAGGATCTCTTCAAGGAATTCGTAGAATTATTCCTATTGAACGAAGAAGATCACAACACTATGAAGAAATCTGATTAAGAAATCTTAACCTATGGATAGACTAATCAATTGTTGATTTATTTCAATATTTGTATAAAGTTTATTCAAACTATCAATAAATATGGATGATTGAGTTTTTATTTTAAATCCTTTGTATCATTCTTTTGGTAGTTACGAATGTATTGCTTGTTCTGATTGATTATCTCTTTACTTTTCTTTCGCTTTATGAGATTTAGCTTCGGTTTTCAATAACCCTAATGTTCGATCTCATAATATGTTATCTCTTATGATTTTGTGACTTTTTGATTTAGCAAGATTTCGGATCTAACCTATTTGGTTGCTTTATCAAATAATCATAAGTAGATATTGCGTAAACTCATGTGTGAAGTCACGATTATACTATTATCAATTTATGTTTCATAAGTTGTGTATTTAATATATATATATATATGAGTTTCGGTTTTAGCTTTTATATTGGCACGTAATATCTGAGATCTTTTCGACCTTTCTCTAATAAAGGTTGTTTCTTTTGTTATTCTTTTGTCTCTTGGTGTTTCTGATTTGACCATGAAAAATCTCTAATGAATATATTAATCCTTCTTTGTCGCATATTTCGGATGAGGTGAACCTTCCCATACTTTTTCCTATTTCGTTGTTTCTACTACGCGTTTATCTCCGACATGCACTTTCCCATTGGATAAACTTGACGCAGTCATAATTATTCGTCTTTTTTTTGTTTTATCCTACTTCGTTCATTAGGGAATGAGGTACCTTTCATCTACACAACATTTATAAGACAACAAGATCATTTTTGTCCTTTTTGCTACTTCGCGTGGGCTAATTTGATGGCCCGTCACCCCATATTTCCAGTTTAGGAGTCATCCTACTAAAACTTTCGTTGCTCCCGCTTCGAAGGTCGATGACCCTGTTAAGAAAAAGTTATAATAACCAATGTTATCGGTGAATTTTATAAGTAGTAAAATTTAAAAAATATGCATAATCGACCTTCTTTTTTACCACGTAGGTAGTCTTTCTTTTGGATGAATCGATGTGTTCCTTTGAACAGGCTGTAATGGCTCCCTTTGAAGATTTTAATGTCTGGTCATAGGTATTATTAAGCATGTCCGAACACTAAAGGTACTCTTTCCGAGGGACCAGAGCCTTTTGATTTCCGACGTAGCTATCAGTTAGCCAGTTCACGCACCGCAGCTTAGAACAATTTTGTAAAATTGATAAGGGCTGGTATGGACGGAGAACCCGAAGATCAATACTTATAGACTCCGATATATGGATTGCACGTGCTGACATTTGCTTTACAAGGTTACTCCAAGATAATATCTGGACTGGATACGCGTTATTGACTCACCACGCGCTTTTGGATCAGGATTCTTGAGTTTGAAATCAATGAAAAATGGACTGGAAATCTGGAGCTTTCGAGAAAATGGATTAACGTTCTTCTTTTATGTTTGATCTTGATTCAATTTGGATGTTTGATCTTAACTTTTTTGTGTTTTTAGTTAAATCTTTATTCAACTCATTTTTTATGATGGAAGAAATAAACTTTTTTGTGTTAAGTATAAATGCTTGACTCCCAAAAATTTGTATCTGTTTAGTATACAAATTTACTCACTATCTTGCATAAATTATTTTTTTCATAAATCAAAATCGTATTAAAAGGAAACCATTATCATAAAATCATACAAGAACCAGAGAACAAGAAAAGAGGCCAAAACAGTCCCGAAAACTTACTCACTATTTGAATCTGTATAATAAGACATGGAGGGCATTTCCATGTTTGAGAAAAGGCCGTCTTTCCATTATAATTTATTTTGTGTCCAAGTTGTAAAGCAAAACCACTTTTAGTTAAGTTATCTGCTGTAAAATTCACCTGTTTGTAGGCATGCTCAGAACTATTGTAGTTATCGTAAGTTGTTAATCATCAACGTCTTATACACCAAGATAAACTCTTGTTAATATATGCTTTGACTGCACTACTTGAGTCTAAACACACTCTTTGTTAGAGCATTGTTCAGTCGAACTCTCAAGCGTTGCTATCTCAAGCTTGTTATCAAGTTTAGTTGCCAAAACTCTAAGTCTTGATTTCTAGTTTACTCATAACTAAGTCTCGGAGTAGGATAGAAAGTGTAGTTGAGCTCTAGACTCCATGGCGATCATCATACAAAGACGAAGAACTACTCAAGGAACTGGTGGAACTTCATCGACTAAAAGGTATGTGGAGACTTGAACTTATCTATCACTCAAAAGTATATCTACTCTATCTTCTATCTTGAGACAAAAGTCGTATTGCTATATAGACTATGATTATACACATTTGCTATATCGAGCCGAGTTTATCTCTCTTATCTATTTCTCGAGATATGTGTTGGTAAGCTTTCGCTTTGGCCAAGTTCATATTTACTAGTGACGAAAGTCATATTAGTTTTAATTACTTGAAAATCGCTTTGACGAAAAATAGCCTGTGAACAACAACTATATAACGTCCTCTAAGAATGTTTCAATGATTGAAATGAGAGTTTAGAATATAACCTTGAAAGGATATAAACATTATGTGATAACTCATACGTGTGTAAGTCCTTATTCCTTGAACCAAAGTATGCGTACTTTGCTGCTCAGGAAAACCGGAAATGAAGTCCGCGTGCCAGTACGCGCACTGTCGGAAGTTCACATCCCGTGAATTTCTGCTGGAGTTTGTGAACTGAAAACAAACTTATTCCGGGTACTTAAGTCCGCGTACCAGTATGCGTACTTAAGTGGGTTAGTTTCTAAAAACGATTATTCGTGAACTTAAACTTATATAAACTAAGGAATGCATACTTGCAAACCGTGGCTGTAAAGTTCATGAATTGATTCGAGTGAATCAAATCGTATTTGCTTCAATTGTGTCTTGTATACTTCTATGAGATCTAAGCAATTGAACGACTCTTTAACTAGTTCTCTTGAGTCATTTGAACTAGTTATGGTTAAGATGAATATGGTTGACATGAAAGTGCTCATATGGCTAACCATTTGGTTAACTACTGTTGAACCAACTAAGTGTACATGTTTGGGTACGGTTACACAAACCTAAATAAACGTGCATTTCATTTGTGTGTAACAAGCTAAGTTCGATCTAACGGTTGAAAGATATTAGCTTGAATCTAATCAGGTTTTCATCTAACGGTGAATATTGAATGCTTTGTTACTAAGCTAACATTGATTGCAAACCCTGATTTGAAAGACTATATAAAGGAGAACTCTAGCAACTGGGAAACCTAATCCCCAAACCTTATGTGTGATACTAGTTGTATTATCTAGAGTCGATTTTCCTTTAACCTTAGGTTTCTATCGAGACCTTGTAGGTTAACGACTTGAAGACTTCATTGGGATTGTGAAGCCAGACCCAACTATTTTCTCTGTAGTTGCGTGATCTGATCTTGCTGTTTCTATCGTATTAAGTACAATCGTAAGATTGTCTTGAGATTGATTTCTCCGATAGGCAAGATATAAAAGAAGTCACAAACATCTTCCTCTCATTGTTTGTGATTCCGCAATATCTTCTTTCGCTAGTCGATTAAGATTATTGTGAGGTGATTGATAATTCTAGGCTGTTCTTCGGGAATATAAGTCTGGGTTATCAATTGGTTCTTGTTCACCTTGATTTATCAAAAGACGAAACAAAAACTTGTAGGTATTTCTGTGGGAGACAGATTTATCTATTACCGTAGACTTTTCTGTGTGATACAGATTTGTTTATTAAAGTCTTCGACTTTGGGTCGTAGCAACTCTTAGTTGTAGGTGACATCATCTAAGGGAATCAAGTGCGTAGTATCCTACTCGGATCAGAGACGTAAGGAGCGCAACTGTACCTTGGATCAGTGTGAGATTGATTGGGGTTCAACTACAGTCCAGACCGAAGTTAGTTTGTAGTAGGCTAGTGTATGTAGCGGCTTAATACAGTGTGTGTTCAATCTGGACTAGGCCTCGGGTTTTTTTCTGCATTTGCGGTTTCCTCGTTAACAAAACTTCTGGTGTCTGTGCTATTTTTTTTCCCGCATTATATTTGGTTATATAATTGAAATATCATAGGTTGTGCATTGAATCTATCAATTGGGAAATCCAACCTTTGGTTGTTGATTGAAATTGATTGATCCTTGAACATTAGTCTTTGGTACCGTTCAAGTGATTTCTTTTGTATTCAATTAGACTCGCAGATTTCTATTTGCTTGAGTAAGTATTGAATCGAAAAAGTGAGATATAACTCTTTTATATACTTTTACTAGGACTTAGCCCGTGCCGTAATGGCACGGGAATGGATATACATCAGATTGAATTTCCTGATCCTTATGTTTGTTCGTTGTTTTTATGTAAATGAATTAGAGAATTTTGTGATCACAAAACTGATTGTGTATTGAGATGTTTGTGTTTGTTAACTAAATTTTAGTTACATCAAAATTCTAATTAATCTTTGAGGATGATTAGTAGAGCCCGGAATCTGTCTCCCCTGTAATGATCAAGTGTTGAACAATTTACAGTGATTTGTTAGGAATAAATAACCAGTGTTTTAAGGGTCGAATTTAGAATTTTGTGGGATTATATGGTGGTTGATTTTACAGTGGGTTTGAAAATATACAGCTGTTGGTGGACATCCTTATGACGATTACTTGAATCTGCAAATATATCCATCTAATTTTGAAAAAGTTGACCTCAATCAAAATAATCACTTGAGTAACTACACTTATTATTTCAATTGTAGTAAGATAGGTGCTAAAAAAATCCACAACTGCATCCATGACCAAACTCCCGCATCTGTTGATTGAAAGATACCAAACTGCAGCAGACTTACTCAGTGTATACTTAGATACGGTTTCACATATGCACCCGCCGCAACTAAAACCGAATGACCAAGGTCGATTAACTATTATGTAGGTTTCTCTTACGTTGGTTCACCCTCACCCCAAAGTGCTACTTTACTTTCAAACTACTGCAGAGAGGTTTATTACTTAATTAGAAAGACGATCCGAAGAGGTACATATTTTCCTATTTTACATTATCCGGGTACACTAAATAAAACTAAAAAATTAACACATCGTGGACAAATTTAAATGATATATCAGGTCACTTGTGTTTTTTGCAATATGACTTGGAATTTATGTTTACAGATCATATTGCTATCCTAAAATTCAAAGAGTTGATTTTTGTTAACAACTCTGAGAATCCCATCAAATCATTCAGCATAAGCATGAGCAGAATTAAGTGGTGTCAAATTGGTGTCAATGAATTTTGGCTTTCAATCATTACATGTGTAGGTTTCAAAATAAAGTGGCAAACAATGAAATATATGCTTAGGCAGTAAAAGTCTGCAAGACAAAACAAAGAAAGTTACGCATCTATATATCCAAAAAACTTTTGTTACACGATCTAATCTAAGATAATAACGATCTAAAGATTTCAAATTAAGAAGTAACAATACAACTGTGCAAATTAAGCAAACATACACAGATCGCTAAAATTTGCAGATGGGAATCGGGTACCTATCAAAATCAAATAGCAATGACAGAATCTGAACATGGTGTAATCTTCTTTTTCAGTGACATGAAGCGGTCGCAACTTACATGCCTCAACTCTGACTAATGCTACAGACCCCAGAACTTGGAATCCGCTGTCATGCTTTATAATGCAGCCCGACCCTCATAAGTTTAAAAGATAAAATAACTCGGGAAAAAGGGAACTAATAGGGGAAAATGCTTCCCTTGTTCTCCAAATAAGGCAAAGATCGAGCTTTCTACTTTTGCAACCTTGGAGAGTAAAAATGGATAGTTTTCCATCGGGGAAAATCTCCAAGCCACATTTTTCACAATAATTAAACTGTAAATATAGCTAGCAATAATCCCAATTGTTACCTCATGCAGATTGTCTTTTGCCTTTCCACCATCCATAAATTTCTGCACATAAACTTTAGATTTTTAGATCTTTCCAGTATAATACATTTTGGTTTCAATCTGTAGATAAGAAGTGAAAACGATGCACTTATTAAGATTCACTACCCGTTTAAAATGCAGATATAGAAGGTAGATAGAAATTGACAAACAATGTGAGCATTAGGTTCACTATCGCCATTGTTTTACGCAGCACTTTCTAAAATAAATAATAATAATAATATGGATGCATCTCATTGTTCGCTAGTCGAACACGTACCCTTCCAAATTGGATCAAAGAATTTCAAAGTTTCTAATGCCTTCATGCCTGAAAATATTTTCTCATTTCCTTAACTAACATTTACGCATTTAAAGAAGAGAGGGACTATCATACCCAAATAAACACTATCATTTCGTACATAACTAAGAAGCTGATGCGCAACTCATAACATTTGATTTTATGTCCATCACGCATCCCCAGGACCGAAGCATTATAACCGTCTAGTTCCACATAGTATCAATCATACGTTGCATACTCTGGACCGTATCCCTGCAAATCAATGTGCTGAAGAGAATTAATCATGTAATGAATAAATTAGAGATATATACGAACTTCATGTCAAGCAAAAGAGAGCTCAGAATAAGAGACCTACAAAGCTCGATGGATCGAAAATCTTAATTTCTAAGCTTTATGTGCTTTGCTGGACACTTAAACATGATTATGTAAGAACATATGAATACTCTGGAAAGTCAATAAAACTACTACTTAACTTAGCCTATTATATAATTCCTTCTCAAATAACATGGAAACCATAATGCCAGAACCCACAGCATAACCCAATAGATTTAGCAAACATGCATTTCATTTAGATGGGGATGGCAGGGGCCTTAACCAAGAACATGTCTATTATTATCGTGAGCAGCTTGTGAAATTAATCAAGAATACATGATACTAATCAAGAATGTATTTATAAGCAGTACACTAATATAAATTGGATGTTATAAAGCATAAAACAAAGAAGGCCAAAACATGATACTAACAGAGTAAATAAAATACCTCTTAGCATGAACCCAGAAAAGGTCGCCTGAAAAAATTAGGTTTTTCATAAGAATTAATCGGAATCCATGAACTGAAAAGAAAAAAAAATTAATTGAAAGGGATATGAAGATGAGACGTCTTCAAAACAAACGCACTTTATAATTTAATCATCTGTACCAAAAGAACATGAATAGACCTTGTTTAATATTTTTTTTATGCTCTTGAATCTCATGAATAGTTGCAGAGATTTTTGAATGAGCCGCACACTTTGGGAAATCCAGTATGAATGGTTAGATAAATGAAGATGAAGAAGGAGAAGGTTGATTGACTTTTTGATTTTTGCATTCATCATTTTTCTTAGAATAATAACAACCATAAATTTATCTACTGTTAAATAGATAAAACCTATGGGAGATCTTAAAGAAAAGAAAAGAAAAAAACAAAGAGGAAGGAGCTTACTTAGTGGAGGTACGAAGAACGGAAGCCATGAAAATTTTAAGGATATTGAAATGTTAATCGATTGATCTCCATAGCCGTCTTTCTTCCATCTCCGAGGCTAGCTAAGAAGGCGCCCTTAAGTATTATCTCCTCTCTAGAAACTACTGACCATCTAGTAGAACAACCTTACGTGTTTGTCAATATCCTCTTTTACCAATCACAATGGTCGACCATCCAGTGAGGAAATTACTATGAACTATAAATACTCCAAATTTTCCTAACAACACAACTCAGAAAACATATGTTATAGGTTGTTCGGGGTGTAAAGACGACTATCATGATGCAGTATTTCTAACATTGGCCAATGGTGGAATTTCAGACTTTATAAGCATCCAAGGAAAAAACTGCTCAACTCAAGAATGAGACTTCCTATATCTCTTTTCCTCCGTACTTTCTCCTGCATCAACTGTCTCGCGTTATAAGCATCCTACAAAGAAACTGGTCAATCTAAGAATGAAACTCACTATAGCTCTTGGCCTCCGTCCTTTCATATCAATTCATAATAAAGAAATAGGACCAAAGCTATCATTACCCATTATATACTAACAGTCTAACACCAAAACATGCACACTGACACAAAATTACAGAAGCACATGTGCATATATGTCCACTTCAATCACCTCATACATACTTCTTTGGTTAAAAAGGTGTCTACCATATGCATACTGATGGAGAATAAAATTAGTCATAGAGGATAAAGAAAATCGCAATACCAATTCCACTCAGTTTCCAGCAACACGAAAGCTGAAATTAACCACAAAGCATAATGCATTATAGTTTCTCCAAACTAATTGAATATAATCTTGATGGAGAATAAAATTAGTCATAGAGGATAAAGAAACTCGCAATACCAATCCACAAATCACTAATTAACAAATTTGAATAAAATTCCAGCAGAAAACAAATCCAACAAAGTCATAAAAATGATGAAATATGATATTTCTTACCTCTATCACCAATATGGAAATATTTAAAGGTAATCATAATCAGCTCTAGCCATTGCAGGTGGAGCAGCCATCAAAGAGGATGAATACAGATCCACGGGTTTGCAGTGTGTATTAGAAAGGTGAAATTCGCAATTATGGCAAAATGATAGCAGTTAGGAAGAGTGGGAAAGTAAAAATTGGACCCTTTTTTTTTTTACGTGAGCGATTACAGCCATATATTTATCTTCCGGAAGACGGAAAAATTTGATGGTTGAGGATTTTGGGTACCTATAGGAAACGGTTGAGTGCCCAAGGTTACTCGTTCATCTTCTTAAAACTAAAGTCACACGTGCATAAAATGGGTGTGGTTTGGATAACTTTGCCTAGGTAAGTGGCGGTATTTGTCCCCACAAGAGATAAATCTAGGGATGTAATCGTTTGTCATAAGTGTTGTGATTGAGATTAGAAATGCATCTAACGGACAAAATTTATCATGTCCTTAAGTTCCATAATTCTTCATAATAAATACCCTATTAATTTGCCATTTTGATATTTTATTAAATGTCAAATTAAAAATGATAATATATAAATTATTCTACTAATCATGATAATAAATATATTTTTATTAGCTAATACTTAGGATTAGTTTGGTATTGCTGCGAGCTTTATAAAAGTGCTTCTCCGATGTACATGGCTATGCCGACCTATGTAAAAAAAGAAATTGTGCCGATGTACGTTACTGTGCCGAGCTCTGTAAAAAAAAAAACAATTGAATGATTGCAAATTATAAACTAAAGCTAAAACTATTCAAAAAAGTGACCAAATTGTGTCTGGGAAAATATCAGGTTCAAATATAGTTAGTGAGAAAATGAGAAAAGCAGTTATATCTCTGGAAATTGTTTATTCTATTTTATTGTGCTTAAAATAAATTAATTTTTCTACTATTAGAGTACATATATATGTCGTATTAAATTTATTAATTAGTATTAAAAGTAATATTTTTCTTAACCACTTTTTAAAAATCAATAATTGGTTGATATTTATTGTTGAAAAATTAAAGTTATGCAACCCGAAAGGTCAAAATATCGGGTTGCATAACTGTGAAAAACTTACATCAAAATCTAGTTTGAAAATAAAAATAATTTTCTTCAAAGAATAAAATATAACGAATAAAAATTGGTGATATAGATTCAAGGATAATTTTTGTCAGTTATAAAAATAGTTGGGATATAATTGGAAAATAAAACATGAAATTAGGATGAACTATAGCATTTGCTTTTGAAGCTTTTAAAAGCTTCTTCTCGCCCACTTTTAAAATTGATAAATTTTGCAAATGTTTTGCATAAAAAAACACTTTATGAAATCTTTACCAAACACTAGGATGAAAGGATATTGCTATAAATATGTTTTCAAAGTATTTTTTTTTTAAAGAAAAAAAACAATACCAAACTTAGTTAGATTGGCTAACAATTATATAAGTGGACCATAGTGACAGTGGCAAGTATTGATGCCCAGTGAATAATTTCGCATCGTCTCACATGTTTCTTGATAAATGGTTTAACGTCATTTTTATTCAGTGATGATGAATATTTATTGTTAGTAGAGCATATTTTTATTAGGTTAAGTACTTAACGATTTGACTTACTAACTAATCATGGTTTTATTATTTTTATGTAATGAATAACCTCACATTTGGAAGCGTAATGTCGTCGAACGTAATGGCCTGACCCTCTATCGATAATTTCCTCACTTAGCCACTGCATTCATCTAAAAGTATGGGTTTTTCAATGGTCACCGCTGCGGTCATCCAACAATATCTTCTTAGGATGTCACCCATCTCAGGATTACTCCATACCAAGCATGCTTAACTATAGTGTTTTTTCTCCAACTATGAAGCCAATTATACTGAAAAGGTCTCGGTGTTAGGAAAGGACAAACCATTATCTATATTATATTTGACGAATCCTACCTGCCAATTCGGAGTACTATAACACCACCAACTTAATTTGGAGCCGTCCTCGGCTTCGGAATATGTTCAATCCTAGACTCTGGCATTTTTTCTCATTCATGACACTTTCCCGACACAATTCGTCAAGCATACTCTTTCACCCTCGACAGGTAACCGTGGTCGACTCTAATAGCATTTGTAAGGACCTAATCCTCCGCCAATATTGTCCCCACTTCGTCACCGCGGTTGTCTGACAATGTGAGATTTTTAACTGACACTGATGCGGTCATTAATCAATAATTTTCTGGGAGGTAGCCCATAGATGACTCTCGCCAGAGAACGCATAAATGCAATGCTTTTTACCAACTCTGGATCCAACTATGTTGAAAAGGCCACAATGTTATGAAAGGACAAGTCATTACCTATATTCCATTCGGTGAACTCTTCCTGCTGAATTCAATTATGTACATAATATATTTTAGAATTTTGAAAACTAGAACTACATTAGTAAATGGTTTCCATCGGAAATGAATTAACATTTTAAAATATAGTAGCTTAAGTGAATGAATTATCTTTTCATTATGTCATTGAAATAGTAAGAACATAAAATACGATATGTATTGTTGAGTCAATTCTGAGTTTTACTCTTTTTAGACTGTTAATATCTACATAAATATTCTTGAGACGAATGAGTTCAGGTGTTATAATTTTGTTACATCTTACATAGTTTAATTTATGGGTTCCGCTCGGTTGTTGGAGTAAGTGGCGCGATAAACCACATGTGTATAGCTAGGGGTAGTCCCTCATGGAATAAAGAGGAATACATGTGGAGGGTTAATAAGCTTGGGATCCTCCATACATAGCACCGAGGCATTTTAGTTAAAAACCCCATACCTCTTATCCAATGTGGTCAAGTGGGGTTTGAGGTTATGTGGTCGGGCTCTGAATAGTGTCTGATGGTCCGTGAAGATCCTAACAATTGGTACCAGATCCCATGGTTAGGGCGACTGTCCGAACGTAGAAGTGGTTGTGGATATCACGCGATTTAGGGCGTAAGTGGAGTCAGACCCAGGGTGGAGCAGACAAGGCCCAAAGTTGAACTGACGCTCAAGGTGGAGTTAGTGTATCACCCATTAACTCAGGTGGAGCAGGGTTCTAGATCAGCAAGGAAATGCTCAAGGTTGAACTAGCGCTCAAGGTGGAGTTAGCGTCTCACACATTAATTCTCAAGTGGATTGGGGTTCTAGGTGGTCAAGGAAACGCTCAAGGTGGAGTTAGTGCTTACCTTCTCATTAACTCAACATGGAATAGGATACCAAGGCGCATAGTGATAATAATCATGATCTATGGGTAGCATATACAGATAGTAATCGTATGGTCTGGAGTCTGATTGGACTGATGAAGTGGTTTAATCTCTCCAAAGTGGAGATTATTGGCGTATCTGGCACGATAAACCACATATACAACTAGGGATAGCCCCACATGGAAGAAAGAGGAGTACATGTGGAGCTTAATAATCTTGGGCATCTCCTTACGTAGCACCGAGGCCTTTTAGATTAAAACCGCACACCTCTTATCCCAAGGTGGTGAAGTAGGGACAACATCGGTGTTATGTGGTCGGTCCCATAGTAGATTCATATGGTCCATGAAGATCCTAACATCGTTCACTGAAATAAGGAAGATGCAGAAAGGTAATAACATTTCAAAGGATCGATAAGATATCTTTGTAAACTAAACAACATATCAAATAAATTTTTTTGGAGGGGGGGTATGTAAAAATTAACTCCGATATTATTTCATGGCTGGCTTGATTTTACAACTCGAGAAAGGAGAAGGATAGCATGGGAGAATGTCAAAGCGGAAAATGCTAGAAAGAATTTGTGGAGTGAAGAAGTAATGGCTGATAGAAGCGGTGGCGGGTATTAGTGAGTGGCGGTGGTGGAAGAAATAGTGGCGATGGGTGGTTTATGATGGTGTGTTTTGGTGAATAGTCGTGGACAATATTAGTTCCGTATATATGTAAAACACGAGTAATATTGTATTGTAAAAGATGTAGTTGGTTTTTTGAAACAAGATTGATATAAACAGATACCATGATTTGAGGATGATACCAAGCTATTTAGGAAAAAATAATCATAATTGTCGGATCACCTAAATCATAGTTCTAAATGTTAAAAGAAAATTCATAGTTCTAATTGTTAAAATAAAATTGATCGCAATACAAAAAAGAATATAACAATAAAAAAATATAATGAAATAAATTAATTAACGACCTAGGTTTGTTCAATTAAAACTTTATACATGGTATTTGTAATTCAAAATTAGAAGTACGAACAACGGCTAACGGGGAGGTGGGTTGCGGTTATGGTGGAGAAAGAAATAGTAGCATATGGTTTTGTGGTGGTGGCGGCGGTTGGTGAGTAGTAATAGACTATGTTAATTTTGTGTCGCCACAAAATGAGTTCCATTATAAGCTAAAAGATGTGGTTATTACAAGAAAACATGGCTTTCGTGACGATAATTTTTGCAACGAAGAATATTTCATTGCTAAAGCTTAGTTATTGTGACCAAAATAATTTTCGTCAATGTTGTTAGGTTTTCCGTGACGGGACTCGGGTTTTTACTCATGAATTTTTAGTGACTTTAGTTAGAGACGAAATAATATCCGGGAGGTTTTTGTTAGTGGAAAGAAAAAAAGATAAAAAAACTAAAAGCCTAATTTAAGTATCCCCGTACTCTTTTCTTCTTATGGTCTCTTCTTCATCTCTCTGTTTCTCGCACTGATTTCTCCCCGTTCAGTACCTGAGAATCAAACCCATTCCTCTCGCACTTTCTCTCCATTTAATCCCTTCTCTCTCAAGGTTCTTCTTAATTATCCTCCATGTTCTTACAATTGCTGCTGCAATTTAATTGTCATTACATCGATCAAGATCTCACAGGGTTCTACTTGGACAGACTCAATTAAACCTCACCCTTCTCCTCTATCGTTTGTTTTGAATGTACTTTTAAATTTGTCATAAGAACATCGAGATGTTGTGTTAACCTTACGCGTTACTGAAATCCCTTCCATTTGTTTTGAATGTGGTTCTACTCGGACGGACTCAGTTAAATTACCTCGTCAAGCAGCAACATCCGAATGTGATTAGGATGAGTTGTTTGATTGGAATGATGCGTAAAATGGGAAGTGTGAGAAAGAATTTCAGCACAAATACAGGGTATTATAAGAAGTACGTTATCGTGCAAGTGCTACTGTTTTCGGCACAAGTCCTACTAATGAAGTTATTGCTGTCAAGTGCTTAGATCTTGATCGATGTAATAATAATTAAATTGCTTGATTTATGAACCCAGTACCGACAACCAATATAAATAAGGGGTGTTCCAATTACTTGATAATATTTTTTTATTCTAAATATCCCCAATTTATGGTGGTATCCCCTAATTGTGGATTCTTTATTTGGTTATGCATTTTCTTATTCATGGATATTAATTATCAAGTTTGCCTTCTTGTCATGATAAAGGTAAAGGAAAAACAGATAAATATTTTTATTTTTTAGTCGGCAAATCTTTTCTTATATATGTACTCATATGCGATTGATTTCTAGCATTTTCCGCCTTGACGTTCTCCCAAACTATGCCCCTCCTTTTCCAAGTTGTATCCTCAATCCATCCATATAATTATATCGGTATTAATTTTCCACATTTTTTACAAAAAAAAAGAACAATTATTTGATATGTTTTTTATTTTAAAAAAATATATTATCAACCATTTGAAATGGTATTGCCCTTCTGCGTATCCTTTATTAAGCTATGTAGGATGTAACAAAATTACAACACCTGAACTCATACTTATCAAGAACAATTATGTAGATATTAACAGTATTCGGATCCTTGTTGATTTCGTCTCCTTTAAGAATAGTATGAAAAGAGTAAAACTCAGAATTGACTCAAACGATACATATGACATTGTATGTTCTTACTATTTCAATAACATAAAGAAAATCTAATGCATTCACTTAAGCTACTATATTTAAAACGTTAAGCCATTTCCGATGGAAACCATTCTACTCATATAGGATGTAGTTATAGTTCTTCAAAATACCTAGATAGTCTATGTACATAATCCAATTCGGCGGTATGGTTCACCGAACATAATATAGGTAATGGTTTGTCATTTCCTAACATTGAGGTGTTTTCAGCATAGTTGGATCGAGAGTAGGCAAAAAGCTCTATATTTATGCATTCTCGGGCAAGAAAAATATATGGATGGGTTACTTCCCCGAAAACTGTTGATGGATGACCGCATCAGTGTCAGTTGAAAATCCCACGCCATCAGATAACCACAGTGGCTAAATGAGGACAATATTGGCGGAGGATCGGGTCATTAAAAATGGTATCAGAGCCGAGGGTGAAAGAGTGTGTTGGACGGGCACGTTGTGTCAGGTAAGGGTCTTATGAGTGACAAAGAACGCCATAATCTAGGATTCAACACATCTCGGAGCCGAGGACGACTCCAATTAAGGTGGTGGTATTATAGTACTCCGACTCGGCATGTAAGATTCGTCGAATAAAATATAGGTAATGGTTTTTTCTATCCTAACACCGAGACCGTTTCAGCATAATTAACTTCAGAGTTGGCAAAAAGTTATATAGTTAAGCATGCTCGGGAGAGAGTAATACTGTGATGGGTGACCTCCTGGGAAGCTGCCTCTGGATGACCGCAGCGGTGACCATGGAAACCACACACTGTCAGATAACCACAATGACCAAAGGACAAAGGGTCAGCTTCTACGACATTAACCTTCCAAACGTGAGGTTATTCGTTACATAAAAATAATGAAACCATGATAATAGTTGATAAGTCAAATGGTTAACTACTTAACCTAATAACAATGTATTCTAATTATAATAAACAATGTTATCCATCATCATTGAATAAAAATAACGTTAAATCATTCATTACGAAATTCGTGAGATGGTGCGGAATTACTCACTGGGCACTAACACTTGCCACTATCTTTATGGTCCACTAATATAATTGTTAGCCAGTTTGACTGAGTTTGGTACTGCTTTTTTCGGCTCCGGATCCTCTGTGACTTCTTTGGGTGTCTCTTCCTGTCCCACCACTAAAACATAACCATATGTCAATGATAATCTATCCTAAATAAAAAAATCTGTGAACAGTTGGAGATTGAGCAAATAAAGGAAAAAAAATTAAAACCATTTAAGACTTACCATTCCATTCCTGTTAGTATCTCCACCCGAACCTATTTACAAACCAGAAAAAGCATTTCGTTCTACACTTTGGTCCTCATGTATCACAAAAGAAAAAAAAACGTAAAGACCAAAGAATTAACTAGTGCAACCATTGGTTAATACAGTTGTTTAATGCTAAAAAATTTGGTGAATCACAAAACTGGAGATGATCTCATTGATATTTATAATTGCAGGATTAATAAGTTGTATTAGGCTGGTTCTTATGAACATGTTTTAAAGAATTGTCCAGTGCAACCATCGTATTAACCGATGTACTACACATCCAAAAAAGAATAAGCTTATTGTTTCAGCTGAAATGGGTATGGACTATGGAAGATCTTTGTCACAAAGATTTAAAAAAAATAGAAATTGAACGGCTCTTATGGTTTGGTAAAGGTTCCGTAGAAAAAGGCATTAGCAATATGGTAAATATTTGACTATTTTTATTTTTCTTCCTTAATTGTCTCGAATTTCCAACTGCAATATACAATTATATTTAGGGAAAAATCCAAGATACATGGCGACGTTTTAGTGGTGGGACAAGAAGAGACATCCAAAAAGGTCACAGACGATCCGAAGCCTCTTTTTTCTTTCAAGAAAAGTACTTTAAAAACATATTTATACCAATATTTTTTCATCCGAGTATTTGGTAAAAATATTGTAAAGTGCTTTTTATGCAAAACACTTCTAATCTCTATCAACTTTTAAAAGTTGGGCAGAAGGAGCTTGCAAAAGATAACCCTAATTTCAAATTTGTTTTTCTTTCCATCCCAATTCTTTTTTGTAACCGACAAAATTATCCCTAAATCTGTATATTACTAATTTTTATTCGTTATATTTTTATGTAAATAAAATTATTTTTCATTTTTAAACTATATTTTATATTATACCATTTCAGTGAAAGATTCTTTAAGTTATCAACATTAAATATTAAATAATTATTGATTTTTAAAAAGTGGTTAAGAAAAATACTACATTCTAATAATAATATTAATTAGTAAATTTAATATTACATATATGTCTAATAGTAAAAAAATTACTTATTTTTAAACACGGTAAAATAAAATAAAATAATTTTCAGAGATATGTTTGTTTTTGTCATTTGCTACAACGATAGTTGAACCTGATATTTTCTCAAACACAATTTGATGGATTTTTAAATCAGTTTTAGCTTTAGTTTATATTTTGCAAACACTCAATTACTTTTTTACGTAGCTCAGCATAGTAACACACATCGGAAAAGCACTTTCGTAAAACTCACGATAATACCAAACTGATCCTAAGTATTAGATAAGAAAAATATATTTATTACCATCATTAATAGAATAATTTATTTATTATCATTTTTAATTTGACTTTTATCATGGAAAATTAATAAATATTTATTATGAAGAGTTAATGGAACGTTAGTGACATGGTAAATTTTATCCATTAGATGCATTTCTAATTCCAATCACAACCATCAGTTATGACAAATGATTACATCCATAGATTTATTTTTGCCAATGATAGATCCTGACCACTCTTTACATAGGCAAAGTTATCCAAACTGTGCCATGTATTCTAGATTAAGATTGAGTCTGACTGTCTAGTTGATTCTCTTAAAAGTATATTGGAGTTTTTCCATACAGATTGCTAAGCAAAATATTGAGTGTGGTTGTTAGACCCTTGCTTTTTCACTCTTATATATTTGAAACCAGATTGAATATCCCACTGAAGACCCAAAGTTATAGCAGAAACCTCGACTATGAAATTAGTAGCAACCCTTACTCTAAGCCAAAGCTTGTAGCGTGACTGCACTGCTCGAATCTGAACGCACTTTTATGTTTCCGAAATCAAATGGAATAGCCCACTCAAGACCTAAAGTTGTAGCAGAAACCTTGGCCATGAAATTAGTATGCCCCTACCCTAATCCAAAGCTTGCAGCCCCTAATCATTCACAGAAAAAGAGTCTCGCAACGACACCCACACCTATAGGTCCTGAGTTATGTTCAGCCACACCATCACAACACAATAACGGTTCTTTTATATCTCACAATCAACAATTTATAGATACAGGTATATTGGGTTTACTGTTTCGTACATCGATAATATCCATTCCCTTTCGTCTATAACACGGACGAAAGGCAAGGGATCGCCTTCCATTAAAGGGGGTTGGATTTCCTATTTATTTCAACCCCTCTATGATATGCCTGTTAGGGGTGTCAACGGTTCCTATCGGATCCAGGTAATATACTACCCGGAACCAGAATCAATAATTTCGGTCGGGTCCAGATCCTAACAGTTCTGGTTCCTAAACTGATGGACCCAGAACTGGACCCGATAAAAACCTTCAATACTCGTTGGCTCCGGGTATTTATCAGGTCTTCTAAATTCAACTGTATTTTTTATCTATAAATGTTCTAATTAAAATTAAACATAAAAAAATAAAGAAAAAATGAAAAAAAAGTTAAAGCGAAACTATGCAAAATCTTTCCACTTTTAAGTAAAATTAATAAGTAAAAGATAAATATCCCGATATCCGGCGGATAATACCTGTTAGGACCCGAAACCTTATCGGTTCCTAACAGGCCTACCCGTCGGTTAGTTATTTTGTTAATGAGTCCAATCTTAATACTCAGAATCAGACCTGATATAACCGAGTCTGGTTCGGTTCCGATTAATCAGGTACAATAGCGGCCAATCACGGTGATGCCACTATTGAACTCAATATTGGAGTATGGAGATTCTTTTTTCTTTTTCCTTTTGAAGCATGAATTATATTACACTAAAAAGGGAATATTACATGAGGTTATATGATACCCAAATACTCATCGGTTACCATTGGAAAGGTATGCCACGACTTCAAAGTAGCAAAACACCGGAGTATGGAGATGATTGCTTGACTATTATTCTTTTATATTTTTAAAAATAAATAAAAATACAGACGGATCTTGACTCCATTAATCATGATTCCAACTAATCCATTATTCTTAATTATATATACTATGAGAATCATTAGACATAATTATAATGTGCTGCACCTAGTCTAGAGCTGGCAAACAAGCCAAAACCCGCGGATTAACCCGTGCCCGGCCCGTGGAAACCCGAACCCGGCTCGGCTTGTTTCAAAACAAGCCGGGTTCGGGTTGGAGAAATGTCGGCTTGTGAGTAAACGGGTTAACCCGTCCCGTCCCGTTAACCCGCGGGTACAACCCGTAAACCCGTGAAGACTATTCTCCATTTTCCCTATTAAGCTGTTTCACCGCAACTACCTGGTCAGCCGTTTGAACATTAGCAACACAAATTAGCATATAATGGTAGGATCCATCATTATAAATGAATTTAGGCTGATATACGAGCTAACCTGCCTAGTGTTCTGCAAGCAACCTTTATAAATACGCCCGTTTTCACCTTCACCTAACAGGAGTTCTGGTTTAAAATTCTCAGTTGCATACGCAAGCTCTTGATATGTAAAAGTTGTGGCGGCAGCATTGGCTGCTGGAGCAGAAGGTCCAGCCTTTGAAACAGATCGACCGCGTGTACTAGTTCTCCTTGCACCATCACCACTTGAATTTGCACTAGAAACTGGAGACCTACATCTAACCGTGTCAAATAAGGAAGTTAGTTGGGTCCTAATATTTCCTATCATGAGTCCACCTTGGAAACCGAAAATGCATACATAATCACGACATGGGTAGTTTCAAACCATCAAGATGAAATAACAACCTTAAAAGTGAAGCAGCAAAATTTGTAGCCGTATTAGAATCAAAGAATTGATGCAATTCTAAATATTAAAAAGAGGACCACAAGAATTTCATCAGAAGAAACAAACTTACTCTGAACGGTCGTCTTCATTAATCTCCATGTCTGTAGTTAATCGAGAAGAGCAAGCAAAACAATTCATTCTGATGTATAATCTCTCAAGACTTTCATCAGCAACTTGGGTATTAACATTTCTTACCCTACCACCGTCTCAATTCTATGATGATATAAAGGACTAAAATATAGCATGTCATCCTCTCCACTCACTTTTATGTGGACTGCTTCAAGGATACAATTTCAATCAACTCAATATTGTTAATTCAAGAAAAAGAAGAAGAAAATATAAACTAATACAGAAGAGTTGACGAGAATAAAAGGATTTAGGAGGAATAATGGTATTTAGTTGACTCTTAACAGGGGAGAGTGCTCACATAGACAACTTCAACTGTCTTAACTTATTTCTGAAACGGGCGGGCTAACCCGTGAACCCGCGGGTTAAACCCGTTACGGGCACGGGTTGAAGAAATAACAACCCGTGAAGAATTTCAAAGATCCGTCTAATGATTCTCATAGTATATAATATGATCAAAGTAACCATACAATCATCAAGCAAGCTCGCAGTTGATTCAATAACAACGGTTGGCATTAAACGGTGGAATTTCTAATCTCCAAAGAAGCCTTAGAATTGTTTATGGAAATGGTTACTTTAACTTGAAATTTTATTGTTTGAAAAGTTTGTTTCCCAGGCCTTGATGTTATCAGTCCAAAACAAATGAACACAGAAAAGTTGTGGCTCTCTTATTTTACATTGTTCGTGCACGTAGGTGCATGCAGCCATATATCATGTAAAGAAAATGCTTACACAAACGTATTATTTGGGAAAATTGATATTTTTGATCGAACAATTCTTGAATAAAAAGTTTTTGATGTTTATCGGTCTGGGACAATCGAACAAAGTGAAATTGCATTTTGAATTGAAGTGTGTGTGCATCATAGATGCGTGCAGTTTGTTCCATTGGTTTTTGGAGGGAAACTACAGGGGCATCGTACAAAATGGAGTGTGTCTAGACTAGTATACATAAAGAAGACATTCTGAACTAGCCGTCTCAACCTACAAATGATTCATGTAGATTAAACAAGAGGGTACTTATGGCGAAACTGAGTTTTCAAAATTGCGTTCAACACAATGCCCTGGTAAGCATTTTTGTACCAGGAGAAAGCGGCCATTAACTTTACTTGCATAAACGTAACTATAGTAATTTGCAGTTTATATCAAAGATTCAAAATGAATCCACCAGAAGTTTGAGGGGAATATATCTCATCATTTAAGGGAAGAAATTACAGCCAATTTTAAAATTTCATATGAAGGGGATTGATTTGGATTGCAGAGGGGAAATTAGGTGTCTGAGGTGCTAATTGAGCACTTATTTTTGCTTGATTATCTATCAGTTATTATCACCGTCCAAATCCAAATCTGATGGGTATATGATAAAATCCCAAAGCATGGTGGGGTAATTCGAATGGAATGCGACCCCTAAATAAGGGGTGTGTATGTAAGAAAGAAATTAAGGCTATCCAGTATCCCAATAATTGAATTCAGAGATAAGAGATCTCAATTATTTACTAAAACTACTACAGTTGAAGTATCATACCTAACAAAAATGTATCCTAACCACTTCTCATTGATTCCTTTCTTTCTTTTCTATGAATATGACAATTCAAGGTTGTAAAACAGAAACAACATAAATAAAAAATTGTCTAAAAGACATGACTTTGGTTTAATTAAAAACTTACCAAATGAAGTCTAATGAGTAAGATTAGTAGTTGGCTGGCAAAGAAAGATGGATCATTAAGTAGCTGCTAGTACAGAACAATTGATACAAGGTCAGACAATTATTGAGCTGCTAGTATACAGTTTTTTGATCTGGAGTTTTTAAGTGATGAAATTGATTCTCTAATGAATGCTAACTCTGTTCTCACTTTAACTTCTTGTAAGAATTATGAAGGGCAGTAACTAGTAAGAAGATTTAGGTTAGGTATCATACACTTATTAAACCATCAGATGAAATATGTGACCGAAGAAATGTGTGAGATGATTAAGGAGATACCGGTATGACACAACCAAAGTGATATTAATAATCCATGATATAGATGGCTGGGACAAGCCAAACTCGCATGATATTAGTGCAGTGAGACGTTTGTAGAAAAACAAAACCATCTTATCCAAACCATCATGATGAGCCAAATAATCTCTTATAAAGAAGTGATTAGCTTAGCAGGAAGATCAAGTTAGGAACCAATCTCCAGCAGTCACTGTCATCTGTGCCAAGTCTTGCAAGTTGGAAATACTCCGGTTCCTGGCCTGCTTGCACTAAGCTTATGCACAATGGAATCAACTAAAGTTTATAACAAGTTAAGCCATAGAATTAAACTCCTAGATTAATACAATGCTAACCACTCTTTTTGAGTAAAATTTAAGTTTTATAAATTCAATCAAATGGCTTACATCACACACATACTTCTATGATAAATATTAATCTAATTTTTTTTATTTTTCATTTCAAGATAAAAAGCTAAAAAGGGATAAAGACAGAGAAAAAGAAGGAGAATTTTTTGATGAAATTATGTAATTGGTTCTTTTAGGATATTTAATTCATTTTTAATTATGATTAGTATTCTGATTTGTAATTTAGTATACAAAAGAATTAAAAAACAAAAGGTTAATAATGGAGCCAAAAATAGATTCAGTCATGTTAACATCATCAACAACAACACTTTCAATATTGCCAAAAAACTGTGGACAAAATCCAAACACAGCAAAATATTCATTTTTCTTTCTCATCTTATCAATTAATCAACATCAAACTCTTTCTCATCACTCTTGATTCCTTCAATTATTCATGTTATTGGAGAAAGAAAATCTACTTACTAGTGATCAAACTACAAAATCATGATAGATTGCCTAACTAATAATAACTTGGGGTTTCCAGTTGATTATTTTTTTTCCTTTTCTTTTCTTGATAATGAGATACACATTGAAAAATCAAGAAAAAATTACAGACATCATTATCTAATACTTAAACAACATTTAAAGCTGCTAATTTTTTTTACAAAATTATTCAAGTAGGAAAAACAAGGCAGGGCAGCAGAAGAATCAGGAACGCTACTTGTCCGTCCCTTCATCAAGCACCATTTCTTGGTAGCGGCATTCATGACTGCAAAATGCCTTCTCACCTCTGAAATATGCAACAAACAAATTGTTAATACCAAAACTAAGGAAATTGCATAGAAATAAAAAGAGAATGGGAAATGAGGCTGACCTGTACATGAAAATGTCATTTCCTTGGCCAAGATTTTTCTTGCAATTGTAACAATAGCTAAGGAAATTCTGTGCTGATGATGAGTAAGTCGGAGAATTAACGCTAGTAGAGAATCCATTTTGTTTCTTAAAAGAAGACGAAAATCCAACAATACTACCGCAACAATTCTCGACAATGCAATCATCAAAAATATGAGTAGTTTTAGGATTAGGACCGTGAGCAATAACACAAGTGTAATCTTCAGAGAGTTCCATTTCACTTGCTGACAAACAGCCAATAAAAACCCTGCCAGGAGATGATCCATTTACCTGATCGAGCCCAGAATTAGCAGACCCAAATTGACAATCCTTTTTAGTTTTAATTCCAAAATCAGTGGGAGATTTTGGTGATTCAGATGGTGATAAAACTGAATTGGATTGAAGAACAGGGATTTGGATTTTCAATTGTGAACCAAATAAAACCATTCTGCTAGTATCAGGTTTTGATGGAGGGTCTAATTCTTCATTTAAAGCATCGACAATACCAAGACCAATACCACCTGAATCCAACTTCTTCTCCCATGGATGTTGATTTTTTTTTTCGTAACTAGGTTTGGCAAATGGGTTTACAAAACTAGAAAAGGGTTTTGTATCTAGTATTGAAGTAGGACTCATTGTAGAAGATTCAGTTGTTTGATCAGAAGAATGGTTACCCCCCTTTGGTGAAAAAACTGTAGCAAAGAACTTTGGGGAACTGAAGAATGATGAAATGGGTCTCAAGTGTTTGCTGGTAGGAGATGATAAAGAAGTACTATTTTCTGCCATCAGAACTTGTTTATTGCTACTGTTTGTTAATGTTCTTGATCTTTTCCACGGCATTCGGTTGAACCTCAATAACACTTGCAAGAAAAAAAGAAGAAGAGTGATACTGAAAAATCTTGACTAGATTTCAGTAACTTCCATGATATTAGAGCACTAGCACCTCAATAAATGAGTAGAAGTTAACTTGGTTTTCAGCAGCAAAAGAATCTCTCCACAATGATCAAAACCAGACAAGGAAACAAGAAAAGTTTGTATTTTTGTTATTTCTTCAAACAACTACTACAACTTACTCAAATGAAAAAGAATCAAAATCTAGATACAGACAATACTCATAATCCAGAAAGAGCTTTGATAAAAAACCAAAATAAGCTTTGATGAATACTTATTGGTGTACTACCCTTTCTTTATCGACTATCTTTTTCTTAGTGGGGTACTTTTTTTTTTTTTTTTTATTTACTTTCTTTATGTGCTCATTGTTTTTCAGTTTGAGAGCTCTGCAAAAGAAAAAACTCCATGAATTTGCAGAGCGAAGAAAGAAAAAAGAGAGAGAGAGGGACTAATGGAGTTGTTGTCCTAGCAAGTTGTTGTTGGTGATCGGGGGGGATTTAAAGAGAGGCGTGTGCATGAGAATCAGTGGTTTTTCTTTTCTTTTTTCTTCAAAACCGCTGGTGCCCAGAAATGGTATTATTTAGTCACGGCGGTTTTTTGTTACAGAATTTAGGACTTTAAAAAGCGAGAATGTAAAGGCACACACTCTATGGCTGATGACACGCTTTTGTCCTACATACAGTTTCACTTAATCATGATCCCGGAGGGATGTAACTTTAACAGAGCCTAAAGTAAATGATTCGACTCAGCTGATCATCTCAGCTTGGTTAGCATTATGAGTATATGAACGCCAGTGGTCTGCTCGGCTCAGGCTCAAAGTTGGTTATTGTTCTTGAGAGAAAGGATTGAACGTTAGTTTAATGGGACCACTGGGAAATAAAACTGGTGGATATGTCACGGACCCGTCTCGCTGAGAAGTGTCCATCATCATCATGAATAACCTAACCTTTAATAATGGAAAATTAAAACAATCCATAGCTATTGAACTGCGGGACCCACTTAACTGCAGTTATGTTCCGACGCAACCCTCCTTTGGCCCACCGTCCCCACCGTAATCCATTTCTTTTTCTTTTTCTTTTTCATTTTCACAAGTATTTTGTCTTCTTCTTCCTCAATTACCACCACTGAACCTTAACATATTTACGATTTAGAGGCCGGCCTGAGAAACTTTAAGCATTAGTGTTATCGTTGGACGGATGTGCAAAATATAGTTGTGTGGCACTTTTCGTAATAGAGTCAACGTAGTTGTACATTCGCTCAACTTAAAACTTTGGTGGTGGGATCCACACTATTCACCTGAGAGGTCAGTTTTTCTTATTTTACTCTTGAATTTCTTCTCCCAGCTTTACGTTGATGGGATTATTATTTACTGATCCCAATTACCTGCTTTTACTTTAACTTTAGCTCATTTTACCATTTTAACCTTTTCTTGGTTCTCTAATAGTAATAATTTCATTGCATGCGCGTACTCCGACTTCCGGAGTACGCAACACGTGTAGTGGGATCTAACGGCTCAAATTACAGATTCTCTTACACAAAACCTAATCTTTACTGTACACGTGGGAATGTCTCCGATTGTAGCTCAATTCAAGCGGGACCACGTAAAGTATTTTTGGATTATCATAAACAATAAAAATAGTGCGATATGGTAAAAGAAAAAGGCGGGTTGTATTCAAAGTTCAAACATAGAGGACTGTTTCCCATCTCCTAGACAAACTACGGAGTAAAACCAAAATTTTATTTAGTCTGGTATCATTTCGATTTTCTGTAATTGGTACAGGAAAATCTCTAATAATTCCATTGTTTGATACTGTTTCCTGTATACGCCATAGGGAAGCACTTCTGCACTCTTTTTTTCCGTGAAGTAACGCGGAAGTGATACAGAGATGCTATGAAAAAGGAAGAGACATCCAAGTTATAATGATGGCAATTGTTCAGCACTCCGGCCAAATTCTGTCAAGACATAAAGTGTAATGATTAGTTGCCTATCATTTCTCATCCCATAAAAAATGATAGAATGCAGCTCCAAAGATTGCTGCAGGCAAATTCTTGATTATAATTAAGGAATTAGAAGCCATTGCTCTATCCTCCTATCTCTAGCTCTAAATAATACTCCCATTTTCTCTAACTGAACTATTTTATTTTTATAGAATAGGATTTAAGTTGAAGAATATGCTCGAGAATAGTGTGTGTGATCAGTATTTGCTCATATAAAACATGAGTAAGAGCATCCAATGTTCATAGCATGGAGTGCAAATGTGGTCACCCACTTACGCGATATATATGTGAGTTCAGTATACCAACTAGTTTTCTTGTTTTCCTGGAGGATGGTGTGGTTTCGCACATGCTTATCCACTAATTCACTCTTAATTTTTTTTAATAAATTACCCAACAGTCAAAAATGTTAAACAAATATCATCAAATCCTCGATTAAGCCTAATTCAAAGTTGAAATTTGTGTTACAAAATCTGTACAGTAAATCTTTGGATTCCAGAGTTTGTTTTGGCATTTTAACTTACTCAAAGATTGTAGTAGTAATAGTGGTGATAACCGTGTAATTTAGTTTACTGTGCACATTACTTAACGTTTTGGTATTGTTATGACCAAGATTAGAGAATATCGATGGAATTGGAAACCTCATTGAGTTAAAAAAGAAACACATGTTTTATGGGATAGGCATATGCTGTTTGTTTCGGTTTGATAAAATGGATCTTTTCCTCTTTAATCAAATGTAATATCATAATGCGGTTTGTTAAATTCTTATTTGGTAGTACGG
Source organism: Papaver somniferum (assembly GCF_003573695.1). Taxonomy (NCBI): domain Eukaryota; kingdom Viridiplantae; phylum Streptophyta; class Magnoliopsida; order Ranunculales; family Papaveraceae; genus Papaver; species Papaver somniferum. The sequence continues at coordinate 22,670,552 of NC_039359.1, read as the reverse complement.
GAATGAGATTATATAAGCAAATTCTTACCATATCAAGACTAGTCGCCCTATACTAAAACTAGTAGACAAATTATTCGGATAATGTAATCGTCATTAACTTTGACCGAGGTATTGCAAACACAAAATTGGTTAAAAAGACCAAAATCAATAATTTTTGGGTGAAAAAGATATTTAGATTTTGATACTGTTTAAATGGACAAAAATGTAAAAATAACCAGGATGTAAACAGTTTCATCCTACTTATTTTTAAATATTTTTTCTTATTTTTAATTTACACAGGATACATCTAGTTTCATCCTCGCTATTTTTTAAGTTTAAGCCAGGATGAAACTGGTTTCATCCTTGTTATTTTTTTGGTGTCCATTTCATCCATAATAATTTTTAATCGTCCATTAGAATCATATTTTAAAAATATTTGGACAAATGACCCATTTTCTTTATTACAAACTAAACTAGAATTTAACAATGGATTGTATTTTAATTCTCAACAAAACGAAGTTAATTTATTGAGCAACATCTTCACTAATTTATTGACAAATCTTCATGATTATGGCATTAATTATTAGTAATAAATATTTAATGCAAATTACCAACCCACAAGAGTCCCAATTTATAGTTCTATTAATTGGCATTATTGTACAGAAATAAAAAGAAAAATCTAGATATATCAGGCTTTTATTGTCCAATAAATAGTGAAATAGGAAGTAGTAGGAATACTCTAGTCTAGTTAGCTCTAGGGTTTTGATGACAGCATCTTGGATTAGTAGCTAGCTCTCTTTCTCAAACAAACATTGTTTATGGATTAAGATCAAAGTCATTTTAGATTAAAGTACTAATCCTTGAAACAAAAAACAGCAAAAAAGGGTGATGTAATCACCAATAATTCCTTAGATTGATATAATATACCAAAAGATGATTTCTAAACAAAGAAATATCCGTTGTTAATGGTGGCATCTTTGACAATTTCTTCAACCTTAGTCCATTGATTGTGATCTTTCCTCATGAACAAGAAATCATCTATTCCTACCATCTTTTCAATGTAGATAATCTAGTAGAAAAATGACATAAATCCAAAAGTTTTGATGACCTTATCTCCATTTCTACGTTTTGCGGAATAATTGAAACAGGAACAAGAAGATTTGGAAGATAAAAGGAGAAACTATTTGTTTCTAGTTGGCTTAGGCACCCTTGAAGGGACAAATCGCCATAAGATGAGAATACCCGTCTCTAACCTTTTTCTTAGGCGTTGTGGTGGAGTAAAGAGAGACCACTTTTCTTTCTGTTCTGTTCTGTTCTGTTCTATGCAACTTAGTTAATAAGGTGGGTACGTCTAAAGTCTAGGGGTTTCTTAAGTTCTTTTCTTGCTCACGAGTGATTTTAATCTTTTTTTGAAGAACGAAATGATCGTAATCAATGTTGATACAAAGCCATGTACTGTATATGTCCATTGTTTTTCACAAAATGTATGATTGTAAGTTATAACTTTATTGATGGGTCGTGTGAACAAATATTGAAAACCACTTGATCATGTTGTGAGCCATCCCCACCACATTAAATTGGTGATCGGCAGCCTCCGGCGTAATCTGAATTTAAACCATTTTGGCAGAATTTGATAACAGATGAGGTAGCAAGGTATCACCCGTATAGTCAGTGACGCGCTATAATGGCGCTAACGCTAGATAAGTTGATATAGCCAATGACGCCCCATAGTGGCGCGACACTGCGTAATCTTTAAAGCGCAATGATAGCGCTATCCTGCAGGGTCAGTGAAGCACAATGATGGCGTTACGCTGTAATTAGTGACCGACCAATGAAGCATGTTGGCCGATGCAATGAAGCTTCATTAAGGAAGACAAGACCGATGACGAATGTGGCATGACGATGTTTGCATTGAGGCGCTGTGGAATTGAGTTAGCGCATCTCAAGATTGATTCGAGAACCTGGAATAGGCCAAGATTTGCCCAATGTATTAGTCCATGGCCGGTCAAAACTTGGGCAGTACATGCAAGCTAGTGGTGCAAGAGTATGCATCACTATTGTCCAGCAGTTGGCTGAGTAAAGCAAATAATGCATACAAGCATATGTGGCATCATGCATTATTGGCATCGGTTAGAAGACATTTTGGCATGAGTTTGGCTTAGCTTAGGCATCCAAGCATGTTCAGCTCAAGGCCATGGAATGGTAATGCGCGATGATGGCGCCACATGGAACAAGTGACAGTTACAGTTAGCTATAGGATTACAAGTAGGGGCGGAACTAGGATTTGAAACTAGGAGTGGCTTGGAAAGGGTTCATCCATGATAGGGGTGGCTTGATTTCAATTTCTTCTGGGTTTGTACTGGAGTGGGATAAACTCCACTACCTATTTTAAAAAATTTTCCAAGTTTGGGGGTGGCTTAAATCAGCCCAAGTGTGGTTGTTGATCCGCCACTGATTACAAGCATGCCAATGATGCGGAACAAATGTAAACGATTATAAAGGGAGATTATAACCATGTTGGAGTGTTCATAACTTCTCGTAATAGGTGTTGAGCGCTGACTCGAGTTAGCGAAGAAACTGGCCAATATGCACAGTTATTGACGGTTGTGACAGATGGCTATGCAATGCGTGTACAGTTGTTGTGCACGGTTTTTGGCCACTACTGGATAAATAATGTAAAGGAGTTAGAGAATCAGTAATTAGCTTGCATAGGAAAGTGTAAGGCTCAGATTGTGAAAATTTTGGTGAATTAAGACTCGATTCAAGAAAAATAAGTCTGTGTAAATCCTTAAGTGTTTATCTTCTCCCTTGATGCTATAAAATTGGTTAATCGTGTCATATTTTATGTGTTCTAGGTTGACTGATTTGTATTGGTAATGTATAGCAATGTTTGAATGCGTAATAATATGCATTTGAGAAGAAAATAGAAGAGAAAGAAAGATTAAATATTTCCATTGCACAACTGTTGGATTTTCACACTTAAATTGATAAGTGTCAGCCTGAAATATTGTGGGTGAAGCCTGATTACTGAGCTACGGTACTGCCGTGTTATGATCGTGTCAGAAATTCGCAAGGTGTATTTATGGATGTGGCACAAAATAGGATGTCAGATATATTTGGAGAAATTTTTTAAATCTAAACGTCAAAAATCTAAAAATTATTTCACGATACAACTTCAAAATAACTTTTCAAATAAATTGTAGAGCAAAATCTATTTCCTTCTAATTTGTGGATTTGGCTTTTACTTTTAAGCAAGGTTTGAAAAACGGCCATTATTTCCGAAAAACGGTCATTAAAACGGTTACGCCTATGTAGTGTGTCCGTGAAGGTCACCGACACCCGTGTCTATATGTTACCGATAAAAAGGAAATAACGGCGTTATTTAGACCTATTATAACCGTATTTACACATGTTATAACTGTTTTTCTAAAATTGAATTTTACGTTTTTTCCTTTTATATAACATTTTAACGCAAGTAATTTTTTAGACCATTTTCCCGTTTTCACGTCAGCTATAACCGTTTTTTAAGAAAAAAGAACATAAAATTTTTTTCTTTCAATTCTTTATAATTTAAATTAAAGATTAAAAAATTACAATTAATACTTTAAAAATAAAAGAATAAAATAATGATGTATAAAAAACGTTATAACAATGTTATTGGACCCGTTATAACTATTTTCACGCATGTTGTAACTGTTAGATAGGAATTTCAAACCATAATTCTTTTTTATTTTCTATTTAACCGTTATAATGCCTGTTATGTTAGAATATTTAACCGTTATAACGCCTGTTATGTTAGAATAACGTATAAAAAAAGCGTTTTTCCCTAAATAACGTGTTTTTTGTCCGAAACGTGCTCACACCTGTCAAAACGTGTTATAACGGTCACGCCCAATGATCGTGACCTGAGCCGTGACATGTTTTTCAAACCTTACTTTTAAGCACAAATACTTGTACATCGGGTATCCAAACACGCTCTAAGATATCTTGGTATTAGACCCTGTGCGGGACGGATTTGATGGATATACCTTGAACTTAAAGGCTGGGGTAACTTTATCGAGCCACAATTGACAAGGATAAATGATGCGACATGGTTTCCAAACAAATCATCCTCATATTTCGGTAGAGGTGTAGCTTAACCTTTTTTTCTTTGATGATATCTTTCATAAGTATATAATCCCTTCCGGAAAACCTTACGAACTTTCGGGGCACATGAATATGTTGGGTGCAATCAAATAAGAAAAAATCAAATAAGCAAAAGTTATTGATACTTAGCTCCTTTATAATGGAAGTGATCGATTTGGTGAAACGGACAAGCTCCCCATATCTCCGCAACAGCAACAAGGCAAAACTTTGGAAAAACAGAGTGAGTCACGTGTTCAACACTTTGCCCTTAAGACATTAGCGTCCGGCTACACTCAAGAGTGATGCTATAGCCCTCACAGAACGGATATATCCAGGATAAAACACCCTACTATACCTACTACTAGCATAAGTAGTAGATGCTCAACTTGAGCTTGGCAACTCCGAAAAACCATAAAGGAAAATCTCGAACACTTGAGAAAATAATATAAATTTTTTTTTCCCTTAGGGGTCCCTCTAAATATAGAGCAACCCCTTTCCCATAGATTTTACAAAAGTAGTGAATTTGTTTATATAATTGACAAATACAACTTAAGAAGAAAAACTCCCCGATGTGGGGACTAAAAGGTTTATATAGTTTCTTAAAATTACTAAAAATTGGAAACTCCACAATGTGGGACTAATAAGTTTCGTTCACAAAAGAAAACAATAAATTATAATTTTTATTAAAATTTTAAAAAATTATTTTTTTATTAATCGTTTTCCAACAATCCCCCACATGAATGAAAACTCAATTAAACATGAAAACACATATAGATCTTGGTAAATCAACATCCCAATCTCACGATCCAAACAGACTGATCGTGCAAGTGTTGAAATCATACTAGTCATTTCTACGTCCTCTCCCTCACACAAAAGTGTGTTGACCCCAGGGTCATACTATGGATTGCACAAATCATAATAATATTGAGAGCTTTCATCTTTAGTTCTCACATGGTGAGACTATAGGTATCTTTCACCAAAGTGAAAAAGCATGAACTAGTGAACCCTTAGTGACCTTTAGGTCCTAAGTTCCAGTAATACCAAAACTATCAAAAGGAAAATCACATAAAAAGCGCAGGAAATACCATTTTAGGCAGAGGTGTCCATGAGGTCTTGAACCTTTGCTTAGTGAGATATTACCGGAATTACTTGCTAGAGACAGTGAACTATGTCTTGAACTGCTAGCATTTGATGTAATTCGCGATAACAACCACGGGTGATATCACCAAGGTTGCTGCCAAGCTCGTGCCGTTTTGTCCAATTTGGCCCTGGACATATCCTGTTTCTCAGAATGCTCTACAGAAGCAAAGCTCATATTCTCATAGGAAGCGTCTCACTTCCTCATTCAGATAGGTGAGTTTCCATAAAGAGTGTTACTGTTACACCCCACTTCAATCTTAAATTGAAACTATAGAACCCATTAAGACTTCTTAAAAGTCATCCTTAACATGCAGTCACACTATCACGTCTACACCATAGGGAAGGGACGGAGAATAAAATTCTCTGATAGTGTTTACCTTTACCCACCACAAATTAGTTGTCTCATTCGAAACCTTGATCTTGGGATCTCCAGTCAGCAAGGTTGAGTATCCTTCATGGCAAGTTTAATTTATGAGCTTAATCCCCCTCCCCTCGATGCATTTCTAACTGTCTCTTGGGATAAACCTTTCGTCAAAGGTTTCGCGATATTCTCCTTGGACTTTATCCAATCAATGGAAATAAAGCCGATTGAGATTAGTTATTTTCAGCTTTAGCTATTATAGCTTGGCTAACACAATGTATAGATATAGCTGGCACAGGCCTATGCCAGAGAGGAATGTCTTCTAAAAAGCATCTTAGGCACTCGGCCCCCTCTCGCGCTTTATCTAACTCAATACTCTCATATTCCATAATGAATTGAGAAATATATGTTTGTTTGTAAATCTTCAAAAAACAAACCCTCATGCTAGAGTGAAACATATCCACTCGTACACTTAGACTCCTTTGAGTCAACTATCCAGTTTACATCACAAAGTCCCTCAAGGACAGCAAGATACCTTTCATAAATCAAATAAAAGGTAATAGAGTATTTTAGGTACCATAATACTCTATTCAGTACATCTGAATGCTATTGCTCTGGACTATAATTATATCTACTTAACTTACTCACAATATAGGCAATGTCTGGACTCTTACAGTTCATTAAATTCATCAGACATCTTATAACTCTTGAGTATTCAAGTTAAGATACTCCGTTACCCTTTTTTTCTTGAGTCCACAAGAATAATCATACGGAGTCAAGCAGGCTTACAATCACACTGATTGTGTCTCTTAAGCACAAATTCAACATAATGAGAATGACTAAGACTACATATGTTAGATTATTTTCTAATCCTCATCCCTAAGATTATATCAACAGGGCTTAAGTCTTTCAAGTCAACGTTCTCATTCATCGCATGTTTTTAGTGGAATTAATCACATCTATGTTTGTATCAAGTAAAAGCATATCATCAACATGCAAGCATACAATCACACAGGTATCCTTAACAAGTTACTTGTAAATATACTTATCAGATTCATTAACTTAAATCCACTACGCATTATCACATGATCAAATTTTCAATGTCTCTGTTAACGTGCTTATTTTATAAACCATACAAAATTTTGTTCAACTTACAAACTTTGTCATCATAACCTTTCACTACAAAGTCCTCAGGTTGGTCTATGTAAATTTCTTTATCTAATTCATAATTTTAGAAAAGTTGTCTTAACATCCATCTGATGTATCACTAATTTGTTTATGACAGCAATAACAATTAGCATCTCAACGGAAGTAAATCTCGTCACATGTGAATAAGAATCAAGGAAATATACATCTTCTTTTAGTTAATAGCCTTTAGCTACCAACTTAGCCTAATATTTTTCCACAGTTCCATATACCTAATGTTTCCTCTTAAAGACTCATTTACATCTCATGGTCTTACTCTCTGGAGGTAAACTAGAAACCTCCCAAGTTAGGTTCCGACGGACTGAGTCCATTTCACTAAATGAAGCTTCTTGCCATAATGGGGTTTCAGTAGATATCAAGGCTTCTTTACAAGTCCAGGGCTTAGACTAAGCTAGGCATGTTATGAAGTCGGCTTCATAAGAAGTCTCAAGTCTAATTATTTTACTTTTCTTAGGCTCAATCTTAACTTCATCTTCCTTTAAGATAAGTTCTGACTATTTGAATATAAATCTAGGGGATCAACAACACATCTCTAATGAGATACAAGTTTAAGAATAAACATGTTCAAAGAACTTAGCACCCCTGGATTATGTAATATTATTCACAACAAAGTCAGAAAAATCACACCAAAGTATGAAAAATCAGAACACACAACCAAAAATCTATATGTAGAAGTATACTCAGCATACTCTATATGAAGACACAATCAACATTTCTGGTTTCTATCTAGTTCTTTTAGGAAGAGGAATGACAATCTTAGTCAAACACCCTCACACTTTGACGCATTCATAAGAAGGTCATCTGCCTTTCCATAAATCATATGGAGTTTCATCTGATCCTTAAGGGTACTATATTCAGGATATACTAGTTAAGAGGACTGCCTCCCCCCACAAGCCCGCAGGTAATCCTGAACTAATCAACATGGAAATTACAATCTTCTTAAGGATACAATTGTTATGTTCAAGGCTTCTAATTGGTTTTGAACTTCAAGTTTATACATCTTAAGGCTTCTAAGGCATCATCCTTATCCCTAAGAAAGTATACAAGATAGTACCTCGTACAATCATCCATGAAAGTTATAAACCATCTTTTACCATAGTGGTTTTGGGTTGAACTCATGTCAACTAGGCCTAACTGAATTAATTCTAAGGGCTTAGAATTACTCTGAACATTTGTGTTAAAAGATTTTATAGCATATTCATTTCACTTTTGTGTTCAAGATCCAAACTAAATTTGGGTACGTAGCCTATGCTAGGCAGTTTATGCATTGACTTATAATTTTACGGTTCCAAGTCTACTATGCAAAACATTCAAAGACACACAAAAGAAAGCATAAGAATCAACTATGTTCACTTCATCAGATTTTCCTTTAAACTTATATAGACCCTAAGTCCTATAACTGTTGCCTAAAAAATCAATGCCCTTAGTTAGAACAAGTTTTCCACATGTAATTAAGATCTTCAATCTTTTACCATCTTCAAGAGAACAAGATACAAGATTCTTTCATATGCTCGGAACATGAAAACTTCATTCAGTGTGAGAATATTACAGATATGAGCTTATGCTCGACCTTTCCCTTTTATGCAACCTATGTCGCAGATGAGTTACTCATATAGAGTTTCTCGACATCCCTTATCCTCTGATAAGAGGTGAATAGGTCTATGTTTCAACAAACATACTTAGTGGCTCCAGAGTCCACCCACCAGTCTCTCACATTTGTTATTAAAATAACTTCCGACATCATGTCAATGAACTCGTTCTAATTTGTTTCAACTAAATTAGCATTAACTTTCTACTTATTAAGGTTTTATGTTGTCTACACTTTACTACAGTATGGCCAGGAATTTTACAAACATAACAATCACCCTTAATTAAAGTAATGTCGGATTCAGTTTTACGAAACATACCTTTCTTATGAAGACTACGCTTAGAGTAGTGTTTGATGTTCTCGCCTTTGTCAGCTTTGGAAGACTTGTGTTCATCCACATGCGCTTGGTAGCCATGTTCCTTTTCAATTTCATGTCACAAACTTCGTTTATACTCTGACCACGGACACGGTAATTTTCCAATCACCTAATACACCACATCTCACAAACCTTAGTTCAGATAAAATATGAGTTTTGAAGATAATATCTATATTTATAAACTTCGTTTGAACCACCATATCAAAAAACTCATGGTTACCCCATAAAAACTACTTTAGTTAACAACAAAATTCTGCCCGTCAGAATTTTTCAGGAATGTTTCTCTGTTTTGTAAAATATCAAAAAAATACTTTTACAATTCCAAAAATTCTGAAATTCTACGTGGGTAACTATCAGGATGTCTACTACGTTGTGTCAAAAGGGTTCATCGAAATTCCTTCTAGGTTAAGAGATAAACTCGAAACTCTACAGCTGACCAAAAATTCGTTTTTTTTTTTCACTCCACAATTAACATCCATGATTCACAAACCAACCAACCATTTTCGATTATTACAAATTATAATGTCTTAAGATTGTTGGGTGCAATCAAAAACAAGGAAAAATCAAATAAGCAAAAGTTATTGATACTTAGCTCCTTTATAATGGAAGTGATCGATTTGATGAAACGGACAAGCTCCCCATATCTCCGCAACAGCAACAAGGCAAAACTTTGGAAAAACAGAGTGAGTCACGTGTTCAACACGTTGCCCTTAAGACATTAGCGCCCGACTATACTCAAGAGTGATGCTATAGCCCTCACAGAACGGATATCTCCAGGATAAAACACCATACTATACCTATTACTAGCATATGTAGTAGATGCTCAACTTGAGCTTGGCAACTCCGAAAAAACCATAAAGGAAAATCTCGAACACTTGAGAAAACAATATAAAATGTTTTTTCCCTTAGGGGTCCCTCTAAATATAGAGCAACCCCTTTCCCATAGATTTTACAAAAATAGTGAATTTGTTTATATAATTGACAAATACAACTTAAGAAGAAAAATTCCCGATGTGGGGACTTAAAGGTTTATATAGTTTCTTAGAGCAACTGCAATGGACGAGTAAACCTATAATTATGATCCAGGGAGGAGACGCAACGGGACGGAGTAAAGACTAAAATCTGGACCAAAACCAAATTCCAGACCATATTTGGTCTGGGACCAAGACCAAAACTATATATAGTGGAGCGGAGGTATAATCAACGTTTGGCATCGGGCGTATATATAATCTACGCCTGTTGTGAAACGTACGTAAAGTCACCGCCCCATAAAGAGGCGTTTATATAAGTTACGCCCGTTTCAGGCGTTGATAAAATGTTCGCCCGTTGAGACGTTGATAAAGTTTACGCCCCACGTCAGGCGTTAATAAAATGAACGCCCCATTCAGACGAAGATTATACAAACGCCCCACCTCGGCGTTGATATTCTTAACGCCCCACGCCAGGCGTTGATATTCTTAACGCCCCACGCCAGGCGTTGATATAATGTACGTCCCAACCAGGCGTTGATAAAGTGTACGTCCCACGCCAGGCGTTGATAAAGTGTACGTCCCAACCAGGCGTTGATATAGTTAACGCCTCACGCCAGGCGTTGATATAATGTACGTCCCACAACGAGCGGTGATATAATTAACGCCCCATCCCGGCGTTGATATAGTTAACGCCCCACGGCAGGCGTTTATATAGTTAACGCCCCAAGCTTGAGTTTAAAAAAAAAAAATACTTAGACAAAATTGATTTTGAAATTTTTTTATACCGTTGGTAATTCGACCGTTGAAGAAAATGGAACGTTGAAGAAAATGTAACGTTGGATAATTTGGAACGTTGGAAAGTTAGGAAGACGGTTTTTTCCCATATATACACCTATATATACACATGAGATGCTGTGACATTTTCAGGGTTCAATACTTCAAACTATCCAAACCAATAAGAAGAAATATTGTTTCTGCTTTCAAATCAGTTCGAAAATTTTCACGGATTCGCTTACAATGGCACCAAGAGTAGCACGAGGTCCAAATTTTACGACAATCGAAGATGTAACAATGTGTAAAATTCATTTATCTATATCTCAAGATTCTAGTGTTGGATCTGATCAATCAGAGGCGACGTTGTGGACTCGTATCAAGGATGATATTGAACTTCACTTACCTAATAATCCAGAGCGGTCTTGGAGTTCTTGGCAAAAACGATATCAGGGAATAAGTAAAGATGTGGCGTTATTTTCGGCAAAAGAGGCAGAAGTTGAAGGTGAATATCATACTGGATGGGGTCCTGAAAAGAAGGTAAGCATTCTTGATTTTTCCAACCATTGTTTTCTAATATTTAATAAGCGCCCATGTACTAAAGTGTTTTTAAAAACATTAACAGCTTGAAGAAGTTAACAAGAGGTTCAAGGAATGCAACGATGGGAAAAAATTTAAGAACGAAGAGTGCTACCAAGTTGTGTTAGAAAATATAAAATATAATCGACGATCGACTTTTGTATTCGATACGACGCATGCTTTAGACACTTATGAGAATAACGAGGAAGATGATGAAGGACCGCAAACAACAACTCAAGGAGAGACCGGTAACGACACAGATGGGGGAGACATAGAGAACACATATCTTCGTAAGATGGGGAAAAAAGCAGCAAAAAGATTGAAGAAAACAGGGAGAGAGAAATCCAGTCACCAAGAGGAATTGATGGGAATAATTATTAAAGAACAACAAAATTTCAATACTCATTACCAAGCACAATCAAGATTCAAGATGGAACAAAGAGCAGCAGAGTTTGCAGCAAAACAAGCTGAACATGCTGCAAAAATAGCCAAGCAAGCTGAAGACGAAGAATTTCGCATCATTATGATGGATCTTGAAAAAATGGAACCTGTACAACAAGAGTACTTCCGACTTCGCAGGGCGGACATAGTTCGGAATAAAAGAAACCAATCTTAACACAAAGGCGGAATAGTTCAAACCTTAATTATTTCTCCTATTTAGTGATTAGTAGTATTATGACCTTATTATATTTAAATTTCTTAGTATCTGAACAATTAGCATTATTATTATGTAATTTTTGGATTTTAAATTTAGTTCCGTTGATTTGAATTAAATTTCTACTTTTTTCATGAAACATACGACCTTAATTAAAACTTGAGGATGTTTACATACAAAGAGATAATAGAAAGAAAATGACAAACGACAACTTTTAATTCCCATATTCTGCCCATATATATTCGATCAAGTCATCACGCAAGCGAATATGTGCATCTTTGTTACGCATTGCAAATCGGCGTTGCTGAGCTCTAATTTGGGAAAACTCGTCACTGTTGCCTCTTAATATATTAACCGGTGCTGCGTTGCTACGTTGTTCATAAAAATGTGGCCAGTCACCGGGTAGACGCTCATCCTCGACTATCATATTATGTAAGATAATACAAGTTTTCATGATATAGGCAAGCACATCTGGATTCCACATTCTTGCAGGTTGTTTGATGATTCCAAATTGTTGTTGAAGTACACCAAATCCCCGTTCAACATCTTTTCTTGCACCCTCTTGCATCGATGAAAATATTTCCTTTTTCCTACCCACGGATGTTTAATGGCTGTAATAATAGTAGGAATCTCTGGGTATATTCCATCACCTAGATAATACGGCATATCATATGAATGTCCGTTCACCTCATAGCTCACGGGCGGTGCTTTTCCTGTTACAAGACTTCGAAAAACATATGAACGGTTCATAACATTAATATCGTTGTTAGAACCGGGCATACCAAAAAAAGCATGCCAAAACCATAGGTCATACGACACCACTGCCTCCAACACGATACTTTCGCTCCCTTTATACGCGGTGTAAGCCCCAGATTCTGCCGACGGACATTTATCCCATTTCCAATGCATGCAATCTAGACTACCCAGCATCCCAGGAAATCCCCGGTCTTTGTTTTGCTGGAGCAACAGTTCAATATCACCAGCCGTTGGTTCACGCAAATATTCTTTCCCATACAAATTCACAATCGTCTTACAGAACCTACGAGTAGCTTCCAACACAGTTGTTTCTCCTATGCGTAAGTACTCGTCTATTGCATCTGCCGCACATCCGTAAGCTAACATTCGTACTGCTGCTGTTACTTTTTGATGAGGGTTTAATCCTAAAACTCCACAAGCATCGGGCTTTTGAACAAAATATCTGTTTGCATTGGTAACACCTTCCACTATCCGGTTAAACAATTGTCGACGCATTCTAAATCTTCTGCGAAAAACATTGGGTGGTTGGTTTGGGTACGGAGAAATAGTCGTTCCATAGAAGTTCAGCCCCTGACTCACGATCTCTTGGTATTCTGATACGAGTTTGAGGCCATTTTGAATTTGTAACAAGGACTCCCAAACTAACGGCCATGTTATTTTGCATAATTGCTATTGCATCATCATCAGAGGAATAAAAACTACTATTAGAAGAAGAAGATGAAGAAGAAACAGAAGAACAATAATGAGCGGTTTTCTCATATTGTTCCATTGCTATATGAAGCAGAAGAGATGTATTGTTATTCATATATTGAGTGAAACCAGTCTTTAATTTATAACCCATTTTCAAGAGCATTAAAAAAACCAACAAAAATAGATATTTTTTTGGGTTCACGCAAATGTGTTTTTCAAAAAAAACAAAATATCTGTTTGTCAGTGACCTGATATGACAATACTATATACGATTAGACTACACTATATATGATATGACTATACTATATAAGATAAGAAAAGATAACTCCAAAGACAGTTCATCTAAATAGTCATAACAAATTAACCCTTCATATTATCATTATCCGAAGTGGACGATCTTGGTGCCAGAAAAGGCATGTGCGTTCTCGGATTGGTATTGACTGATGACATTGTTGAAGCTGATCCCTGATTCATACCACTCCAAACTTGTGATGGCAGGGTTTGGGAAAATGAACCGTATCCAAGCTGAGGTTGGACAGTGTGCGGCATACGAAAAAGAGATAGTTGTTGCTGCAAATCAACGTTCGCATTATTTAGCCTTTGTATTTCTGCTTCTTTCGACATGATAACGTCCATCCTCTCCTTCGTTTGTTTTAATGTAAATTCGCGAAATTGTTGATTAAAATCAGCATTTTCTTGAAATAATGTGTAAGCTTCATGCTGTGAAGAAAAAATAAAATATATAAGTACAAATATACCAACAAAAATCGAACGTACAATAAAAAGTCGAAAGTACACTTACGTGGGATAATAGATGTGGAGGAGGGATATGTACATGTTCAACAGGTTGTTCAATTGGGACCGTATACAAGTCACCGACATACCCATATGTTTGGGCTTCCCAAATAGGATGAGTCACGTAATCTTTGGAGTTGGTTACCATTGTCCAGTATTGTAAATATATATCATAATCTTTAACAACTTGCACTATCTCTGTTGCATCGACCAAACCTTCTTTTTTTAGGCGTTCTGCTTGAATATTGCCAATATCCCCTATAACTGTGTGTAGTCTTACAGGAACAGCGAAACTACAATGATTTTGACGCCAACACCTTTCACCAAGATACATGTTGTGCTGTACAGTTAGAAAGGGAATAAGAATTTAGTAGGTATGTTATATAGAAAAAAAGTATGTTATATAATAAAATTTAAAAATTAACTCACAATGCCCATGTAAGAAAATATATATCTCGAGTCTGATAGCCGCGTAGCCGTGCATCCCATATCAGATGCAAGAACTTCTCTGTATGATTCCCATGGTCGCCATGTCACTTGTTCAGCAGTAAGCTTACTTAGTAAATCCCTACAACGGAAAATATCATTTGTATTCTTCGGTACATTCCATTTAGAAGATACGGGCCATTTTTGTTCTGTACTCTTCTCTGGGATTTCTGGTCGACATATGCCCAGGTATTCATACCCCCAAAACTACTCAATTCCAAATAATTAGCCAATTTAATAACTTAGCAACAAAATAAACAATGAGAGGAAAAATAACTAGATTGAAAGAATACCTCTAATACTTGGAATGGACCACATAGTGCCTTCTGTCTCCTCCCAGATAAACGGAGTGCGCATACAATTTCGAAAACGCAGCACCACCCCAGTCAAACGTGGATACTACATCAAGATTTTCAAAAGCAGCTAACCATCCAGCATCAATATAAGTCTTTGCATTAGAAAAGAAAAAATGTCCCAAAACATACATGAAAAAGGCAATTGCTACTCTATGAGCAAGGGTGCTATCATTTTCAGCCGCAACCAACTTGTCTTCGAAGAAATATGACCTTAAATATTTAATTGTAATTGAATTTGAAACCCACGACGGTGCTTTCGGAGAGAGCGTGACATCTTGGATATCCGGAAAGATATGCTCACGAACATGTTCAAATTGGTACTTCCCCGAATCATAAGGAACATCAGGCCCATCACCGATACTCAGTCCAGTCAACATGAGCCAATCCAGGGGGGTGAATCCCATCTCACCAAATGGGAAGTGAAAAGTGTTTGTTGTATCCCAAAACCGCTCAGCAATATAATCAACCATTGAATGGTTGGTTTCGCTACATTGTATGTCCAGTAAATTTTGCCATCCCGCTTTTTCAATAATATATTTAGCTCTAGGACAGTGTTGTGAAATAGTTTGATAGTGATGAATTACCGATGCCAAAGATCCACGATGTTGATACTTCAATTTGTGCTCCCCTGTAAATGTGATGTCCGTAGTAGCGTGCGGTTTATCATCTTGCAGTATAGGAAACCTCCCTAACCGGGGAATATCAACCTCCTTAATTGTACCAGTAGCGATTAAGTTATAATCCTCTTCGGATACAGATTTTTGTTTCTTGTTCGTCTTCATGCGACCATTGAACCGCGATGTGAATTTGTTCAACATCTATGCACACACAAGATAGATGCAATTAGACCAACCCGCGCCATTTCTTATTTTTATTAGTCCACCACCATTTATATTCCAAATACTATAAAAATCCAAGTCCACAAACTATATCAATTCCAAAATCTATAATTCTACGAATACAAATTAAATCGTCACCGATGCATTTTGAAAATCCTTTCAACATTCCACAACCCAATTTAATCACTTCAAGATTCCATAAAAATCACTAAAAAATCAATTCCATACATATAAATTAGCTCTTCTACATATGTAACACACAAAATGTACATAACTACAATTTTTGGCATAACCACGTGAATTGTAAAAACACATATTAATCTATATAACCCACAAATTAAGTGTTGTACATATTTGATAAAATTTCATAAAATCTTTTACAGTAGCCAAATTATTTTTATCACCTCCAAATTCATAAAATCTTTTTAACCATATTCACAGTAGACAAAATCTTTTACGTGAATTATTTTTATCACCTCCAAATTATTTTTATCACCTCCAAATTATTTTACGTGAATTACAGTAGACAAAATTTCATAAAATTTCATAAAATTTCATAAAAACAATTAAAATTAATCACCTCCAAATTCAATAAAAAACAATACAAATTCAATTATTTTTAACCATATTCACATATGTACAAATCATCTCTTCTACATATATAACACACATAATCTACATAACTACCAATTTTTACAGTAGCCAAATTGTTTAAATCTATTCCACCCACAAATTACATTTTCTATAATTATTTTAAAACTTCTTTTAACCAAATTTACATAAGCTTCAAAACTGGTTTTCTTCACATACATATTATTCTCTAAAATCATAAAACACACATACCCAATTATATTTAATCAATTTCATATTCATATTTGTTCTTTAAAACCCATCTTAATATAAACTAATTTTAACAAATAAAACCCTAAATAATTTATACAACAATACGGATAAAAAAAAGGTGATTAAGAAAAAAGAAACATACCTCTTTTCTAACCGGGATTCATCAAGTATCTGGTTTTTTTTTCTATTCTCTTTTCCTGCTAGTTACTGTGATGTGTTTGTGGGCGGTAGAAACAAACAGGAGCTAAACAGGAGGTAGAAAAGAAAAGGAAAGAAGAAAAGAAAAGAAGAAGACGGAGAAGATTAGGGTAAACACCAAGTTACCACGTGTGATATACGTGGTGGTTTCTCTTTGTCCACACGTGCTCGATACGTGTGTTAATTTGGGTACAACACTATACGTACGCCTGACAAGGGGGCGTTCATTATACATTCGCCAGACGGGCGTTCAACGGGCGTTGATTATAAGTTCGCCCGTATGAAGCGTTTAATTCCCACCCCGCCTGAATGAGGCGTTGATATTCTTAACGCCTGAATGAGGCGTTGATATTCTTAACGCCTGAATGAGGCGTTGATTCACGTGTCCGCCACACCAGGCGTAGATATGTTCGTCCCTTCTCCGAGCGTTAACTATATGAACGCCCCACAACGAGCGTATTCTTTAACAACGCCCCACAACGAGCGTAAACTATATCAACGCCTCTTCGGGACGAAGATTATATGAACGCTCCACGTGCAAGCGTTCATTATACTTCCGCTCGACTAAAAATACTCCACTGCCTTAACGTCACACTCCAGACTACTCTCAAATTTGATCGTTTGTTTTGGTCTTTGATCTTTGGTTATGATCGTACCATTGTGGACGCTCTTAAAACTACTAAAAATTGGAAACTCCACAATGTGGGACTAATAAGTTTCATTCACAAAAGAAAACAATAAATTATAATTTTTATTAAAATTTTAAAAAATTATTTTTTATTAATCGTTTTCCAACAGAATATAGCTAGCCTAACTTTTCGAAAAACCATTCAAGCAAAGCATTAACATTCCCCTAATTCCCAAAGTCTCGTCACTTAATTACAACCCGTTCATCTTTCTAGATCCCTTAGCTTAGCTGGTGTCACTAACATCCGTCGTTGTTTGAGAATAGCAGTACCATCGGGTGTCCTTATCGTCGAGAAATGTCGTGCCCACCTTGATGCAAGACGGATAGCCTGTATGGTCATCACTCGTCACTCCTTTTATCTTTTTTCTCCATGAATCTAACAAGGATTTAGCTTCATTTTAATAAAACAATGCAGCGGTTCTTTCAAATCACTTATACTTATCTGTACAGTAATCTCTTTGGGATTCATACGTTCCACTTGAACAAGAATAAAAACAACACAAGATCTGTCTGTGCATAGCTTCTATTTGGCCATTTTTTGCTGCAACTTGCATAAAAAAGACCGGAATGGATTTAACAGTCGGGGCCTCTTCTGTGGATACGTCACCTTCCCTAAAAAGGTTTTCTGGAGTGTCATGACTCTTATGACCCTACCTGTCCTCATCAGCCATATGGAGCTGTTTTTGTCTTGCCACATGTAGCTCCATAACTGGATTATCATACTCTAAGATTGCACTCAATTCCATTGGCCTAAATATCTGAATCTAGAGCTCGGCAACATTTCCGAACGCATATTAGACGTAGGCTTAATTTATTCGATCAAAGATGCGGAGTTTCTTAAATAATGCATTTGACCGTTCAAAAAAGAAGCAAAAATTGCTGATGTTTAATGCTTGGAATGAGAATAATTAGTTAAGATGCTTCCGGGTTTATTAATGATTATGATACTGTCAAGTATGATAATCACAATTTGCAAACGATTATCCAATCAAAATTTTCCTTGAATTGGTTACAATGTACTCCAGTTGAACAACAAAGCAAAAGAGTGCTTGGTGATATCACAGTTCTCCGGAAAGAAGAAAATCTTGATAAAGACACAATATTGTAGCAATAGAATAGGTCCATAATTAGTGATAGAATGGGTCCACGATCTAAAGTTCTAAACAACCCTACTTAAAAGAGGTGGGTGATGAATTTAAATTTTTCCTTTCCTCTTTTCTCCGAGTTCTTAATCCAAGTACAGTTGAGATTTGAAGGATAAAGTCCCACATATATATAGTATTCTCCACTACAAAAGCAGAGAAGTATATCTAGTAACATGTAAGAATCATAATGTATGGAGGTGGTTGGGACACAGGCATCAAGTGATATCATGTCTTGTTTACAAAACCCAAAATTGTTGTTTTTGAATGTCTTTTGCATATTGTAGGCCAATTCTGGAGTTAACCATGAAGTGAAGAACACAGGAAATACATCAAGTAAACCGCATACAATTTGCCATAAAAGTGTAGGTCTATCCCAAACAGTTTCTAGGATAAGTCCTTTAAAAGAGTAAGAATAAACTAAATTATTGATGGAAAGCTAAAGAAAGGCAAGTTGCGAAATGGCCATACATCCGCATTCACGGGTTTCAAATTATCACATTTTTGTTTATAAATTAGAAATTCATTAAAGACTACCTAGAGGTGTTTCGGCCGGTTCCTATGGGAGTGGCTAACCCACCCACCCATATGTCATGCCAGGTGGCTTGGCAAACAGGGCACTTCACAATAGGAACATCGGTAAGTTTCGACCGCCAGCGATCGATTGTGAATCACTAGGTTTAGTTTCGAACGATCTCGGCCGATGCTCTATCGTGTGTAAATATCGTCATTCTCTTCAGTTTTTATTTACACAAATTTCTTTTTCCCTTGTTTAGAGGGCAAACTAGAGCGATCAAAACAAATAAACAAAGAAAAAGAAACAGAAAAGACAAAGGAAAATCCATCGCAGATAGTGATGTCGTCTGGGTCCAGGATAAAGAAAAAGAGTTCGCAAATGTTAGGCAACTAATTGGACCTGGTGTATTACCTATGCATATATCTAACCATCTCGAGTGAGTTAATTTACCTAAACTAAGAGGTGGGTTGTATGAGATAACCGAAGTGTTTAAGCTCCTCCCCGAAGCTGTTCAACAGTCCTTACAAAGATATTCTTGGCAGCGTTTATATCTCATGAAAGGTAAAAACTACATGACTCAAGTTGTGCGAGTTATAATAGAACGTTGGTGGAACACTGCAAATACGTTCTTTTTCAAGGATTTTGAGTCTGGTAAGTTCTATTTTTCCATTCAATAGTTTAATTTTTAGTTTAGATACAATCTTTATTTTTTAAAGATTCAATTTTTAGTTTGATTCAATTTTTAGTTTAGATATAGTCTTCAATTTTATGACCATGTTGTTTCTAGGATTCACGCCGTTAGATTTGTATATATTGACGGGAATAAAATGTGAGGGTGATGCACTACAATTTAACCAATTTAAGTGAACATCGGGAGGAAGATGGAAACAACTACTTACCTTGTACGCAAATGATACTGAAGGAAATCCAGACTCCAGAATACACACTCACATGGATTAAGAGTGTCTAGGTTGAAGGTTTTTTGAACCGTTATGCTGCAAAAATGGATAATAGCAGAGTTGACGATTATCCCGAGCTTGAACATATATTTGTGTTATAGGTGTTAGGTCAAGTTATGTTCCTCAATGTTAGCTCAGTGGCATTAATTGGTTTTCTCGACTCTTTAGAAGATTTAACTAAAACGCCGAATTATGATTGGGGTTATGCAGTTTTAGCTGAGTTATACTTAAGTCTCGTTAAATACTCGTGTAGGAATAAAGATAGCTTGAATGGATTTTGGGTCATATTGGAGGTAAGAACCACAATTCTTTTCTATTATTTGATTCATTATCGAGTTAATTGTTAAACTGGTGACTCAATAACACAACAATGTTCACCAATGTTATTTTTAGTATTGGTGGTATACTTACTTCAGGGTTTGCGAACCTGATCTTCACAAACACCTATTAATTTTTCCAGTCGTATACAAGCACAAAGCTGATAATTGGGTTGGTCAAATAAATGATGGTCAAAAAGTCATCGTTGTTCAGAGAAAGCAGCAACTATGCAGAACTAGTATCAACATTAACTCAATATTGTATACTTATATTGACGAGTACAATGAACCAATAACACAAAGCATGCTAGAGTTATGCCTCAAGCGAGTTGTGTTTTATGGTCCTATTACGGGTTATGGTATTTGGTACTGCGGAGAAAGACATATGTTTCAGCTACAAGGCAGAAAGGTAAAAGCAATCAACCCATTTCCAACTTCAATAATTTCACATGATGATTGGATAACAGTGATAAATAGTGGACAATCTTGGGAAAAAGCTGAAGATTTGATCCAAACCTCGGATGATGACTTGATTACTATAGTTGGTATCAAAACGTACGCAACCTAAATATTGATGTTCATCCACAAAACTTGGGTAGTGTTGATTTTCTAGCAATTGACAATTTTCCACTTACGGGTATTCCATCCCAACCTCCACCACCAACGGGCGGAGCATATACGTATATATCCTAGCAGTCAAATGGGTTCGTCAAATATGCCTCAAATATCTTGGGAAGTCCATACTTTAATACCCGTTGGAGATATTGTTATTGTTCCACTTAGTACTGAAGGTGTCCAGCAGAGGTATTCACATTACGGTGTGGTGGCATCACTAGAAGAATATGAGAACCAGTTGAACAATTTCACACATTGTTACCTTATCTTCTGATATAAGGCTCACTCAAACTAGATCAAAGTATCGACGAGATCTTTAAAACCATTTTCGGATCTAAATACATCTTGTGATAATCCATTGTTAACAGACTCCGTTCTGTGTATGATTGATCACAATAGGATTCAAGTTGTGTTATGTAGGTTATTGAAGACAATAGAATATTTGAAGACAAAGAAGAGCTTCTTATTAGTTTTCGCATCCTGTGGATTTAATGCACAAACCTTGATCGTCTTGGTTTAACTAGAATCTTGTTTATCTTTGATAGACTTGATTGTCTAGTTGCGTGAGATCGGCATGGCTTTATAGTTTATCTTTGAGATCTATATTGATTGATTGCAAATCTAAATATTGCTTATTTCGGTAATCAAAGTTTAGGTTGATCTAACCAGACAAAGGAGTTTATTAGTTTAAACGGAAGATCTTTTGTCAACAACTCATATAACTTTATTGAAAAGATTAATTAGAGTGGTTACCAAACAGATTACTCATTTGCTGTTTGGAATAAGATCCAAAGGACTATTCACGTACGTGACTCTGAAAGTCAAAAGAGCAGGGATACTGAGGAAACTAAGTAGTTAGGGGTAGTCTACTTGGTCTCAACTATACGAAGTTGGTATTAAATTTTGTATAACGGTTTAATTCTGAGATTATTCAAAACTGGACTAGGTCCTGGGATTTTTCTGCATTTGCGGTTTCCTCGTTAACAAAATCTTGCTGCATCATTTACTTTGTTTTCCTTATTATAATTGTTATTATAATTAAGTAAATTACACGCATATGTTCATCTGAATTACTTGACATTGATCCTAATAGTGATTCGGTTATTACTATAGCTACTGTCAAGTAAATATCTTGTTGTCGTATTGTCTCGACCTCGTCCATAGACAATCACACAAGGTATAGGACTTAAGTTGTATTATCTCTACGTTCATAGAAGATCACTTAATATATAAGACGTACATGTTGATATTTAAAATATTGCGGTGTATTTGGGTACCCTCGTCTTTTCAATTTTAAATAACGATAGAGATGAGATAAAAAGTCGCCTCTTACTGGGTAAGCTCAATTGTCGCCTTTTGATCAAAGGTCCACACTGTTCACTACAATGGATCAGTTGGAGCCATCTCTACTTTGTGAACAGAAAGGTAGATAATGTTATACAGTTGCAAATATCATTCTCATCGGAAACAATCTATCATATTTACCTCATATCCTATAAAGTATAAGCTAAATTTTATTTCTGGAAAATCCAATCTTTTGAATAACCTTAAATAACCAAGAAATTAAACAATGACGTAAGTATCGATTCTCTCATTTACTACTTTTAGAACACTCAACAAACAACGGAAAAAGTATTAACTTACAACATTCCCAACATATAAAAGTAGAAATCGGGGACAACTCAAATCAAAATCATCATTTCTACTAAAATATACGGTAAATTTTACAGTTGGAAATAAATATAACATAGTAAGATAACCAAACCTATCATAAAATTTATTTCAAAATCAGGGTGAATCAAATGTGAAATGAAGAGGGTACCAAGTACACCAAAATATTTTCGATATCAACCTATAAGTCTTATACCTTGCATGATCAGATATAGACAAAAACTGTCAAGAAGATAGCAATCACAAAGTATACACTTGGTATATAGTTTCTAGTCCGAACCAAACCTTAAACTATAGGGATCAACCCAAGTGTTTGATATTAACGAACAAGTACAATTACTTTAATTATAACTTAAACAAATTATAGTGCGGAACGTAAAGTAAAAGCACATAACAAGATTTTGTTAATGAGGAAACCACAAATACAGAAAACCATGGGACCTAGTCCAGTTTTGAATATTGTCAGAATGAAGCCGCTACAAAAAGACACTACCAACTTCGTATAGTTGAGACCAAGTAAACTATCTGTAGTTACCTAGTTTCCTCAGCATCCCTGCGACTAAAACCAGTCTGGCCAACACACGCGAATCCTTAGATAGAGTCCACTATCTTAAGTTGCTTCAGCCACTTTGAAGAATTTAAGCACTCAACCTATTCGATCGTCTTCCAGACAGTATAAGACTAATCTGTTTGGTAACCACTCTCCTATTTCAGGAAATCAATCAGAGACAAATATGTTGAGTATGACAAAGGCTTTTTTTTAAAACAAATTAAACTCCTTTGTCGGGTTTAGATCTTCCAAGATCTAGATTAACCAGATCGAGTTAAACAAAACAACCAGATTCGGATACTGAAGAGTACCACCAAATGATAGCTTGTCGATCTAAATACGACTAGGAATAACAAGTTTATTAAAATATAAACTAGATCTAATCAGATCCCAGCCGTGCACGAAGCAAATCACAGAGATCCAAAACCAATAAGAAAAACATTATTGTTAGTCGATAGGGAGTCTTTGTAAATATTTGAGAGTTTATGTTATTGTGTATTGACTTCCTAAAAGTCTTTAGCATCCTCAAGTAGTGGATTCGGATTTTCAAATCAATGGGATTAAGGTTATCAGGGATTTATAGAGACTTTTATGTGAAAATATACCATATAAAGCTTAAATAAAGTCTCTCCAAAATAGCTTATATTTGGAGAGATTTTTGGTTAATTTCAAAATAAAAATAAAAGAATAATAACAAAGAAATAATAATAAACCAAATAAGCTATAATAAAATGAAAAAAAAAAAACTAATCTTATCAAAAACTCCACATTATGTTTCAACCGATGCATCATGTTCGTGTTCAATTTGATTTAATTTTTCGGTTGACAAAATAGTCACAATTTCTATTTGGAAGGCATAGATTTATAATATTTCATTGATTATATATATATATATATATATTTTTTTTTTTTGTATTAAATCACCGAATGTTAAAGAAGTTTAATGAATTTTTCTTTACATGGAAATATTAATTATGTTGGAAATATTTGTAAATTACATCAACGAAATAGGAAAACGCGCAACAAGCTGCGTCGCAATCCCTTTTTGAATTGCAAATCCTAACCTATGAAAAACAAACTTTCTCGAATCGGGAGTCCTGACATTACTGTGCATGACTTTCTGGACTATTTTGAGGAATCCAACCGCCTCTGGAGCCAAAAAACCAAATGTATCAAAAGCGAAAGGAATAAAGGCATGCCCATTATCATGACACGCTTTCTCATGTTTCGCTATCTTACCTGGGGCAGGCCTTAACGCCGCTTGCCCGACTGTAAACGTGCCATGTTCAATTCCTACTAATGGAGAAACCCCAGTAAGGTCAAGACATGCATGTTTTCAGTTATCCCACCCAAAAAATAAAACATATGCCGGCCTGAGCGTCGATCTCCCCTTGAATGGATCAGTCAAAAAGTTGACAGCCGCTTCTTTCTTCGCAGAAATACCGTCTCTCCCCTCGAGTGGATCACCGAATTATTTATTATATATTAATATTAATTTTATAAAATGATTTTTGATTTTTGATTTTGTTTTTATATATTTGATTATGTGAGGTAAAATTCCTACATATTTTTTGTCTCAATGACTCATTGAGATTTCTTAAATATCACTCGGAGAGTCCTCCAAAATCAATAAACTTATAAAGAGTCTCCCCGAATATCTTAAGAGAAAATTCTCTCTATATCCCTAGAAATCCAAATTGACTAACCCCCTGTCAATAGGGGTACGGTTATAAAAATTCCCAAACAATTTAGTGATATTTTTATGTTAAACAAATTATAATTAACATAAGTTATGGGGTATCCTTTGTATTTATAGGGGTATATAAAGAAACATCCTCTCTATATTAGAGTGAATAAAAATATCACACGGAAAAGCGGAAAATGGGTCATGTGGTAAAAAACCATAAAGTATGGAGTAACGGATTGTTAAAATATGAGTCTGGAATTCTGGATGAAATGACATAAAAATATTTAGTCAAATACTCCCTTACTTTTTAACATTATTCTTTGTTCTATCATTTTCTCTCTCCTCTTTACTTTTTCTCTCCAATTTAGAATTAATTGCGAAAAACGTCATAACTTCGAAATATAAGTCGGTTTCTTGGAAAGGGATCGAAAAAACCTATTAAACAAGGTCTGTTGTTGATATAAAATTCGATAAAAAAAATTAATTTGAAATCAGATTGAAGATACATTATGCACCCATGTGCAACTTGGCCAAAACTTATTTACTATAAGAATATGCATTATGTAACCAGTTGCACCCTAACCACAATTTATTTCCTATAAAAATACGCATTATGCACCCAGCTGCAACCTGAGGAAACCTTATTTCCTTTCTGAACATGCATTATGCACTCTGGTGAATCTTGTGTACTTCATGGATAAATCTATTTTATCTTAATAATCACCTGCAATATATTACACATAACCAAGAACACTAGTCTGTGATCTCAAGCAATAAATCTGTCACCATTACCATCACATTCACCATCAAAACATCAACCAGAAATAAGTACTAAAGAAGAAAAATAAGACGAACAATAAAAAAATCCACGAAAATATACATTATGCACTCGGGTGCAACCAAGACGAAATCCATATCGTGTCACATTATACACTCGGGTGCATCTTGTATACTTCGTGGATAAAATTAGGTTCATCCTAATTGTTAGAGCACTGCTCGGTCGAACTCACAAGCGTTCCTATCTCAAGGTTATTTGTCAAGTTTAGTTTCCAAAACTATAAGTATTGATTTCCAGTCTACTTATAGTTATGTCTCGTATTAGGATAGAATGTGTAGTTGAGTTTTAGATTTCACGGCGTTCATCGATTGAAGACGAAGAAATACTAGGAGGAGCTTGTGGAACTTCATCAAAAAAAGGTATGTGGAGACTTGAACTCATCTATCACTCAGAAGTCTATTTCTATATTATCTCATATTGAGACAAAATTCGTATAGCTATATTGACTCTATTTTATACACATTTGATATTTCGAGCTGAGTTTAACTCTCTTACATATTTCTAGAAATATGTGTTAGTAAGCTTTCGCTTTAGCCAAGTTCATCATTTATTCTTGACAAAAGTCAAAAGATGATCATGTGAAAATCGCCTGGTAACATCTTACATGTGAGACAATCATTTGATGTAGACTCGGAATGTTTCGTATTGATCTATTGAAAATTGCTTTGAAGCTAATAGTTTTTGTGAAACAGCTATTCCCGTCTTCAAAGAATGTTTCAATGATTAAAATGGAGTTTAGAACAATTAACCATTGATTGGATATAGCACAGTATGCGTACTTGTATGCTAACTGTTGCATGTTACTCCAAGTCCGGGAACCATAGTATGCATACACGTATGCGTACTGGTTTAACAGTTGAAGTCCGGGAACTTAAAATGCATACCTGTATGCGTACTGGCTTAACAGATCAAGTGTGGGAATTAAGTATGCGTACCCGTTTGCATACTAATTCAACTGAGTTTGGTCGTGAACGACAGTATGCGTACCCGTCCGCATACTGGTGGACATACCAAGTCCGTAACTCTAAGTATGCGTACCCGTTTGCGTATTTGAGTGGGTTAAGTTCTAAAATCGGTTTGCTCATGAAAAAATACATATATATATATATATATATATATATATATATATATAAGGAATTCAATATTTTGCTAATCGTGGTTATAATGTTCATGAATTGATTCGAGTGAATCAAAATCGATTTTGCTTCAATTGTGTCTTGTATACTTCTATGAGAATATAAACAATTGAACAACTCTACAACTAGTTTCATTTGAGTCTTTTGAACTAGTTGTGATAAAGATGAACAAGGTTGATATGAAAGTGTTCATATGGGTAACTTCAGTTAACTATTATTGATCCAACCAAGTGTACACGTTTAGGTACGGTTACCCATATCTAAATGAAGACACATTTCATTTGTGTATAACAAGATAAGTTCAGTCTAACAGTTGAAAGATATTAGATTGAATCTAATCAGGTTTTCATCTAACGGTGAATATTGAATGCTTTTTTACCAAGGTAGCATTGATTGCAAACCCTGATTTGAAGATTATATAAGGGAGAACTTTAGCAATTGGGAATCCTAATACTCACACCTGCTGTGTGATACTTGTTGCGACTAGAGTCGATTCTCCTTTAACCTAGGTTTTTCTACAACCATTATATGTTAACGACTTAAAGACTTCATTGGGATTCTGAAGCCAGACCCAACTATTTTATCTGTAGTTGCGTATTCTGATCTTACTTTATTCTATCGTATTGTGTACTATCTTCTCTAAGATTTTCTCGAGATTCAATCTCTGATAGGTAAGATAAAAAGTGGTTTGAAACATTTTCGTCTCATCGTTTGTAATTCCACAATATCTTGTTTCTCTACCATACGGTTAAAATCATTCTGAGGTGATTGATATTACTAGGTTGTTTTTCAGGAATATAAGTCCGTTGTATCAATTGGTTTCTATTCACCTTGATTTTTCAAAAGACGGAACAAAAACTCGTAGGTATTTCTGTGGGAGACAGATTTATCTATTCAATAGACTTTTCTATGTGAGACAGATTTGTTTATCAATTCATCGACTTTGGGTCGTAGCAACTCTTAATAGTGAGTGAGATCAGCTGGAATCAAGTGCGTAGAGTCCTGCTGGGATTCAGAGGCGCAAGGATCGCGACTGTACCTTAATCAGTGAGATATTGGTTAGGAATTATCTACATTCCAGTTCGAAGTTAACTTGTAATAGGCTAAATCTGTAGCGGCTATCTGGACTAGGTTCCGGGGCTTTTCTACATTTGCGGTTTCCTCGTTTCCTCGTTAACATAATTTCTGGTGTCTGTGTTATTTCTTTTCTGCATTATATTTTTATATAATTGAAATATCACAGGTTGTGTGTAGTTCAATTAATTAGATAATCCAACCTTTGGTTGTTGATATAAATTGATTGACACTTGAACATTGGTCTTTGGTACCATTCAAGTTAGTTCTCGTATTGATCCGGCTCACAGATTCTTATATGTTCGATTGCAGATTGATTTGAGAAATGGAGATATAAGCCTTGGGTGTATTATCCTTGATTGAGTATGACTGTCTAGTTGATTCTCTTGCAAGCAAACACGTTTAAGACCTTATAAGTCTGTGTTTATAGAAATCTGACTCTATGGACGGAAGTACTATCTCAAGCAACGCATCACCAGTTCAGAAACATCCTGACTTGGTCCAAAGCTCTGATTCTCCTGGGAAATCTATCACATATGTTCCATGGTCTAAAACTGTGTATAACTGGGAAAAACGCCTAGATGAACAGTTGGTTGATCTTTCGGATGAAAGTGATTCAGATGATGGATACGATGTTGATGAGGAAGTCTCATAATACATCAATCTTTTTGATAATCCCATAAAGAAAAAGAAGTCAACATATTGCTTGGCTGAGTTTCTGACTCCTCCCTGTCTAGAAAACAAGAAAATGAGAAAGTTATTTAAAGGTTACGATTGTGGATATAATCTCTTACAATCCCTTCTTAAAGATCGTGAATAATACGTGCGTTCAAAGAGTTCTGAATGTGAAAATCTTCGTTGGAATCTCTTTATGCTGAAAGAAGAACTCGCTGAATCTGAAACTAGATGTAGTTCTCAACAATGTTGTTTTAAAGACAGAAAAAACGTTTTTCTCTCACGAGAGAAACAATTGGAGGATGAGCTTTCTGTTGCTCAGAGCAAGGTTGTTAGAGTATAGCTCGGTTGAACTCACCAAGCGTTGGTATGTCAAGTTTGGTTGTCATATTTTAGTGAACCAAAACTCATTTAAGAGTCACTTGATTAAATGTACTAGAGTCAACTTCGTAAAGGTTAGATTGAAAGTATTAGGATATGAGACATTACAAGTATTCCGAAGACTTGAAGAAGTGAAGAAGTACAGAGCTACAACCACAACATAATCCTTCCACTTGAGGTTAGTGATATTTGACTTGAACGGTTTCATTCCCTAACGTATCTTTCAAGTCGTGCATGTTGAAAACACAAAACTGCGAAGCACGAACACTCTGGATAGACATAGTATTAAGGAATACAATACGAGGTTTATTGTTTAACCATTAAACTTTGTAGATAAGACATCAACATAATTGTATGTATGCTATTGTGATTATGTATGGGTATGAGGTGAGGATTTCATCCTATGAAACAATGTTTTATATGTGTTTTAAGGAAGTAAGTTCATAAACTTGTTTTGTGAACCGAAAAGGAAATCGCCAGGCGTTATTGGGGATGTTCTTCATTGCATATCTTATGAACGACCAATATGTGTGATTAGTATAACTGTTCATGACTTGTTTGTGTTCTTGGTAAAACTATTCACATGAGGCCTGACTTATGTATTGGTATGACTTTTATTAGTGAAACCGATCTTAAGTAATCACCTGTTGGTATGATTGAATTTGCATGTGTAAGACCGAATCTGGGTAAAGGGTAACCGATCCTAGTAAGAGGTGCAACACATACAAAGGGGAATCGATCCTTGTATGAGGTGCAACAAGGTTTATAGAAGAAAGGGGAACCGATACTATGGACATGTGCAACACGTTTTTAGGCAAAGGGGAACCGATCTTATGGACATGTTCAACACATATGAGTTAGATACCATATATATGTGGGGAACTGATCCTAGTACCTAGTCAACCAAAGTTTGGTAAGCTAGTGTGACTATGCACAATACTCACATGGAGGTAGAACCGAAACTTGTTTTGGTAGAACCGTTAAACCCATGATTTGTGATTGAGTTTTACTTGATCAATCACATAGTTCTTGAAAGTCAGATAA
The DNA here is from genome assembly GCF_003573695.1 of Papaver somniferum. Taxonomy (NCBI): domain Eukaryota; kingdom Viridiplantae; phylum Streptophyta; class Magnoliopsida; order Ranunculales; family Papaveraceae; genus Papaver; species Papaver somniferum. The sequence goes on along the minus strand of NC_039359.1, from coordinate 22,640,544 downwards.
ACCAATTCTAAACTTGTTTGGAAGCGTAGTAAATCAGTTTCAGGTGTGTAAGTATGAAAGAGGACTTACAAAGAGAGGATGTCGACACACTTTGAACACGTGCAGTAATGCGTATCATTATTGTTCAAAGATATTCCTTAACATCTAACAGGAAGTAAATCCAAGGATCGAATTTAAATAAGTTAAGAATCTTAATTAAGGTTTTTAATTATATATGGAAAATAAGAATTAGTAATGTGCATTTACTAGTTAAAATTTTCCAAGGAGATTTCGATCATTAATTTTGGACAGAGCATTCTCAGGAATTATGAAAATCGAATTTGGAAGTTATATTGAATATCGTGAGAATATTTTCGGTTTTGGAAATTCCTTGGTGTCCAAACTTCCTTGTCTATAAATACTTTGAGTTTGCATTTCTAGGAAACTAATCCTTCGTGACAGTAAACTTCCTCTATTGTACTGTTACTGGTGAGCCTCCTATTCGGAGAGGAGAGTAACCTAATTAGGCGAAATCTCTTACGACCGCTCAGTTTAAAGTCTTCTTTGGGATTGAGAAGCTCTAATAGTACTGTTGGTGGGAACTTAGATAATTGGGTATATATTTTGTTTTCATATTGATTTGATTGACTAACGGTGGTTGAACTTTGATTGCACCTAGTTTTTTTATGCTTGAGGATCTTCTCTTCTGATATAAGATTCACTCAAACTAGTTCAAAGTTTCGACAGGGATCTTTAGACTGTTGTTAGATCTAAAGACGATCTTGTGATAATCCATTGTTAAAATACTTCGTTCTGTGCGTGATTGATCACAAGAGATTCAAGTAGTTGTGTGTAGGTGTTTATTGAAGATCTAAGAAGATTTGAAAACAAAGAAGAGATAGAGATCAATTTTTTGATTACTTTCATTGATTGTATAAGTCTATTATGAATAAAAACTATTATGAATAAAGTTATTTGATTTATAATTTTTCTTGTGATAGTTTTTGATTTACATATCCTGTGCTTGAATGCTTTATTTATTGCTATGGATGTTTATGAGATGTTTGATTTCGGTTTTATTACCTTGATACTCGATCTCATAATATGATGTGAATCCTGATGGTTTGGGTGGCTTTTTGATTTAGCAGTATTAAGTTCTAGCCCATGTTGGTAGGCTTTATCAAAGGATCATGAGGGGTTCCTATAGAAACAATATGTGAAAAAGTCACAATATGTTTAATCGATTTTGGTTTAACATAAAAGTATATGTGTTTCAACGGTTTTCAACTTTTGCTTGCAATTGTTAAAACCGATTTTCAACCTTTCTCTGGTAAAGGTTGGTTGTTGTTATTCTTTTGTTTTTGCATAAGGATGACAACATAATGGTATTTCGATATCAATTCTCCCTGGAAGAAGAATATGCAATCATATTGGAGAAGTTGGATGCAAAATTGAGGTAACAATCTTGTTAGTTAATTATTTTCATGTTTAAGAAAAGCATGATTTTATTTGATATATATATTGATTTTTCTTAAACAAAATTGTCGGTACAATTGATGTTTTTATTCCATTACGAATATATGGATGTATGTGTTATTCAATTGGTTCGGGTTAAGTAAAACTATTGTTATCTTGCTTTAGTGTGTGGTATCAATTGTTTAGTGGTAGGCTTTTAAGGATGTAAGAAATAAGAATAAATGGATGCCTACAGTGATAACCTGCAAGTGCACAGGGTCAAATTGTAGTAATGTGTGCAAGACAGGGTCATTCCACAGGGACTTGGGGTGTATTGAAGCATTCCTAAGCTAGTTAATCTAAATGCAATGAGTGACAATGACACAATGAAGCAAAGAGAGCAAAACAGGGCCTACACAAGGTGAGTTAAAGGTGACAGTGGCATATACAATGGTATTTACAGGGCAGTGATAGTTGCAAAATAAACAAAACAGATGCAAACCAAGGCTACAAACCAAGGCTGCAAAATAAACAAAACAGATGCAAAGCAATATGGCAAAACAATTAAGAACCAAGGCTGTAAGCCAAGGGCAGGGAGGAGTTTGTGCACTGATTTCAATGCACAACAGCTACAATTTGCAAGAAAAACTGAACAAGATGGCTAAGAAATTTAACTGAGCAGGGAATCAAAACAGGCTTGAAATTATAAGTGACTGTAAAAAGATTTGTGGCTAAGCCAAGGCTTAGAATCCACCTTGTGACCTAATCAAGCAATGCAATTCTAGGTTGAGTTGAAGACCTTGAGCATATATTAGAATGGGAGGAAAATCAGCTTGCTCACTGATATGCCCCTAGTATTGACTGTTTTTGACAGCACAGTCAATCACAGGCATACCAGAGCACTGATTACTTCCCATTGCTCAAGCAAAACAGGCATCAAGATAACTATCCTAGCAATACATCATTCAACAGTGCACTAGAATGAGACTATCCTAAGAACAAATCATAAGAACATAACATAACATAAACATGAACAGGAGCTTGATATAAATTGTAACAATCACACACTCAAATTCAATACATGTTGGAGTTCAGAACAGCTAAAATTAACAATGCATTTGAATTGAGAATCATGGAATTGAAAAGATTGATAACCCTCAAAGCTACAGTTCATGGAAATAACAAAACTAAACTATTCTACTGATGCTCTGGCTAATCCAGGCAACTCTAACACATACCCACAACATTATTTATACTCAATTACACTTTACAAGCAAAACCCCCAAAACAGTAAATTAGGGTTTCTGAAAATTGAAATTCAGTTTACCTAATCCTTGATAATGGCTTCTGTACGTCGACCCATTCTTCTTCTGACTCTCCTGCTCCTCTCCATGCCTTCCAATTGCGTATCTAACTCGACCTAATTCATTGATTTTCTCATCTAGGGTTTCAGAGAAAAAAGAGGGGAAATCGATGAATTAGGTGGGTAGAGTGGTAGGGAAATGATGGGAAAGGAGATGGGTTGTTGTAGAGTGTGGTGGCTATGGCAGGTGGAGAAGGTGGCTGTGGCAGTGGAAGGGCGTGGTGGTGATGGAGTTGCAGACGGAGGTGAGGGGAAAGAGAAGAAGAAGTCGATGGGAAATTTGGGTAAAGTGTGTTTGGTTCGGGTATAGGGAATTTGGTGTTTCGATGTTGATCGGGTACAACGAGTTTGATGATTTGAGAAGCTCAGCCGTTGGATGTGGAATGATAGATCAATCTGACGGCGAGATAGAAGGGAGCTTGTAGCGACCGTTGGATGAATAATACATCAAAATTAACGGCGCAGATTAGAGTTAGGTGTTGTAGTGTGAAGCAGGATCTTCAGATTTTGATGAGCGACGATGAGGCGACCATAGGATGCTGAGATGATCCAATCTGACGGCTACAGGAGAAGTGGGATGGATATTGGAAATGGGTTTGGGTGAGGGTTTTGGGCCTTGGGTATGCCAAGCCCATATCTTCTTTAAGGACAATTCTTCCTCTTCAAGCCCAGTTCTAGCCTTTTGGTCTTGCGCACAACATTCTTCGCGGCTTCCTTGTGTAATTCCTCCCGACTTTTCACTACTTTTCTGCTCTTTTCGCTTGCAATTCATCCAAGCTTTATTTGGTACCTAAAAATTCAAAATTAATTAATAAAAATATTTATTCTTGAAAACAATGAAAATACAGAATATGGGATAAAATGTAGAATTAATGCACAAAAAATGAGTTAAATGCCAAGAAAAATATATAGAAATATGCACTTTTTAGCACTCATCAAATACCCCCAAACCTGAATTTTACTTGTCCTCAAGTAAAACAAAACTAAGGAAATCCTACCTATACCACTGTCGCTGGTTTCTCGAATGCATTTAGCGTATGCACTAAGCCTTTTAAACCACTAAGTGTCCCTAGTGGACGAGTGAAGTCTCGTGAAGGTTTGCTTAGAACGTACCTACAAAGTTCTAGGACAAAATATAAGCTCATATTCCATCAAATGTGACATGTGCAAGACAGTTTAAGCTCACAGCAAAATGGAGATGTCAATCTAGCTATCAAAGGCACAATCCTAGCACTGATAACAAATAAAGACATGTGATAAGAGTGTAAAGTGTATCTACACATGTGTAAAGAAAGATCGGATGTTATGACTACTAATCACCAAGAGATAGTTTCTCAGGCTAAGAACCAAGGTCGAAATCTAGCTAGCTGTCCGGACTTTACGAGAATTGTGAATGAGTTGGAGGTATTTCACAATTACTCGCGTTGTACATCAATGGCATACACCCTCCTTGCTTATTACAATGAAACAACAAAATGACTCTTTACATGACTCTTATTTACATTGACTACTCTCTTTTATTTTTGGAACAAGAGAGGATGAAATTGATAAATACTTGATTGATTTTTTTTTTTTTCTTTTTTCTTTAAGGAAACACTTTTGATACATATACAAAAGGAAACAAAAAAAATTACATGACACTTTGCAAGAGGTAGCCCTTTTTGATGCACCCAGTTAAATTCGATGGTTGTCTTTCTTAATGTAACCTCCACCTTCTATCCCAACCAACCAAAGAACAAGCTAGTCAAGTTTCGTTCAGTATTCTAAAGTGATTGGAAACTAAAACTTCCGATAGAACACCTCAAGGATGAGGCTATACATGTATTGGTAGATCGTGCGCGTGGAAGTTTCTTATCACTATGTGAATTGTGCTAGAATCAGGGTGCCTAAATATCTAGACTAAGACTCCTAATAATTACATATTTGCACAAGAGTCAACATTTCAAGGTAAATGAGCTCCATTTTTATGTTTTTTTCAATTTTTAATTTTTTATTTTGATTTTTTCATTTTTTTCAAAAAGGAAGAGTTCAAAAAGAAGGAGTTCTTGTTTTCAATTATGGCATGTGATCGTGGTATCTACTCTATACCCCAAACCTAAACTAAACATTGTCCTCAATGTTTCAAAAGATGTAAAGAATTATAATACAACATATGGAGAGGATTATGCTGAGTAGAAAAAGGAAAGAGAATACCCGATTTCGGCGAAAGCAAGATTAGAACTCCGTTATTCAAGGCAAAAATCCAACATTTTTTTTTAGCCGAGATCATATTAGATTAGCACTATATATACAAAAGAAACAAAAGATTTAACTAAGAAACTATCTACTAGATTTTATACAAGAAAATTTGGTTTTTAATGGGATTGGACTTTTTGGGAAAAATTTAGTTTTGTCGGGAGACATTTGGTTTTGATGGGAAAAAGAAAATTTTGGTTTTAAAATCGGGAGCAAGGCCTTTTGGTTTTAATGGGTTGCTGGAATAAAATTTGGTTTTTGAGGGAAAAAGAAAATTTTTGGTTTTTAATGGGATAAGGAGACCAAGCCCACTGTTGGGTTTTGCGAAGCCCAGCTACGTTTTTGAAAAAAAAAACAGGCCCACTACTGGTGAGTAAAGCTCACTGTTGGTTTTTGGAATTTTGGCCCACTCGAAGTTTGGTTCAGGCCCACAGTTCAGAAACAAGCCCAGGTAACAATATGAAATTTGGGCTCTTAAATAGCCAAAGGTCGAGGCCCAACTGGGCTTTGAAAACGTTTTCTGTTTTTGGGTCAAGCCCACAGTGTAAATGTTTAGTTTTCAAATGGATGTTAAGCCCACAGTCCCAGAAATTTAGTTGGGCTTTGGCTAGCTACTAACTAAAATATGAGGCCCAACTGGGCTTTCAAAAGTTCAGTTTCTTTAATTTAAACAACAGGCCCAAATTAATCTAAAACCACAAGCCCACAAGAAATTAAACAAACAAGCCCACAAGAAATTAATTACAAACCCAACAGAAAAATGGAAAAAATTATTACAAGCCCACAAATTAAAAATGGAAGCCCACAGGTTGGGTTCTCTTAATGGGTTTAGGCTTACTTGCTTAAGCACATCCCAGCTGCTCAGTTTGGTTGCAAAAGCCCAGTTGGGCTTTGGATCATCCTAAGATTTTGTCTTTGTTCAGGCCCAGTTGGGCTTGGTTCAATTTCCTCTCCTTCTGCAGCAGTTCAGGGCTTAGCAGCAGCAGCAGGGGCTTAGCAGCAGCAGCAGTACAGTTCAACAACAGCAACAGGCAGCAACAGGGGTAGTTCAGCAGCAACAGGCTGCAACAGCAGCCTCAGAAGCTCAGCAGCAGTCTTGGCCTGGCACAAGCAGGAGCACCACAGCAGCACAAGCACAGCAGCTCAGCAGGAGAGCAGGAGTACAACAAGCAAAGGAGCAGCAGCTCCACTGCAACAGCAGCACCACAAGTTCAGCACCACAAGTCACCTGCTGGCTCAAAGAAGAGATGATCAGTCTCTTTGAAGCAAATGGGTGGAGCAAAGAAACAATGAGGGATAACAGCAATGATATACAAACCAAGATGCAATATGCAAGATGCTGATGCAAGTTATACTAAGATGCAATATGCTGATGCAATATGCTGATGCAATACAAAACAGTTAAGTTACACTAAGATGCTGAAAAACTAAGTTACAGGGCAGTAACAACTTCAACCACACAGCAGCCAAGTCCCCGGCAGCGGCGCCAAAAATTTGGTAGGCTTTTAAGGATGTAAGAAATAAGAATAAATGGATGCCTACAGTGATAACCTGCAAGTGCACAGGGTCAAATTGTAGTAATGTGTGCAAGACAGGGTCATTCCACAGGGACTTGGGGTGTATTGAAGCATTCCTAAGCTAGTTAATCTAAATGCAATGAGTGACAATGACACAATGAAGCAAAGAGAGCAAAACAGGGCCTACACAAGGTGAGTTAAAGGTGACAGTGGCATATACAATGGTATTTACAGGGCAGTGATAGTTGCAAAATAAACAAAACAGATGCAAACCAAGGCTACAAACCAAGGCTGCAAAATAAACAAAACAGATGCAAAGCAATATGGCAAAACAATTAAGAACCAAGGCTGTAAGCCAAGGGCAGGGAGGAGTTTGTGCACTGATTTCAATGCACAACAGCTACAATTTGCAAGAAAAACTGAACAAGATGGCTAAAAAATTTAACTGAGCAGGGAATCAAAACAGGCTTGAAATTATAAGTGACTGTAAAAAGATTTGTGGCTAAGCCAAGGCTTAGAATCCACCTTGTGACCTAATCAAGCAATGCAATTCTAGGTTGAGTTGAAGACCTTGAGCATATATTAGAATGGGAGGAAAATCAGCTTGCTCACTGATATGCCCCTAGTATTGACTGTCTTTTGACAGCACAGTCAATCACAGGCATACCAGAGCACTGATTACTTCCCATTGCTCAAGCAAAACAGGCATCAAGATAACTATCCTAGCAATACATCATTCAACAGTGCACTAGAATGAGACTATCCTAAGAACAAATCATAAGAACATAACATAACATAAACATGAACAGGAGCTTGATATAAATTGTAACAATCACACACTCAAATTCAATACATGTTGGAGTTCAGAACAGCTAAAATTAACAATGCATTTGAATTGAGAATCATGGAATTGAAAAGATTGATAACCCTCAAAGCTACAGTTCATGGAAATAACAAAACTAACTACTATTCTACTGATGCTCTGGCTAATCCAGGCATAACTCTAACACATACCCACAACATCTATTTATACTCAATTACACTTTACAAGCAAAACCCCAAAACAGTAAATTAGGGTTTCTGAAAATTGAAATTCAGTTTACCTAATCCTTGATAATGGCTTCTGTACGTCGACCCATTCTTCTTCTGACTCTCCTGCTCCTCTCCATGCCTTCCAATTGCGTATCTAACTCGACCTAATTCATTGATTTTCTCATCTAGGGTTTCAGAGAAAAAAAAGGGGAAATCGATGAATTAGGTGGGTAGAGTGGTAGGGAAATGATGGGAAAGGAGATGGGTTTTTGTAGAGTGGTGATGGTGGCTATGGCAGGTGGAGAAGGTGGCTGTGGCAGTGGCAGGGCGTGGTGGTGATGGAGTTGCAGACGGAGGTGAGGGGAAAGAGAAGAAGAAGTCGATGGGAAATTTGGGTAAAGTGTGTTTGGTTCGGGTATAGGGAATTTGGTGTTTCGATGTTGATCGGGTACAACGAGTTTGATGATTTGAGAAGCTCAGCCGTTGGATGTGGAATTGATAGATCAATCTGACGGCGAGATAGAAGGGAGCTTGTAGCGACCGTTGGATGAATAATACATCAAAATTAACGGTGCAGATTAGAGTTAGGTGTTGTAGTGTGAAGCAGGATCTTCAGATTTTGATGAGCGACGATGAGGCGACCATAGGATGCTGAGATGATCCAATCTGACGGCTACAGGAGAAGTGGGATATGGATATTGGAAATGGGTTTGGGTGAGGGTTTTGGGCCTTGGGTATGCCAAGCCCATATCTTCTTTAAGGACAATTCTTCCTCTTCAAGCCCAGTTCTAGCCTTTTGGTCTTGCGCACAACATTCTTCGCGGCTTCCTTGTGTAATTCCTCCCGACTTTTCACTACTTTTCTGCTCTTTTCGCTCTGCAATTCATCCAAGCTTTATTTGGTACCTAAAAATTCAAAATTAATTAATAAAAATATTTATTCTTGAAAACAATGAAAATACAGAATATGGGATAAAATGTAGAATTAATGCACAAAAAATGAGTTAAATGCCAAGAAAAATATATAGAAATATGCACTTTTTAGCACTCATCAAATACCCCCAAACCTGAATTTTACTTGTCCTCAAGTAAAACAAAACTAAGGAAATCCTACCTATACCACTGTCGCTGGTTTCTCGAATGCATTTAGCGTATGCACTAAGCCTTTTAAACCACTAAGTGTCCCTAGTGGACGAGTGAAGTCTCGTGAAGGTTTGCTTAGAACGTACCTACAAAGTTCTAGGACAAATATAAGCTCATATTCCATCAAATGTGACATGTGCAAGACAGTTTAAGCTCACAGCAAAATGGAGATGTCAATCTAGCTATCAAAGGCACAATCCTAGCACTGATAACAAATAAATACATGTGATAAGAGTGTAAAGTGTATCTACACATGTGTAAAGAAAGATCGGATGTTATGACTACTAATCACCAAGAGATAGTTTCTCAGGCTAAGAACCAAGGTCGAAATCTAGCTAGCTGTCCGGACTTTACGAGAATTGTGAATGAGTTGGAGGTATTTCACAATTACTCGCGTTGTACATCAATGGCATACACCCTCCTTGCTTATTACAATGAAACAACAAAATGACTCTTTACATTGACTACTCTCTTTTATTTTTGGAACAAGAGAGGATGGAATTGATAAATACTTGATTGATTTTTTTTTTTTTTCTTTAAGGAAACACTTTTGATACATATACAAAAGGAAACAAAAAAATTACATGACACTTTGCAAGAGGTATCCCTTTTTGATGCACCCAGTTAAATTCGATGGTTGTCTTTCTTAATGTAACCTCCACCTTCTATCCCAACCAACCAAAGAACAAGCTAGTCAAGTTTCGTTCAGTATTCTAAAGTGATTGGAAACTAAAACTTCCGATAGAACACCTCAAGGATGAGGCTATACATGTATTGGTAGATCGTGCGCGTGCAAGTTTCTTATCACTATGTGAATTGTGCTAGAATCAGGGTGCCTAAATATCTAGACTAAGACTCCTAATAATTACATATTTGCACAAGAGTCAACATTTCAAGGTAAATGAGCTCCATTTTTATGTTTTTTTCAATTTTTAATTTTTTATTTTGATTTTTTCATTTTTTTCAAAAAGGAAGAGTTCAAAAAGAAGGAGTTCTTGTTTTCAATTATGGCATGTGATCGTGGTATCTACTCTATACCCCCAAACCTAAACTAAACATTGTCCTCAATGTTTCAAAAGATGTAAAGAATTATAATACAACATATGGAGAGGATTATGCTGAGTATAGAAAAAGGAAAGAGAATACCCGATTTCGGCGAAAGCAAGATTAGAACTCCGTTATTCAAGGCAAAAATCCAACATTTTTTTTTTAGCCGAGATCATATTGGATTAGCACTATATATACAAAAGAAACAAAAGATTTAACTAAGAAACTATCTACTAGATTTTATACAAGAAAATTTGGTTTTTAATGGGATTGGACTTTTTGGGAAAAATTTAGTTTTGTCGGGAGACATTTGGTTTTGATGGGAAAAAGAAAAATTTTGGTTTTAAAATCGGGAGCAAGGCCTTTTGGTTTTAATGGGTTGCTGGAATAAAATTTGGTTTTTTAGGGAAAAAGAAAATTTTTGGTCTTTAATGGGATAAGGAGACCAAGCCCACTGTTGGGTTTTGCGAAGCCCAGCTACGTTTTTGAAAAAAAAAACAGGCCCACTACTGGTGAGTAAAGCTCACTGTTGGTTTTTGGAATTTTGGCCCACTCGAAGTTTGGTTCAGGCCCACAGTTCAGAAACAAGCCCAGGTAACAATATGAAATTTGGGCTCTTAAATAGCCAAAGGTCGAGGCCCAACTGGGCTTTGAAAACGTTTTCTGTTTTTGGGTCAAGCCCACAGTGTAAATGTTTAGTTTTCAAATGGATGTTAAGCCCACAGTCCCAGAAATTTAGTTGGGCTTTGGCTAGCTACTAACTAAAATATGAGGCCCAACTGGGCTTTCAAAAGTTCAGTTTTCTTTAATTTAAACAACAGGCCCAAATTAATCTAAAACCACAAGCCCACAAGAAATTAAACAAACAAGCCCACAAGAAATTAATTACAAACCCAACAGAAAAATGGAAAAAATTATTACAAGCCCACAAATTAAAAATGGAAGCCCACAGGTTGGGTTCTCTTAATGGGTTTAGGCTTACTTGCTTAAGCACATCCCAGCTGCTCAGTTTGGTTGCAAAAGCCCAGTTGGGCTTTGGATCATCCTAAGATTTTGTCTTTGTTCAGGCCCAGTTGGGCTTGGTTCAATTTCCTCTCCTTCTGCAGCAGTTCAGGGCTTAGCAGCAGCAGCAGGGGCTTAGCAGCAGCAGCAGTACAGTTCAACAACAGCAACAGGCAGCAACAGGGGTAGTTCAGCAGCAACAGGCTGCAACAGCAGCCTCAGAAGCTCAGCAGCAGTCTTGGCCTGGCACAAGCAGGAGCACCACATCAGCACAAGCACAGCAGCTCAGCAGGAGAGCAGGAGTACAGCAAGCAAAGGAGCAGCAGCTCCACAGCAACAGCAGCACCACAAGTTCAGCACCACAAGTCACCTGCTGGCTCAAAGAAGAGATGATCAGTCTCTTTGAAGCAAATGGGTGGAGCAAAGAAACAATGAGGGATAACAGCAATGATATACAAACCAAGATGCAATATGCAAGATGCTGATGCAAGTTATACTAAGATGCAATATGCTGATGCAATATGCTGATGCAATACAAAACAGTTAAGTTACACTAAGATGCTGAAAAACTAAGTTACAGGGCAGTAACAACTTCAACCACACAGCAGCCAAGTCCCCGGCAGCGGCGCCAAAAATTTGGTAGGCTTTTAAGGATGTAAGAAATAAGAATAAATGGATGCCTACAGTGATAACCTGCAAGTGCACAGGGTCAAATTGTAGTAATGTGTGCAAGACAGGGTCATTCCACAGGGACTTGGGGTGTATTGAAGCATTCCTAAGCTAGTTAATCTAAATGCAATGAGTGACAATGACACAATGAAGCAAAGAGAGCAAAACAGGGCCTACACAAGGTGAGTTAAAGGTGACAGTGGCATATACAATGGTATTTACAGGGCAGTGATAGTTGCAAAATAAACAAAACAGATGCAAACCAAGGCTACAAACCAAGGCTGCAAAATAAACAAAACAGATGCAAAGCAATATGGCAAAACAATTAAGAACCAAGGCTGTAAGCCAAGGGCAGGGAGGAGTTTGTGCACTGATTTCAATGCACAACAGCTACAATTTGCAAGAAAAACTGAACAAGATGGATAAAAAATTTAACTGAGCAGGGAATCAAAACAGGCTTGAAATTATAAGTGACTGTAAAAAGATTTGTGGCTAAGCCAAGGCTTAGAATCCACCTTGTGACCTAATCAAGCAATGCAATTCTAGGTTGAGTTGAAGACCTTGAGCATATATTAGAATGGGAGGAAAATCAGCTTGCTCACTGATATGCCCCTAGTATTGACTGTCTTTTGACAGCACAGTCAATCACAGGCATACCAGAGCACTGATTACTTCCCATTGCTCAAGCAAAACAGGCATCAAGATAACTATCCTAGCAATACATCATTCAACAGTGCACTAGAATGAGACTATCCTAAGAACAAATCATAAGAACATAACATAACATAAACATGAATAGGAGCTTGATATAAATTGTAACAATCACACACTCAAATTCAATACATGTTGGAGTTCAGAACAGCTAAAATTAACAATGCATTTGAATTGAGAATCATGGAATTGAAAAGATTGATAACCCTCAAAGCTACAGTTCATGGAAATAACAAAACTAAACTATTCTACTGATGCTCTGGCTAATCCAGGCATAACTCTAACACATACCCACAACATCTATTTATACTCAATTACACTTTACAAGCAAAACCCCCAAAACAGTAAATTAGGGTTTCTGAAAATTGAAATTCAGTTTACCTAATCCTTGATAATGGCTTCTGTACGTCGACCCATTCTTCTTCTGACTCTCCTGCTCCTCTCCATGCCTTCCAATTGCGTATCTAACTCGACCTAATTCATTGATTTTCTCATCTAGGGTTTCAGAGAAAAAAGAGGGGAAATCAATGAATTAGGTGGGTAGAGTGGTAGGGAAATGATGGGAAAGGAGATGGGTTGTTGTAGAGTGGTGATGGTGGCTATGGCAGGTGGAGAAGGTGGTTGTGGCAGTGGCAGGGCGTGGTGGTGATGGAGTTGCAGACGGAGGTGAGGGGAAAGAGAAGAAGAAGTCGATGGGAAATTTGGGTAAAGTGTGTTTGGTTCGGGTATAGGGAATTTGGTGTTTCGATGTTGATCGGGTACAACGAGTTTGATGATTTGAGAAGCTTAGCCGTTGGATGTGGAATTGATAGATCAATCTGACGGCGAGATAGAAGGGAGCTTGTAGCGACCGTTGGATGAATAATACATCAAAATTAACGGCGCAGATTAGAGTTAGGTGTTGTAGTGTGAAGCAGGATCTTCAGATTTTGATGAGCGACGATGAGGCGACCATAGGATGCTGAGATGATCCAATCTGACGGCTACAGGAGAAGTGGGCTATGGATATTGGAAATGGGTTTGGGTGAGGGTTTTGGGCCTTGGGTATGCCAAGCCCATATCTTCTTTAAGGACAATTCTTCCTCTTCAAGCCCAGTTCTATCCTTTTGGTCTTGCGCACAACATTCTTCGCGGCTTCCTTGTGTAATTCCTCCCGACTTTTCACTACTTTTCTGCTCTTTTTGCTCTGCAATTCATCCAAGCTTTATTTGGTACCTAAAAATACAAAATTAATTAATAAAAATATTTATTCTTGAAAACAATGAAAATACAGAATATGGGATAAAATGTAGAATTAATGCACAAAAAATGAGTTAAATGCCAAGAAAAATATATAGAAATATGCACTTTTTAGCACTCATCAAATACCCCCAAACCTGAATTTTACTTGTCCTCAAGTAAAACAAAACTAAGGAAATCCTACCTATACCACTGTCGCTGGTTTCTCGAATGCATTTAGCGTATGCACTAAGCCTTTTAAACCACTAAGTGTCCCTAGTGGACGAGTGAAGTCTCGTGAAGGTTTGCTTAGAACGTACCTACAAAGTTCTAGGACAAAATATAAGCTCATATTCCATCAAATGTGACATGTGCAAGACAGTTTAAGCTCACAGCAAAATGGAGATGTCAATCTAGCTATCAAAGGCACAATCCTAGCACTGATAAAAAATAAAGACATGTGATAAGAGTGTAAAGTGTATCTACACATGTGTAAAGAAAGATCGGATGTTATGACTACTAATCACCAAGAGATAGTTTCTCAGGCTAAGAACCAAGGTCGAAATCTAGCTAGCTGTCCGGACTTTACGAGAATTGTGAATGAGTTGGAGGTATTTCACAATTACTCGCGTTGTACATCAATGGCATACACCCTCCTTGCTTATTACAATGAAACAACAAAATGACTCTTTACATGACTCTTATTTACATTGACTACTCTCTTTTATTTTTGGAACAAGAGAGGATGGAATTGATAAATACTTGATTGATCTTTTTTTTTTTTTTTTTTTTTTTTTTTTTTTTTTTTTTAAGGAAACACTTTTGATACATATACAAAAGGAAACAAAAAAATTACATGACACTTTGCAAGAGGTAGCCCTTTTTGATGCACCCAGTTAAATTCGATGGTTGTCTTTCTTAATGTAACCTCCACCTTCTATCCCAACCAACCAAAGAACAAGCTAGTCAAGTTTCATTCAGTATTCTAAAGTGATTGGCAACTAAAACTTCCGATAGAACACCTCAAGGATGAGGCTATACATGTATTGGTAGATCATGCGCGTGCAAGTTTCTTATCACTATGTGAATTGTGCTAGAATCAGGGTGCCTAAATATCTAGACTAAGACTCCTAATAATTACATATTTGCACAAGAGTCAACATTTCAAGGTAAATGAGCTCCATTTTTATGTTTTTTTCAATTTTTAATTTTTTATTTTGATTTTTTCATTTTTTTCAAAAAGGAAGAGTTCAAAAAGAAGGAGTTCTTGTTTTCAATTATGGCATGTGATCGTGGTATCTACTCTATACCCCCAAACCTAAACTAAACATTGTCCTCAATGTTTCAAAAGATGTAAAGAATTATAATACAACATATGGAGAGGATTATGCTGAGTAGAGAAAAAGGAAAGAGAATACCCGATTTCGGCGAAAGCAAGATTAGAACTCCGTTATTCAAGGCAAAAATCCAACATTTTTTTTAGCCGAGATCATATTGGATTAGCACTATATATACAAAAGAAACAAAAGATTTAACTAAGAAACTATCTACTAGATTTTATACAAGAAAATTTGGTTTTTAATGGGATTGGACTTTTTGGGAAAAATTTAGTTTTGTCGGGAGACATTTGGTTTTGATAGGAAAAAGAAAAATTTTGGTTTTAAAATCGGGAGCAAGGCCTTTTGGTTTTAATGGGTTGCTGGAATAAAATTTGGTTTTTGAGGGAAAAAGAAAATTTTTGGTTTTTAATGGGATAAGGAGACCAAGCCCACTGTTGGGTTTTGCGAAGCCCAGCTACGTTTTTGAAAAAAAAAAACAGGCCCACTACTGGTGAGTAAAGCTCACTGTTGGTTTTTGGAATTTTGGCCCACTCGAAGTTTGGTTCAGGCCCACAGTTCAGAAACAAGCCCAGGTAACAATATGAAATTTGGGCTCTTAAATAGCCAAAGGTCGAGGCCCAACTGGGCTTTGAAAACGTTTTCTGTTTTTGGGTCAAGCCCACAGTGTAAATGTTTAGTTTTCAAATGGATGTTAAGCCCACAGTCCCAGAAATTTAGTTGGGCTTTGGCTAGCTACTAACTAAAATATGAGGCCCAACTGGGCTTTCAAAAGTTCAGTTTTCTTTAATTTAAACAACAGGCCCAAATTAATCTAAAACCACAAGCCCACAAGAAATTAAACAAACAAGCCCACAAGAAATTAATTACAAACCCAACAGAAAAATGGAAAAAATTATTACAAGCCCACAAATTAAAAATGGAAGCCCACAGGTTGGGTTCTCTTATGTGTTGTTGAATTCGGGAATCAAGCGTATGTGTAATGAATTCTTGTAATTTGTTTATCCATATGATTGTAAGAGTTTTGTCACTAAAATTGACAAAGGGGGATATTGTTAGAGCATAGCTCGGTTGAACCCACCAAGCGTTGGTATGTCAAGTTTGGTTTTTATATTTTAGTGAACCAAAAATCATTTAAGAGTCGCTTGATTAAATGTATTAGAGTCAACTTCGTATAGGTTAGATTGAAAATATTAGGATATGAGACATTACAAGTATTGCGAAGACTTGAAGAAGTGAAGAAGTACGGAGCTACAACCACAACATCATCCTTCCACTTGAGGTTAGTGATATTTGACTTGAGATTTTTCATTCCCTAACGTATCTTTCAAGTCGTGCATATTGAAAACACAAAACTGCGAAGCATGAACACTCTAGATAGAAATAGTATTAAGGAATACAATACGAGGTTTATTGCTTAACCATTAAACTTTGTAGATAGACATCAACATAATTGTATGAATTCTATTGTGATTATGTATGGGTATGAGGTGAGGATTTCATCCTAGGAAACAATGTTTTACATGTGTTTTAAGGAAGTAAGTTCATAAACTTGTTTTGTGAACCGAAAAGGAAATCTCCAGGCGTTGTTGGGGTTGTTCTTCATTGCATATCTTATGAACGATCAATATGTGTGATTAGTATAACCGTTCATGACTTGTTTGTGTTCTTGGTAAAACTATTCACATGAGGCCTGATGTATTGGTATGACTTTTATTAGTGAAAACGATCTTAAATAAGCACCTCTTGGTATGATCGAGTTTGTATGTGTAAGAACGAATCTGGGTAAAGGGGAACCGATCCTAGTAAGAGGTGCAACACATACAAAGGGGAATCGATCCTTGTATGAGGTGCAACAACGTTTATAGCAGAAAGGGGAACCGATCCTATGGACATGTGAAACACATATGAGTTAGATACCATATATATGTGGGGAACCGATCCTAGTACCTTTGGTAAGCTAGTGTGACTATGCACAGTACTCACATGGAGGTAGAACCGAAACTTGTTTTGGTAGAACCGTTAAACCCATGATTTGTGATTGAGTGTTACTTGATCAATCACATAGTTCTTGAAAGTCAGATGAACCAATTCTAAACTTGTTTGGAAGCGTGGTAAATAGGTTTCAAGTGTGTAAGTATGAAATAGGACTTACAAAGAGAGGATTCCGATACACTTTGAACACGTGCAGTAATGCGTATCATTTATTGTTCAAAGATATTCCTTAACATCTAACAGGAAGTAAATCCCAGGATCGACTTTAAATAAGTTAAGAATCTTTTAATTAAGGTTTTTAATTATATATGGAAAATAAGAATTAGTAATGTGCATTTACTAGTTAAATATTTTCCAAGGAGATTTCGATCATTAATTTTGAACGGAGCATTCTCAGGAATTATGAAAACCGAATTTGGAAGTTATATTGAATATCTTGAGAATATTTTCGGTTTTGGAAATTCCTTGGTGTCCAAACATCCTTATCTATAAATACTTTGAGTTTGCATTTCTAGGAAACTAATCCTTCGTGACAGTAAACTTCCTCTGTTGTACTGTTACTAGTGAAGACGCCTATTCGGAGAGGAGAGTAACCTAATTAGGCGAAATCTCTTACGGCCGCTCAGTTTAAAGTCTTATTTGGGATTGAGAAGCTCTAATAGTACCGTTGGTGGGAACTTAGATAATTGTGGTTTATATTTTGTTTTCATATTGATTTGATTGACTAACGGTGGTTGAACTTTGATTGCACCTAGTTTGTTTATGCTTGAGGATCTTCTCTTCTGATATAAGATTCACTCAAACTAGTTCAAATTTTCGACATGGATCTTTAGACTGTTGTTAGATCTAACGATGATCTTGTGATAATCCATTGTTAACAGACTCCGTTCTGTGCATGATTTATCACAAGAGATTCAAGTAGTTGTGTGCAGGTGTTTATTGAAGATATAAGAGGATTTGAAGACAAAGAAGACATAGAAGATTCCTGACTTGGTTATATAAATATTTGGTGTGCACAATACTTATTTCGGTAAAAGAGGATCCAACTATAAGGTATTTTGATAGAATAGTTGTGTAGATCGGCATCAATACATTTCCTTGGGATTAAAGGTATTGATTGCAAAATCTTAATGATTACCTTTTGGTGATTGAACATAAGATAGATCTTGGAACCTGGCAAAGGAGTTTATGTTAAGATAAACAGAAGAGCCTTTGTACAACTCATATCACTTGGTTGAAGAGAGTTGATACCAAACAGATTTGTTGTTCCTTTACTGTTTGGAATACGAACCAAAGGAATTGGTCCAAGTACGTGACTTGTTTACAGGTCGGAGGCGTGGGAATACAGATGGAACTAGGTGAACTATAGGTTTAGTTTCTTGGTCTCAACTATACGAAGTTGTTTTATTTTGTATAGCGGCTTAATCCTGAGAGTATTCAATTCTGGACTAGGTCCCGGGGTTTTTCTGCATTTGCGGTTTCCTTGTTAAAAAAATCTTGTTGTGTCATTTACTTTATATTTCCGTATTATAATTGTTTTATTATAATTAAAGTAAATTGCACATACGTTAATTCTTATTTACTTGATAAGCAATCCTATTGAGTTTGTTTAAGTCCGAACCTTTGTATCAAGTAAACACACTTCATCGTTGTATTGTCTCGAACTCGTATCCATAGACAATCACACGAAGTGTGAACCGATTTGTTGTATTGTCTCGACTCAGTCCATAGACAATCACTTTCGGAGAAAGGACTTAAAAGAAGGAAAATTTTAGCTTGAGGTATATTTGGGTACCCTCTCCCTTCCAAAGGTAATTATGCTGGAGGAAATCTTGAAAATTTTTAATCTTAGTTCAACAAAATTATCCACTATACTGGGAGATTTTAAGATACATCGTGATACGCGAGGTTTGGGATATGAGGGAATAGACGCTCTAAGTAGTAGTAAGACTAATTTTGTTTGTAGTGATATAAATTTCCTGCAGAAAACTTGCACTAATGGAAAAAATGGAGAATTACCTTCTACGGCAGAAGCTTCAATAAATGAAGGAAGTCAACCTCCTACTTAGATGAGAAAGATTAATAACATTCCCTCCAGATGTTATTATTGCGGAAAAAAAGGTCATCTTGAGAAAAGATGTCGTTTTCGCTTGCGGAATGAAAAACTTCAAAACATTCTTATCTGGATGTCTAAGGAAGTAATCAAACTGGATTCTCATATTACGGGTCCTCCATCTCTCAGACAAGAAAAGCGTTGTGATGATCCAAGTCTTGCTTGTAAAGATAACACAAAGGCTTTCTATACTTGTAAAAGGAATTGTGTTATAAGGACAAATGACTGACTGCCTTGTTGATCCAATGAGTAAGGAAAAATCTTCAAACTCTTCTTCCGTGACCAAGGAAGTGTTGGATCAAAAGTCTCAACCATTCCTGAATATATTCATATCGATAATCGTGTTTCGGAACTGAAGACCAGTATAAATCGACTCAAGCGCATCATTAAGAAGGAAAAGAAGGCAGCAACTTCAGGTATCTCTTGTCATCCTCTTGTTAATTCTCTTGAGACTAACTCTATTGACTTTTCTAAAGATTTTCAAGAAAGAAAAAGGGAAAATATCAATACCCTTTATGATCTATATGCTCGTAAAATTACTACTTGACTACTTTCATATGTGCATCCTCTTTGAGACCGTGTGAGGATGCTCATAATTCTCAAGAAGCTCTTCTTCTTGACAAAGTGGTCTTTGTTTTATCTGTTTAAGAATAAAATGAGCATCTTACTGTTGACCCTTGTTTCGGTTAATTATTACATAATGTAATATAATTGATCAATAACTCTTGAGAAAATTCTCTTTATTGCTCTCTTTGAAAATCCTCGTTTTTCTCCTTAATGACAGTTGATTTATTGATTTCAACAATTACCTTGTGCTCTATTTCTGAGCTAAGTTTTTATGTCGTTAGAATTTATTTTTATCAAAACATACTTCTAAAATAGGCTCCATTTGGTTCTTCGATTTGAACCTGGTTCATAACCTCGAATGTTCGTGCACTCGACCATTACCGAACGCAAACGAGTAACCCTAGGGTTTACCTATAAAAATCTCGTATATATATCATGGACTCCGTCTGATATATACTCGTTCCGCAACATCAAGTTTTCTTGAGATTTTTATGGAGTGCACAATGGATGGATGCAAAAAGGAAGACAAAGTTGAAGAGGGAAAAGTTATTGAGTTTCATGAGAACCCTGTTTTCATAACCTGCTATCATGCAGTTGATCATGAAAAAAAACTTCCACTTCAGATGTCATCTCAATTGGCGGGAAATCTTCTTCGAGATTTTGGGGTTGTACATGAACAACTTGAAATTGTAATAAAGAATCTTGAATTTCTGAAAAACGAATTGAAGAAAGCAGCTGATGAACTTGTTTTTGTTCGATTTCTGGTTGGTGATTATGTCTGAAAACCTTCAATTTTGTTCTTCTTAGGAGTTATTTTTTTTTATGTCTAGGAAACTTCTTATGAGAATTTATTCTTGTGTTTTAAGAAGGATAACTAGGGTTTGGAATAGCCTATATTGTGTTTATACGTTGTTATTGCCAACGATTTCATCTTTCGATGTTCTTAAATTTATTCATTCAAATTCTAAAAGAGATAAGAATAATAAATATTAAATTAAATTTTTACATTTTTAGCTGGAAACCGAGCTACAAGCTGGGCACCAACCGCTTTTTGAATAACAACACCCAATCTATGGAAAATAAAACTACCTGGACCGCTACCAGCATCATTACTAACTAAACAATTCTTCAAACGCTTGAAAAATCAAATAGTATCCTCACTAAGCTCCCCTAAAGTAGTGAAAGCTAAAACACCCAAACCATAAACCGTGCGAGACAGATTCGTGAAAGTATTTAGTACGTTTACCCGAAATTGCCTTTGAAATGGCCTGGCCTAGAATAAAAGCACGAACTACCTCGCCCGTGAAAGGACAGATGCCCGTGACATCCATACACACGTCTTGGTGGCCATTTTCCCAGTTGAGAACAAGGATGTCCGCTGGACGTAAATCCTTGTTATCATTAGACAGAAAACCTAGAGAAACCTCTTTGCGTGCAGGTATACCATCCTTGTAGCAAATATCAGCAATTACATCACGAACCAAGTCACGTCGAAACTTAAGTCCAACATTGTTAGCACAGTGAAGCGCATGATCCCAAAAAATATCCATAGGTTTATTACAACACGAGCACAAACCATCCTCAAAAAACAAGAGGATACCAAGGCGGTAACAAACTACAGCTCTAAACTGTCTGGGCCCAAGGCATTGATCCAACCCACTTATATTTGCCCAATTCTAAAGTTTATTTGGAAGATAATTTTGCAGTATTAATCTTTATTGGTTTCATATATTGCAAATAATATGATGGAATATGTGTGTTTACGTCTGTGAACTATGATTGTCCCATATATGTCAAAAGTTAAGTCTATTGTGTCATTATGCAAATATTTATGGAAAATAGAATGAAATTTTGAATTGCAAATATTAAGTCTATGATATAATTATGCGCAGTAATGATCTTTTCCTGATCCACTTATATGTGAAAGTATTGTATGGCTCCGTAAGTTCTCTTATGTTGAGCATTTTCGATTAAATTAATCATGGGATCTCTTGTGGTTAATTTAATTGAGTATTCTGGATACAAATTCATGTTTCATGTAATTTGTTAGTGTCCAAAAAAATCATTGTTTTCTTGTAAAAGTAAGGTCGCTCTTGTTTTGTTTTTTTTGGAATGACATTTTATGGGGGAGAGTTTTTAATTGAACTTGTGCTTAATTGCCAAATCTTTGTGGGGTGTGCGACTGTGGAATATTGTAAGAGTTTTCTTGTATCTTTATAAACTCCTTGATGAATACACTAAGTTTCGACTATGTGAAATCATTGAAACAATGTTGATATGTTCTCTTTTAGTCATGAAGTATCTCTATAAGAATTTCATTATGATCCCACTAGTTTTTGTACCTTTGCCAATTTATATTGACAAAAAGGGGGAGAATTATTGTGCAGTCCACACTACAAATACATATGGTTTACGGATCATTATGTAAGGGGGAGTGGTTTTCATTGTGAGAAGAAGTATTGAGTAAGGGGGAGTGATACATATCACCGTAATATTATTTTCAAAGTTGTGATACAATTGAACTTTGATGATGTGTAATAATACTATGACATTGTATAACAATAATTGAGAACAATGGTTTTCTTATTGTTATGGCTATGGATCTTCAACAACTATGATGCTGAGTTGAACATGTTCAGATCACTGGAGTACTTGGAAGTGACGAAGATTTCGAGTAATGTTGAAGAACAAAGGAAATCAAGCATTTGGATGAGAAGCTACAAAGTTTATTTATTTTGTAATCCGTATGTATTGATAGTTTTGTCACTAAAATTGACAAAAGGGGAGATTGTTAGAGCACTGCTCGGTCGAACTCGCAAGCATCTCAAGCTTGTTTGTCAAGTTTAGTTGCCAAAACTATAAGTCTTGATTTCTAGTCTACTTATAACTATGTCTCGGATTAGGATAGAATGTGTAGTTGGGCTTTAGACTTCACAACGTTCATCGATTTAAGATGGAGAACTACTAAGGGGAGCTTGTGGAACTTCATAAACAAAAGGTATGTGGAGACTTGAACTCTTGTATCACTCAGAAGTCTATTTCTATTCTACCTCCTATTGAGACAAAAGTCGTATATCTGTATATACTTTATTTTATACACATTTGATATTTCGAGTGAGTTTAACTCGCTTACATATTTCTCGAAATATGTGTTGGTAAGCTTTCGCTTTAGCCAAGTTCATCTTTTATTCTTGAAGAAAGTCAAAAGATGATCATGTGAAATTCGCCTGGTAACATCTTACATGATTTGTATGGGACAATCATTTAGACTCAGAATGCTTCGTATTGATCCGTTGATCACTTGAAAATTGCTTTGAAGCTAATAGTTTGTGTGAGACAGCTATTCCCGTCTTCTAAGAATGTTTCAATGATTAAAATGAAGTTTAGAACAATTAACCATTGATTGGATATAGCACAGTATGCATACTTGTATGCTAACTGTTGCATGTTACTCCAAGTCTGGCAACCATAGTATGCATACGCGTATGCGTATGGCCGGGAACTCTTGGACGTAACCGCGTTTAGGTTTCGATTTTCCTCGTCGAACCAGCCGTGTGGTGTATAACGGTTGTATTACCATTGTCGACCCAACCGTATTTGTTCAAGACGGCTGGATTTCCCTTGTAAACCCAGCCGTTTATGTGTTTGTAAATTATTTTTCTTGAAAAATGATGTGACATATTTTATTTTGTTATAGATTGTACCGTACAT
The DNA here is from genome assembly GCF_003573695.1 of Papaver somniferum. NCBI lineage: Eukaryota > Viridiplantae > Streptophyta > Magnoliopsida > Ranunculales > Papaveraceae > Papaver > Papaver somniferum. The sequence continues at coordinate 22,617,451 of NC_039359.1, read as the reverse complement.
TTCGGCGGGAGACTAACAGGTGGTTATGGACCAAATATCTGGTTATGGAAGGCCAACCCCCACCTGTGCAAGTTTTCGAGGACACAAGTGCTCACTATGCCCATTACCTCCATTAAGGAAGGGTGATGGTGGTGATGGAGACATACCAATGGGTTGGTGTAATAAGTTCGAAGAAAGATTTCAATTGTGGACGGCATTACAATTGTTGAGGGATGGTCCTGCGTACTAATGACTTCCGATGAGGATGACTATGAATAAGTACGGTGCGAAGGTTGTGATAATATGATAACAATATTTTTTGAAGGGTGGTGATTGTAAGTGAACCTATGTATTTTGAATCACTCATTATAAATAAACAATCTAAGTTGCTCTTATTATATTTTTAGAATACCAAGGATACTGGTTATTTATAAGTACTTATGGCTAGGTTTTATGCTGACACGATCTTGTCGTAATTACTCAATGACCAGAAAAATTAGCTTTTCGCCGATTTACGGCTACAAAACCTAGCAGAAAACAGTTTTGCGGCTTGAAATGCTATCCATAGTTCTGAGTTATGGCATATTTACGGCTTGAAATGCTACCCATATATATGAGAACTGGCAGATTTACGGCTAGTAATGCTAGACGTAAGTTATGTTACGGCTTTCATTTCAGCCGATTTAGATATACGACTAGGTTATTCAAAGGGTTAACCTGGTCGTAACTTACCTTGGATTGTCATTATCAGATTTTTCGTTCCGTTATACTTAAACAAGAATATGATAAATTAAAACACTAATATACATTCATTTAAGGTAAATTAATATCTCATTACTTAAAACAAACGAGACTCACTCAAATCCATAATCCTAAAACATACTAAGACTAAGTCTTGCGAATGAAAAGCTGAAATGACATAAAAGAATACACATAAACCACTCATCCACTACGACCAAAATTCTTGGGAACTGTTAGAGCACTGCTCGGTCGAACTCGCAAGCGTTGTTATCTCAAACTTGTTTGTCAAGTTTAGTTGATCAAAACTATATACTTGATTTCTAGTCTACTTATGGATATGTATCAGATTAGGATAAAATATGCAGTTGAGCTTTAGACTTCACGCCGTTCATCGGTTGAAGACGAAGATCTATTGAGGAGATCTTGGAGTAACTTCATCAACAAAAGGTACATGGAGACTGAAACTTATTTATCACTCAGAAGTCTATTATATTCTATCTTCTAATGAGACTAAGTCATATAAATATATAGACATTTGATATTTCAAGATGAGTTTATCTCGCGTATCTATTTCTCGAAAATATGTGTTGGAAGCTTTTTGCTTTAACTATGTTCATCATTATTCTTGACGAGTTTAGTTGGAAACAATTTATTTGTTGGAAACTAAATATTAAGTCAAAAGATGATCATGTGAAAATTACCTTGAAACATCTTACATGATTTGTGTGAGACAATCATTTGATGTCGACTTGGAAAGTTTTGTATTGATCATTCGATCACTTGAAAATTACTTGAAGCTATTGGTATGTGTGAGACATCCATTGTTGTCTTCCAATGATGTTTCAATGATTTAAGCGGGAGTATAGAACAATTAACCATGTCTGGATACAACATGGTATGCATACCTAGTATGCGAACTGTATCGTCATAATTCAGGTCTGCGACGGCTGTTCACGTACTTGGTTTGCGAACGGTTGGGAAGGCCAAGGTCCGGAGTTGTAGTTTGCATACCTGGTTTACGAACCCACTGGTTAATTCTAAAATTGGTTAAGTATGATTCTCATACTCATTAACTAAAACATTTATGAATTAAGGATTGCAATCTTTGCAAACTGTGGCTTAATGTTCATGAATTGATTCTTGTATAAAATACTTTGTACAATTACGAATCAATTTGATTTTGTTTCAATTTGTTCATATATATTTTTATAAGATAGTGAACATTTGAACAAATCTATTTAAAACACAATTAGATTCATTTGATTATCTTTCATGATTGATTGGTCATCATATTCGATCTAGAAGTGTTAGATGAATGTGGTTAAGACAAAAGTGTTCATATGGATAACTTCGGTTAACTATTATTGAGCCAACTCAATATACACGTTTAGGTACGATAACCCATATCTAAATGAAGGTATATTACATTTGTGTGTAACAATCTAAGATCATCTAACGGTGGATATTGATTGCTTTATTATTAAGTAGACTTAGCTTGAATCTTAAATCAGGATGTCATCTAACGGTGAATATTGAATGCTTTATTACTAAGTTATCTTAGCTTTGATTGCAAGCAACCCTGATTTGAAAGGCTATATAAGGGAGAACTATAGAAACTAGAAAACCTAATCCCGACACTTTCTTGTGTCCTAGTTTCAAACTAGAGTCGATTCTCCTTTAACCTAGGTTTTTCTAAGACCATATTATCTTAACGACTTGAAGACTTCATTTGGGATTCGTGAAGCCAGATCCAACTATTTTCTCTGTAGTTACGCATTCTGACCTTACTTGTTCTATCATTTTGAGTATTATCTTATCTAATATTTTCTATAAATTTATCTCTGATAGGTAAGATATAAAAAAAAGTACTCACAACAGTTCTTCGTCTCAGACTCTTGTGATTCCGTGATAACTTTTTATGTTAATCAGTTGGGTTATTGTGAGGTGATTGATATTTCTAGGTTGCTCTTCGGGAGTATAAAATCGGATTATCAATTGGTTCATGTTCACCTTGATTTATCAAAAGAAGGAACAAAAATCGAATAAAGAATAGACATATATGTGGGAGACAGATTTGTTTATAAGTCTTCAACTTTGGGTCGTAGCAACTCTTAGTTGTGGGTGAGATCAGCTAAGGGAATCAAGTGCACAAAATACAACGTGGTTCTAGAGGCGTAAGGAACGCGATTGTACCTTAATCAGTGTGAGACTTGGTTAGGGCTCAACTACATTCCACTCCGAAGTTAACTTGTAGTAGGCTAGTGTCTGTAGCGGCTTAATCCAGTGTGGTGTTCAAATCTGGACTAGGTTCCGAGGTTTTTCTACATTTGCGGTTTCCTCGTTAACAAAACTTCTGGTGTCTGTGTTTTTTTTTTTGCATTATATTTTTTATAAAATTGAAATATTAGAGGTTGTGCGTAGTTCAATCAGTTGATAAATCCGACCTTGTTTGTTGGATAAAACTTGATCGACACTTGGGCGTTGGTTATTTCTCATCTAAATCAGGCTCGCAGATTATTATCTGTTTAATTTGACGATTGTATTGAGAAAGAGATAAAGCTCTTTGATATATCTCTTGATTGAGCTCGTTTTTAAGTTGGTGTTCTCAGAATTATATTGGAGTTTAGTCCATACAGATTTCCGAACAAATTATTGGGTGTGGTTGTTATACCCCCACCTTTTCAATTGGTATCAGAGCAAGCAAACCCGCTAAGACCTCATAAGTCTGTATTTGTAGCAATCTGACTCTGTCGACACAAGTGTTATCTCTATATACATACTGTCAGTCTTCGATGGATCGAATTACTTATGGTGGAAAATTTCTATGCGTGCCTTTCTTCAAGCGCGTGATTTTCAATCATGGGTTCGTGTTGTTAATGGCTATAATCCTCCATTAGTTACAGTAGACGGTGTAACTGTTGGAAAGGATATTGGTAAGTATGATCTTGTCGATATTCTCGCTGCAAATCAAAATTATGACGGATTAAATGCTATCATCCATGCCATTACCCCACATTTTCAGCACCATGTGACTACGTACACTCGGTCTAAAGATGCTTGGGATATCTTAGAAACCGTATTTGAAGGGAATACCTCTGAGAAAGAATTTAGGCTTCAAAACCTAAATTCTGATTGGGAAAACCTTCGTATGGATGATAAAGAGTCATTTGATGAGTTTAATCACAAAGTTTCTGAAATTTTTAATGCATCTTTTTCGTTGGGTAAAACTATTCTTGAAAAGGACATTGTGATGAAAATTCTCAGATCGCTACCAGCTAGATACGATTCTAAGAAACACGCCATCGTTGAGGGAAATAACCTTGAAACACTTTCCATAAATACACTTGTTAGAAATTTAAAGATCTTTGATCATGAGCATTCATCTAAAGCTGGAAAGGATGTTACTTTCAAATCACAAAAGAACACTAAACTACTTGATAAAAGTAAAAGTGTTGGCAACTCGGTAGATGATCCTATTGAGAATGATTTATTAGATGAAGATCTTGACAATTAAGTCTCTCTGATCACAAGACATTTTAGAGATCTTATTTTGAAGAGAAGTAAATGGTTCACCAAAGATAAACCCAGATCATCTGTTAAACATCATGATCGTGTTCCTCATAAAAACAGGGACACAGTCGACACTGATGATGATGATATGCCATAGTGCTTCAAGTGTAAAGGTTTTGGTCATATTGCTAGTGAGTGTCCAAATCGTAGAAAATACACTGGAAACAAAGGTCTTGCTGTAATTCTTGATGAAATGTTTGATCACTATGATTCAAACGAAGATGAAAAATAAAGTGTAGCACTCCTTGGCGAAGATTTTAATTTTGATAATTGTGGAAATACCTACATAAATCTTGATATTCTTCCTGAAGAAACTTCTTCGACCACTTTGGAGGATAAAATGGATTTTACTCTATTTATTGAAAATTCTATCTCATACGTTTCTGGTACTTCAATCTATTTAACAGCATGTTCGACTATGGTACCTGAACCATCCTCTACATTGACATGTTCTTATTGTCGTGTTAAGGGTCATGAACTCTTTAATTGTTTCAAGTATAAACAAAAATTAAGATATGTCAACAAACTGCAACAGAGAGCAAATCGATTAGCAACCAAGCTCAACTTGTTGTGAAATCAGATCCATCCGAGGTATGTAAATTTAACTCACCCCTAAGAAGTTGATTTCTAAAGAAAAAGTTCGATCTTTACAGAAAAGAACTAGGTCTAAACGATCTACAAAAGGGGGTATTGAAATTTCTGTGCAGGAACCTTGTGGTGCACAAATTATTGTTCACCCAACACAATTTGATTGTGTTAAAGGTGTATCTTGTCTCATGTGCCCGAATTTCAAAAAAAGACAAGAGTTATGCACTGTCGGGTTCTAAGGTTAGAAAATATTCTTGATCGTCTTTCCTTGAATTTTTGAATTCTGAATAATATATTGTTCTTTTCATATCCTCAAATGGTGTATTGAAAAGGTTTTTTTTTCTTTTGGTTAATAACAGGGGGTTAAAATCGACATTCTACCATTCTTAGGGATGTGTGTTGATCAACCAGAATCCTGCTTACTTTGTATATATGTTTTGTAACCCTACAATCCTTTTTCCTCCTCTAAAATTATTTTCATCAAAAGACTGCTTGTGGAGCTATTGTCTTGTGTATTTGTCACAATCTCATATCCTTATGGAGACTCCAAGCATCATATCTTCTGATGGAAAAGATGTTAATATGATTGTTAAGCCATCAATTATGAAAGAAAAATATAAATCCCATACCTCTACAACTTTAAAGAGAAAAATGAAGAATATGAAAAAACCAAGGGCTAACACCTCAAATCTTCAAAAGTTTTCTGGTGTTCTTGAAGAGTTGAAAGGAACAAGGATGGAGATGCATCAAATAAAGGCTATTGTCCTAAGATCTCTTGAAATTCAGAAGGCCTTGGTTCGACATCAGTCAAGAAGGTTTGTTGGAATTGACTCCTTTCTTCATGAAACTTATGTTCCAATGTCTATTGGAGACAAGGAGTTCGGGGCCGATAAAGAATTTTCAAGAATCTTAATGTCTAGGAAACTTCTTATGATAATTTATTATTATGTTTTAAGAAGGATAACTAGGGTTTGGAATAGCAAATATTATGATTACACATAGCTATTTCAACGATTTTCATCTTTCAATGTTTTCAGATTTATTTATTTAAATTCTAAGTTATCTGGAAGATGATTTTGCAGTATTAGTCTTTCTTGGTTTTATATATTGCAAAAATATTTTATGGTATATGTTGTGTTTACGTCCTTGAACCATGATTATCTCTATATGCTCAAAAGTTAAGTCTATTGTGTCATTATGCAAATATTGATGAAAGATAGAATGAATTTTTGAAAATTCCGCAGTATTGATCTTTCCCTGATCCACTTTTATGTGAAAGTAATGTATAGCTCCGTAAGTTTTCTTATGTTGAGCATTTCTGACTAATTAATCAATAAGGTCTTCTTGTGGTTAATTTATTCGAGTTTACCAGATACAAATCCATGTGTTTTGTTAATGTCCAAAGATTTTTTTTTTGTAAAAGTAAGGTCGCTCATGTTGTTCTTTCGGGAATGACATAAAACGGGCGGAGAGTTCTTAACTGAACTTGTGCTTAATTTCCATATCTTTGCGGGGAGTACGGATGTGGATATTGTAAGAGTTATCTTGTATCTTTATGAACTCCTTAAAGAATACACTAAGTTTCGACTATGTGAAATCATCGAAACAAAGTTGATATGTTCTTTTTAGTCATGAATTATCTCTTTGAGAATTTCATTACGATCCCAGAGTTTTCATACCTTTTCCAATTTATATTGACAAAAAGAGGGAGAATTATTTGGTAGTTCACACTACATACATATGGTTTACGAATCATTATGTAAGGGGGAGTGGTTTTCATTGTGAGGCGAAGTATTGACTAATGGGGAGTGATACATATCACAGTAGTATTATTGTCAAAGTTGTGATGTAATTAGACTTTGATTCTGTGTAATAATACTATGACACTGTATAACAATGATTGAGAACATTCGTTTTCTTATTGTTATGGCTACGGATCTTCAACAACAATGATGCGGAGTTGAACACGTTCAGAATCACTGAAGTACTTGGAGTAGCGAAGAATTCAAGGAATGTTGAAGATCCAAGGAAATCAAGCATGACGGATGAGAAGCTATAAAGTTTATTTATGTAATCCATATGTATTGATAGTTTTGTGGCTAAAATTGACAAAGGGGGAGATTGTTAGAGCACTGCTCGGTCGAAATCGCAACCAGTGCTATCTTAAGCTTGTTTTCCAAGTTTAGTTGATCAAAACTATATACTTGATTTCTAATCTACTTGTAGGTATATCTCGGATTAAGATAGAATGTGTAGTTGAGCTTTAGACTTAACGACGTTCATTGATTGAAGACGAAGATCTACTGAGGAGAGATTGGAGGAACTTCATCAACAAAAGGTATGTGGAGACTAAAACTTATCTATCACTAAGAGGTCTATTCTATTCTATCATCTAATGAGACTAAGTCATATAGTATATAGACTTTTACATTATACACATTTGATATTTCGAGCTGAGTTTATCTCGCATATCTATTTCTCGAAATATTTGTGGAAACTTTTTGCTTTAACTATGATCATCATTATTCTTGACGAGTTTAGTTGGAAACAATTTATTTGTTGGAAACAAAATATTAAGTCAAAAGATGATCATGTGAAAATTTCCTTGAAACATCATACATGATTTGTGTGAAACAATTATTTGATGTCGACTTGGAAAGTTTCGTATTAATCATTATATCACTTGAAAATTACTTAAATCTAATAGTATGTGTGAGAAAACCATTGTCGTTTTCCAAGGATGTTTCAATGATTGAAATGATAGTTTAGAATAATTTACCATGTCTGGATACAACACGTTATGCATACTTAGTATGCGAACTGTATTGTTGTAATTCATGTCCAGGAACCTTGTTTGCATACCTAGTATGCTAACGGTTTTACCTGTAAAGGTCCGGGAACCTTGTTTGCGTACCTAGTAAGCGAACGGTTTCATCTGAGTCTGGTTCGGGATGGTTGTTTGCGTACCTGGTTTACGAACGGCTGGACAGGCCAAGGTCTGGAGCTGTTGTTTGCGTACCTGGTTTGCGAACACAGTGGTTAAGTTCTAAAATCGGTTAAGTATGATTCTCATACTCATGAACTAAAACATTTATGAATTAAGGAATGCAATCTTTGCAAACCATGGATTAATGTTCATGAATTGATTCTTGTATAAGTAGTTTGTACAACTACGAATCAATCCGATTTTGTTTCAATTTGTTCATATATATTTATATGATATAGTGAACAGTTGAAGAAGTCTATTTAAAACAAAATTAGATTTAATTTGATTATCTTTCATGATTTATTGATCATCATTTTTGATCTAGAAGTGTTAGATGAATGTGGTTAAGACAAAAGTGTTCATATGGCTAACTTCGGTTAACTATTATTGAGTCAACTCAATATACACGTTTAGGTACGGTAACCCACATCTAAATGAAGGTATATTTCATTTGTGTGTAAAAGCTAAGACCATCTAACGGTGGAGATTGGCTGCTTTATTATTAAGCAGACTTGGCTTAAATCTTAAATCAGGATTTCATCTAACGATGAATATTGAATGCTTTGTTGCTAAGATATCTTAGCTTTGATTATAAGCAACGCTTATTTGAAAGGATATATAAGGGAGGACTATAGCAACTGGAAAACCTAATCTCGGCACTTTCCTGTGTCCTAGTTGCAAACTAGAGACGATTCTCCTTTAACCTAGGTTTTTCCAAAACCATATTAGGTTAACAACTTGAAGACTTTATTTGGGATTCGTGAAGCCAGATCTAACTATTTTCTCTGTGGTTGCATATCCTGAACTTACTTGTTCTATCGTGTTAAGTACTATCTTCTCTAAGATTTGCTCGAGATTTATCTTCATTAGATAAGATATAAAAAGTAATCACAATAGTTCTTCGTCTCAGACTCTTGTGATTCCGCAATAACTTTTTCTGTTAATCAACTGGGTTATTGTGAGGTGATTGATATTTCTAGGATGTTCTTAGGGAGTATAAGACTGGATTATCAATTGGTTCCTGTTCACTTTGATTTACCAAAAGACGGAATGAAAACCGAATAAAGAATTGACATATTTGTGGGAGACAAATTTGTTTATAAATATTCGACTTTGGGTAGTATCAACTCTTAGTTGTGGGTGAGATCAGCTAAGGGAATCAAGTGCGCAGAATCCGGCGTGGTTCTAGAGGCGTAAGGAACGTGATTGTACCTTAATCAGTGGGAGACTTGGTTAGGGATCAAATACATTCCACTCCGAAGTTAACTTGCAGCAGGCTAGTGTATGTAGCGGCTTAATACAGTGTGGTGTTCAAATCTGGACTAGGTCCCGGTTTTTTCTTGCATTTGCGATTTCCTCGTTAAAAAAACTTCTGGTGTCTGTGCTATTTCTTTTCCGCATTATATTTTATATAATTGAATTATCACAGGTTGTGCGTAGTTCAATCAGTTGATAAATTCTACCTTGTTTGTTGGATATAACTTGATTGACACTCGGGCATTGGTCTTTGGCACCTTCCAAGTTCTTTCTCATATCAATCAGGCTCGCAGATTATTATCTGTATGATTTTCTGATTGTTTTGAGAAAGAGATAAATCTCTCTGATATATCTCTTGATTGTGCTCGTTTTTAAGTTGGTGCTCTCGGAATTATATCGGAGTTAAGTCCATACATATTGTCGAACGAATTATTGGGTGTGGTTGTTATACCTACACTTTTTTAGGAACATTCTCAGAAGATGGTGAAGATCTATGGGGAGTCTGGGAACCACTGATCCAGTCATCCTCGTCGTTAGCATAGAGATCATCCTTTGTTGGATTATGTAATTTTTGAAGCCTGGGAAGCATTGTTTTTTGTTGATCGCAATTCAAATATAAAACCTCCTCTATGTTACGGGTCAGGCCCCTGGCCATCCACTTAGCTCGCTCGACCAATTTTCATATAAAGTTCACATCCATGAATCAATAGTTGTACATAATTTGATAAACATATATAAAAATAAGAATCATATACTTAGCATACGTACCATCAATGTAGCAATATCACACACTGGTAGTTCCTAGGGTTCTTTATCCTTTTCAGGGTTCCTAAAGATGGTGAAAAACATATAAGAAGATTGAGGCAATTTTTTTTTAAACCAAAAACTGAAACTTTATTAAAAAAAAATTAAAGTTCACAATTACAGTCCAAAGGAAAACAACAAAAAACTAAAACAAGCAAAACAAGAAAAGCTACTTAAATCTGTAACAAGGTTGGTCAGGATATTCCATGATAGTCAAGCTACTTGGTCTGTCTTCATAAGTGATTGTTTGTCCCTTCAAGAGATATACACCCTTCTTTGCAAAGTGATCAGCGGAAAAGTTGACTTCCATGTAAGCATGCCTACAAGAAATTGATAGAATTTTAGCCTGCACTCTTTGCCATCTTGCCAGTAAAAACCAGGGGATCTTCTGTTGCATTAAAGAATGTATGCAAGCCTTTGAATCTGATTGTAAGATAATCTTGTACCTTTGGTGTTCAGTGGCCCATTCTAAAGCTCTAATACTTGCAATAAACTCTGCAATATAGTTTGCAGTCACCCCAAGACCTCCAGATTCAGCAAAAACAAAATCACCACACTGATTTCTAACCACAAATCCATATCTAGTAATGCCAGGGTTACCCCTTGAGGCACCATCACAGCATAAAAGAATTTCCTCATTACTGGGAAGATAAAAGAACAACTCAATAATTCTAGGTTGTTTCAATTTCCTGCGCTGAATCAAAAAGTATTGCAATATAAGAACTTCATAGTCAGATCCCCACATGGTACCTTTCATTCTACATTCACAGTCATGTGCCATCTTTTTAATCTTGAATTTCACCTTAAAGAGATCAGGTCTTGTATTAGGTAAGATCCCCGTTAGCGAGTACCTTAGGAAAAATTTCAAAGTAAATCTCATTTCTTAAAAACCATAATTCTGTCATAAGAGTATAAGAACAGACCATCCATATGTCTTTTATGATGGGACTAGAATGCTTGCAGAGTTTAATAACATCTTCAAAGGAGTGAGGGTTAAGATAGTGAAAAATACCTCCCAGCCAGCTCCAAAAAAGTTTACTGAATTGACAATGTCATAGAATATGAGTCATTGAATCTTCCCCTTGGTGACAGATGAAACATCTAGAAGCAAACTGATAACCCCTTTTTTCAAGTTTTCATCAGTATGACAAATTCCTTTGTTAATTTTCCATATATTAGCTGAGACAGAAGGCAGAATAACATTATGCAAAAAAAATTTATACCAATGAAGTTTAGGTAAAGGCTTACTAATTTTCTTGACTGCATCAGAAACAGTGAAACCACCTGAATGGGAATTAGTCCAAATCAAAGTATCTTTACCTGAAGTTCGCAGAGGTAGCTGAGAAGCATTGAAGAACTGAAGGAATTCTTCTTGAATACACCATTGACCATATATTATAAGGTGCTGCACCTTCAGGTTAGGATGTGAAAAAATAAATGGATAGTCAGAAAATAATTTAGTGATAGGTTCCTCATAAATCCAGCTATCTCTCCATATAGAAATGTTTTCTCCAGTGCCAACAATCCATCTAGTATTTTCTTGGAATTCTTTGATAACCCATTTGATACCAGGCCACACTGTAGATTTCTTGTAGTAAGATATCCAATTACCCTCTCTATCTTTATATTTAGATAGGAAAAAACCAGCCCACTCATCTTGAGAATTTAGCATTTTCCATAAAAATTTCATAAGCAAAGCTTTATTCATGTCTTCAAGTTTTCTAATTCCAAAACCACCTTCTTCCATAGGAGAACAGACTTTTTCCCATTTCAATGTTACACATTTTTATTCTTCAGCATTTCCTGACCAAAGATAATTCCTAATAATCCTTTCACAAGAAGCAATAACTTTCCTTCGCCATTTGTAAATAGACATATTATATACATGAATACTGCAAAGAACATGTTTCACTAGAGTAAGTCTTGTCTGGAAATTTAGTAATCTACCACTCCAAGCAGTGATAGATTGCATGTATTCCACTAGATGACATAAATGAATAGATTTAATTTTACCTTGCACCAACATTACACCCAAATATTTATCTGGGTAACAAGACAGATTCATATGGAAAAACTCAGCAATTTGTCTTCTTCTTGTAACAGAAGTACCATGAACAAAGCATTTACTTTTATCAGCATTTATAACTTGACCTGAAGCAACTTGATAATCAACAAGTAGAGATTTCAGGTTAGAAATACTTCTCATACTCCCATTACAAAATAGCAGTATATCATCAACAAAAAGTAAGTATGTAGGATGAAACCCATTCCTTACCACCGTTGGTTGAATTTTATGCTCAATGACCATTTTCTGGATATTTATACTAAGAACATCTTCAGCAATTATAAAGAGTATGGGAGAGAGAGGGTCACCTTTCTTGAGGCCTCTGCCAATACCAAAAAATCCAACTGGTCCACCATTTAACATAATAGAGATTTTTGAAGATTTAAGAAGCACCAAGATCCAGTTACAAAATTTTGTTGAAAAACCAAGTTTCTTCATAGTTCTATAAAGGAATTCCCAGCTCATAGTATCATAAGCTTGTGATATATCCAACTTGAGACTCAAATTCCCTCCTCTTCTAGTAGTAGACATTTCATTAACCAACTCAGAATCAAGAAGAACTTGTTTATGAATATTCATACCCTTAATAAATGCAAATTGCTATGGAGAGATGATTCTATGCATAAGTTTGCTAAGTCTCACAGTAATAATCTTAGAACAAAAATTACTTAATTCAATAGGTCTGAAATTTTTTGCATTTTTGGCACCTTTAAGTTTAGGAATTAAAACAAGGAAATTTGAATTCATACCACTAGGAATCAAGCTGTTCTGCCAACAAAATTGAATAGCATCCACCAAATTATAGCTGATGATGTCCCAAGTTTCTCTATAGAAGACACCAGTGAATCCATCTGGACCTGGAGCACCAACTTGATTAAGCTCAAAAACAGTTGTTTTAATTTCATCAACATCATGAGTTTGTTCTAAGAAACAATTATCATCTTCAGTAAGAATATGAGGAACAACATCAAAGATAGAATCATTAATTTGGGTAGGCTGGTATTCAAACTTCTTACTAAAGTAATCAATTAATACATTGGAAATACCCTGTTGGTTAGATATAATATTACCATAATTGTCTTCAATTTCAGCAATGGAATTTTGTTGTTGTCTCAATTTAATACTTGTGTGAAAAAAATTTGAATTAATATCACCCTATTGAATCCATTTTTGTCTAGCTTTATCCCTCAGAAAAGTATGATAATTGTTTGCAGCAATATCATATTCACATCTAGCAGTTACCAACTTGTCTAGCAGATTAATATCAGAAGGATTATTATCAGATGCTAAGGTAGTTGCCATAACTTTTTCTTCAACAGTTGTAAGATTAACTTTCACATCACCAAAGACCTCCCAATTCCAGATTTTTAAAATCTTTTTGAGCCTAAGCTTATTCATGAAAACAAAAATATGATTTCCAACTAATTCTTCATTCCAGGAATTTAACACCACTTGCATAAAAGAAGGATGAGAGAGCCACATCTTCTGAAATCTAAAAGGAAAGTTAGTAGCTCTAGAAATTATGGTATCAGATCCAATAAGATAAGCATGATCAGAAATACCCCTAGTGCCCACATGATAATGCCACCCATTGAAAAAATCTGGCCATTTCAAATTAAAGAAAGCTCTGTCTAAGTTACAAAGAATCCTTTTTGAACCAACTCTACTGTTACACCAAGAAAATTCAAGGCCACTTTTAGGTGCTTGAATAAGGACACAGAAGTTAACACAATCCTGAAAGTCTCTCATAGCAGAATACAAAGGACTTCTACCACCTTTCTTCTCATCCACAGATAAAAAAGAGTTGAAATCACCTAATAACAACCAAGGATTATTTAATAAACTAATATCACATAAATATTGCCATAATTCTCTTCTATTGACAGTATATGAATTTGCATGAACTCCAGTAACCAAAACTCCACCTATTTCAACAGTAATACATTGCCTAGAAGAAGCAGTAACTGAAGGAGAACTAATTGTACAATTCCAGAACAACCAAATATTATCTTTATTGTTATCATCAGAAGCATTGTGAATAATCTTGTAATTCATACCAGGAAGTTTAATAATATTTTTCTTAAACTTGATTTTTTAGGTTCTACAACCCAAACCAGAGAAGGATTATTTGAATTGACTAAAGAGTAAAGTTTATCTTTGGCCTTTTGTCTTTTAAGGCCTCTAAGATTCCAAAAAATTACTTTCATTTGGGGAGGGGAGGATGAGAAGGAGGAGATAATCCCCCTTTTTCAACCACATGTTTTAAAACTTCTCTACTGCTCTTTCTAGTGGCAATAGGTTTAGGAGGCTTTAAGGGAGGTTTTTTCTTAGAAACTCCAACCACCTTACTAGATGTTCCAATCTCAGGAGCAATAGGTATAAATTTTTCAATATTGGGTACAATGGTAACATGTTGAGAAAAATACCAAATTCCAACAGACTAGAGGTACTAATCTCTTTGATTTCACCATCTTCAGAAGAAGAATCATCATCATTAGTGTCTTGAAGCATTTCAAACTTGTTAATATTCAAGGGAATACCAGAATTATGATTAATAGAAGTACCTTCCTTTTGGGGGGTGATCAAGGTTTCCACCTATGGAGATTGCACAATAGAAGGAGAAGGAATCTCTGAATTCACTGGTTGTTGTGGCTCTGAGGATTGTATAAATGAAGCTTGTGGTTGCTCAGAAACTTGCCTTGCTGGAGATGAAGTACTTGGAACTTGAGTGGCCATATTAGGAGATGCAATCCCATTGTGTATTTTTGGAGAAGTAGGATTATGATTGACTTGTTCATTCACTGAATTTTGTTTATTAAATCTGCATTCACTTAAAAAGTGTCCAAAAATCTTTCATTTGTTACAAAATTTAGGTAGGTTAGTGAGAGTAACCCCCTGAGAAAAGGCTCCATATCTAGTGATGATCCATAGCTTATTTGGAATTGGTTTTGCTAAATCAATTTCAACAAGAACTTTAGCATAGAAACCACTCTGGTAATTTAAGCTTGCTACATCAACCTTGATTGGATTCCCAATGGCTCTACTAATAGTAAAGAGTGTTTTTTCATCCCAATATTCCAAACTCAATCCAGGAAATTGAACCTAGATCATTTCCTTAGAAGTACGCTGATGTTCTGATCTAAAGTTAGGAATCCAATTTCTAATCTGAAGAACTTGATCAAGAACTTCCCAGTTACCAGATTTGATATAGTTTTTATCTTCTTCATTATCTAATTTGATAGTGAAAAAACCTTTCCCTAATATAATCAATTGACATTGACCCTTTAAACTCCATTGTTTTCTCAGAATAGAACTTTCCTCAGGGAATTTAAGACGAAGGAGATCAAGTCGACTTATTAAAGAGAATCTCCAGGATTCATATCTATCATTATCCCGATCATTTATCAAATTAATACAAGGCTGATTA
The DNA here is from genome assembly GCF_003573695.1 of Papaver somniferum. Taxonomy (NCBI): domain Eukaryota; kingdom Viridiplantae; phylum Streptophyta; class Magnoliopsida; order Ranunculales; family Papaveraceae; genus Papaver; species Papaver somniferum. Next base: position 22,602,034 of record NC_039359.1, on the reverse strand, counting down.
TCAACTTTTTTTGAAAGATCAACTATCGATGGATTTATTTCAGATCCATCGACATTTTCCACAGAACTCATGTTTAATCACCACAAAAGAGAAAAAACTACACAGAGATCCCTAATAATATTGAGATGAGAAAATCGAAACACCAATCATTGAAATTATGAAGAGAAACACCTGAATTAATGTTGTTGTTGACCTTGAAGAAGGAAGATCGAAGAGAAAAAACTTTGAGTTGATCGCCGATTCTCAGAGCCCAACTCAGTCCGATTCACAAACAGTGATTTCTAGATATAAGCAATTCACTTAGTGTGAATAGTTACGTCTAGGAAATAACAGACGACCCATCCGTATGAAAGAATATCGGCTGGAATTCTGAGATTACCTAACCATAACCATAGTTTCTCGGCTAGGAAACATATAAAACGGTTCAAAAAAATATGTTACGGTTAGAAAATTCCCAACCTAAACACTAATCACTCAAATATGTTCTGCATACACATAACAACTTACGGTTGGGAAAGTCCCATCCGTATAAAATAACTCACTGTTGGGATCTCGAATTTTTCCAACCGCGTGAGACCTAAACAGTTGGGAGTTCTTCACGTCCCAACCATGAACACAGTATTACGGATATGACGATACGATATCCTAGCCGTGATCGTTTCAGAATCTGATTTTCGGAACCCTAAATTCATCAATCTAACATATTGTTCCAATCAAACACTAAAATAACTGGTGGGTTTTTCGATTCTTACCTAGTAGAAGCCATTTTCGGAAGATTCAATGGTGTTTGAACAGATTGGTTCACCATATCTCCATTAAATGGAATAACTTTCCCAGTTTCAGAATCAGGGTTCAATCGGCCGGATCTTATCACTCTTGATCTTGTTGTCATCTTGAGAATCAATTGGTAAAATCGAATCAAATTGAGTTGTTTGGAGAATCAATGGAGAAGAGAGGGAGATAGGTTTAAGTTTTGACAATGTTTTTGAGAAGAAAAATAGAGAAAATGAAAGGGTTTTGATTTAAGATTAGGTTTTGATTTTAATTATATAGGGTTAGATTTTAATTTTAATTAGTTTTATTAGAAAAGAATAAATCCCATTTTTGAGTCACATAAGATCCCCTATCCGTATTTTGGATATCCAAATCACATTAATCCCGCAAAATATTATTGGGTTCAAGCCCCAATATTAGGATTCTAGTTTACCATTGCAACCGTAACTATATAAAAGAAAGGAATGATAGGTTATACATCTATCACAAATTAAACTGACCCATGTGCCATAAGATTCATAAAAAAAAGTGTACAGACAATCCAATCTTGCTTAATCAAAACACTGGCTAGCCATCATCTATATTTACGAAACTCATAATATAAATGGCTAACCTTAGTTAAAATTGTTCTCGTAATCTCACAAACGAAGAAACACGTTTGCTAAACGATATCGCTTACATGCGATCAACTTGTTCCAGTGCCAATTTTTTATACAACACGCATGGGCTAAACTTCCCTTTACCAACTTCAAAATGTTGCAACAATCATTTTGGCTTTTTTACAAATAATCTAATTCCATAACAAAACCATATCTTAATTATCATTTGACATTCATGAACTCTCATAAATGTCATCATTTAAAACCACATCCATTAACATACTCTATTTCTTCTCCCTGCAAAACCAAAACCATTATCAGCCAGCGACCATAATTCCCTTATTGTTTTTTCAGTTTTAAATTCATACCCGCACCATCCTGAAAACTTGATTCATACATCACTGGATTATTCCGGCAACAACAATATTACTATATATATATATCAACAATTTCATCTTTCGTATGTTCTTAGAGCAACCACAATCATGGAGGGGACTAAATACCAAATCCCATACCAAAAGCTAAATTAATTTAGCTTTGAGAGAGAGCAACCACAGTCGTGACCGACTAAAATATAGTCCGGCGCAAGTATTACATGCGTTTGAATTTGGGCGCAGTTAATATTAACGTTTGAAGTGAGACGCATTTTATACGAGCGTCTGGGTGTGAGCGCAGTTAATATGAACGCTCGATTGAGGCTCTAGTAATATGTCCGTCTGGAAAGGGACGGAGATACAAAGCACGCGCCATAATGGAGCGGACATATAAGTAGCGTATGGTTGGGCGTTGATATAATTAACGTCTGTAATGGGACGGATTCTTAAATAGCGTATGGTTGGGACGTTAGTATAACTAACGCCTAAAATGAGGCGGAGATATTAAGGGCGTTTGCTCTTATGTTTGGTATGCATTTAGTGTTTGGTATGTATCATATGTATCAGTAAAAAGATTTAGTGTTTGGCATGTATCATATGTATCAGTAAAAAGATTTAGTGTTTGGCATGTATCAATAAAAAGATTTAGTGTTTGGCATCAAACCCAAGATCATAAAAATGATACAATGCACACCACCATTCAGTTTTGATTTAGTGTTTGGTATTTTGTCCCCTCCATTACGATTGCAAAGGCTATGTATCAGTAAAAAAAGATGGGATAATTACGTCTCACACAGACGGTCATAATACATGCGCGTCACACAGACGAACGTAATACATGTGCCCAGACCTGGCGTTTTTAATAACTGCGCCCCATTGGGACGTACATTCTAATTACGCCTGCTATGGGACGTATGTTTAATCTCCGTCTGGCCTGGCGGTGTTTATAAATACGCCTCATTCATACGCTCTTTATACATCCGCCCCAATATCATACGTTCTTTATACATACGCCCGATGTGAAGCGCCCATTATACTTGCGTCTGTATTCATACGCTCACAATAACCCCGTCCCACTATAACCGATTTTAGTCTGGGTCGGCGACCACATTTGGTCCCAAACCCTAATTATCTGGACTAAATATGACTTTAGTCCGTTCCATTACGGATGATTTGGAGACCAAATTTAGGTATAGTCCCCAAATTTGGTCATGACTGTGGTTGCTCTTACATACATTCATTCAAATTAATCAAAATTTAATTTAAGTTTTATTTCTGAAATTTATCAATTCGAAATAGGAGTATGAGCTCGGAAATGACGATTATGAGATTTTTAGATTTGTTTAATTTTAAACAGAAGGTGAAGAACAAAATATTATATCCGTCGATAATCAATTAATTAATGGCATAATCGTTAGTTATAGATACAATTTTTACTATCTTGGGTAGAATACCTAGGTTTGGATATTATAAAAGTATCTTTTTAATTCTTGATAATTAGACAAGTATCATCTTTTAGACTCTGAAATTCAAATCCAAGGGTTAATCAACCAAAAAACTACGGGCAAAAGTAGTTGAGGAAAGTGAGCATCCACGACACGCGGTTGAGTTAAAAAAATAGATAATGAATAGCACTTGCTCAGATGTTTGTGAAGCAAAATCGGTCGTTTTAGTAAAAAATTGATCTTATATGACAATTAAATTGTCGTTTGATAGTGGATGCAGCTTCCCCATAATGTAAGTGGCTTGTATTCACCATTTCTCATGATAACATGAGTTACTCTTAGAGCATCTCCAATGTTAGGGGTGAAGGTCTTAAAAAGACAAGACACCTAGGATTTAACACTTTTCTAACCAAGAATTTATTTCCAATGCCAAGATCAAGGTAAGGTAAAAGCATGACATGGATGCCATCTCATAAGAAAGGGTAAAGGAGAAAGTCATATCTTTACCTTCTCCATGACCCAAGGTCTTTTGACACATAATCAATTCTTTATTCCAAAATTAATTTGTCTCTAAGTTCTAGGGTAGTAATATCTTGGCATTGGAGATGAAATTTGAGGTAGAAAGTATAACTTTCATTTTTTTTAGCCACATAGTAATGACCCACAACAAAAAGGTATTAATAGGACCTCCACCTAGGATTACCTTCACCCCTAGCATTGGAGATGCTCTTATGACATGCCATAGTCATTGGCCCATTACTGTCGAAGTATAGAATTTTATTATTTACTAATTAAATATTTTTGGAAAACTAATTTTATCCCTAAAAATTCTGATGAACCAACTAAGTCAAATCCACCGTTAAATCCACCGCTGGGGTGGCAATGACGTGGCTTGACTTGAGGCAGCATCTCTGAACATATCATTATCGTCGAAAACAACAATGTCGTGATACCGAATATTGTGAGTGATGATCTCCACACTTAAGTCAGCATCTCTGCAGTCGTGCATGAAATGTTATTTCCTGTAAATGATTTTTACATTATTTGAAAGCCTAATTTATAATTTGAAATTAAAATTGAATGTGTGGTAGATTTTGGTTCTGGGGAAATCTTGTTGTTATCAAAATGGATGGTCTTTTCTACAGTCAATTTCTTTTTTATTTCACGGTGCTACTGCATATCGTTGTTACTTACGGATGATCCAAAATTACCAAGGCTCTGCAATATTTTCCTGTTGATTTTTAATTTGCCGCCAAAACTAATATTACCGGTTGGTGTTAACTTTCTCTCTTATTTTACTTGGAACCAATTACTCTTAATCCTTAGAACATTTGACACCACCCTTCGCCGCATTGGTGATGACATCACTGATGCTTGGTTAGATGGGTCTCTGTGACTGTATTTTCTTGGTAATTATAACCCAAAAATTTGATAATATCCCCAAGTTATTAGAAAAATAAAAAATAAAAATCAAAGAAATAGAAATAGAAACGACCAGAAAGATAAGCAATTAAGCGTGTCCACATACTTTGATTTCTACAGAATATGTAGGTATATCTGACCTTAAAGCACTAACGCTTACACCAAGCACTCTAGTTGAATATAGGAACATATCAGATGGTTTGAAATTCGTTTACTTGCTTTTAGTTTCCAATTGACGCAAACCTTCGGATGCATACTCCACAGTCCTAAGGCATATATCTCCCTTTTGGAGGTTGTTTAGTTTTGCTAATGCTTTCCACCTACTTGCTAACACTCTCAACTGGATCTCTCTTGGTAGAATACTGGCCACTTTCTCATGACAAAATCTCTGAGCACTACAATTCTTTTCCAAAAGGATTCCTTCCTCTGACAACAAAAGATGGCAGATAAACTGACAATACATGATGTGTTTAAAGCAAACCAATAAGCATTAACTGAGGTTTTGTGCGTCAATGGTATTGGACATAAAACATTTTTCTTCTCGCGGCTCAGAACCCATGTTGGCTTATCTTGGATATTTCATGGTTTTCACCATATGGGCTACGAATTGGTATTCAAGAAGAGAATTAGTTACAGGGACCTAAGAGTTCAGGACGGTAAACTTAGCTACTGACATTTTGGCAAGGATCAAGTCACGATACAGGTGTCAGAACGAAATGGGAAGATTTAATTCTCATGTGAGAGTTAAAATTCCTGATACTTGCTACTTCAAGTTTTGTAATTAGGAGCGTTTGTTGTTGATTCTTATTCTTTGTAATTCTTTGAGTTGTGAATCAATAAAATTGAGTAATTTAGCAAAACAATGGCCTGTGATTAAAAACCAAGATGAGTGCATAAAAAACCTATTGTCAGACAACATAAAACATTAGATTTCAGACTTCACAACTAAACTAATTTCTCCTTTGGATAAATCTATTGTAAAAAATTTCTTGTAGCAGAATCGTATTATGTTGCAAAGTCTCGCCTCCATGTAAGCAGGTATCCTGTTACACACATCGTGCAATATTCACGAAATTTGCACTTCTTCATGTTGTAAAGATTTACACTTTTATACACAGTCTCTCACCCATTTTGAAATCTCAAAGTCCTTGATTTTATATAATACAATTTTTTTGTTAATTATTTAATAAATATTATTTGATCCTCAAAAGAATCAAGTACCAGAAACGCAGTGAAGCAATGAAAATTAAATATTCAGAGTGCTGAGACATGAAGCATGTACCATTATTATTTTTAGGGGATTATATCTACTATCATTATTACGATCATAAATAAGAAAACATTTGTTTATACGGAAACTTAGATGAAGCAATAGTATCCCCGTAGTAGCCACCATCTTGACGGATGCTCCACGCACAATCAAATTCACAATTCTCGTTCAAGTCTCTTCGTGCACTGAAAGCTGTAAACTGTACTATGTTATTGTAACCTGGTATTTCAAAGTAATACCAACTTGAATCGCACAAAAATTTTGTTGTATACTTCCGATTAACATAAAATCTCCACATGAAAATTTGTTTGTAATATAGTATATGCTCACCAAAACTTGACCAGTAATGAATTTTTAAAGCTATTTTTGGATATATATCATTTTCCAAAGTGACATTTACTTTTCCATCAACAAACTATGCACAAAATACTAATAAAGTAAGAAGAGTGAAGAAGAAAAAGATGACAGAAACTAAAAATGATGATTTTGACATCATGATAAATAGAAAACTGTGTATAATGCTAATGGTTGCTAGTTTTTTGATTGTTTTTTTTATATAGTGTCTTAATTTCATAAGATGCATGTACTTGTATACATGACAACAAATATATTCCTTGATTTTTGGAATCCGATTTAAGTCAAATTGGTTGTAAAAAAAATTTCTTACTATTTATATGTTGGGTTTATTATGATTTATTAATATCGTTTATAAAAGGGCTAATACCATACATAAATGACAAACAACTCTTAATAAATTTTGACAATCAGACTATTTAAATGGCGTTCCCCGTTAGTCTTGGTATTATCCCATATCCTTTTCAATTTTAACTTTTTGTACAAATACAATGAATTATTTTATCATTTTTCTTCTACAATGTTGATATTAATTTATTTTTTTACGTAGTCTTAAAATTTATTTCTTAGGTAACTATTATCATGATATTTCGTTATCCATTGGCATTCAAAGTTGTTGAAATTGCACACAGCGAAATTAACTGTTTCGAAACAATTAAAACGGGAATAAATTGTTAAAGATTTCATGAATATATTAAAGTTATTGGATCTCATACTAGATTTTAGAATGGCAGTAAGATCGTTCATATCTGAATTCAATGTGAGTCCATTCCAAACATGACTAGATGTTGGGTACGCGTGATACACATTCAACGATGAAATATTGGAAGAGAAAACCCTAATTATTTTGTAAACTACATTACTTTTATATCTCTGTAAATGTTTTGTTGGAAATTGGAATATATAAAAAATAGGAGTAAAAGCGTAACGACGGATTCCGATTGCGTCCAACGTAAATACTTTATCACAATAAGATTTTAAGTGTAGTGATGGATTCTGGTATAGTACAATGTACGATAAGGTTATAAATAACTATGCTCCAAATTACTTTTCTTTTTTAAATGCATTTCCAAATTACCCTCCCTGGTTTGAGACCTATCACTAAAAGAAAAAAAAGAGTTATTATGAAGTAAAAAACCTTAACCACACATTTTTGTTAGCCGCTAACTTGCCAATGATTAGTTAGTGTTAACTAATTATGTTAGTAAATTGATTAATGAAATTATAATTAGTGTCACCTTATTAGTTTGGGTATTTGTGATCATCGAAACATGAATTATTTTTGGTTTTATCGAATATTCCTAATCGATCGAAAACATCAATTTTCTGATTTTTATGAAAAGAATTTAACAACCTATACATTAGGTTTTTTAAGAATTTAGATCTATGTTTAATTGATATATATTTTCATGATTAGTTTTTCTGAAATCTAACCAGAATCGGGTGTTTACGTCTACTGATTCTGTGTGAAGTTCATCATTTCGATGAACATCAAAGAGAATCGGTTGCTATGTCAATTAACATATATTGATACTTTCACTGATTTGATGGCTCTAATGAAAATGATGTCTTTACTGCCCCAAATTTCATCTTAAGAATCTGAACCCTAAACCCTCCAAGTTTATGGTAATTAGGAATTATTGTGGTGATTTTCTTATGAGTATTCTTATATATATGTGTATATATAAGAATACCCCATGAAAATACTTTCGGTAACTCTTCATCTTTGGACCCATAAAATTTATCTACTTACCCCATCAGAAATATTAACCGTATGTACCCTCGATAAAAGTACCATTATATATCTTTTTAGATGGTAAGTTCTCTGTTAGGATTTCCACACAAGCGATTGTTCCCATCAAGTTCCGAAATCTCCATTAGACTTAACAGTAATTGTTATGATCATTATACTGTTGATTATAAGTTAATCTATTTGTGCATATTTGGATAAATTTTTAGTCATGTTATACTGAACACAACTTTTTTGAGAAAAAGTCTCAAAGATTTTCATCTTACAAGTCATGTGTATAAGTATCTTTTCAACCTTTTAATACTCCTTTTTAATGGTTGTAACTTGGTTTGTTGATTGATTGATTCCTTCTTTGCGATCATGAATACCCAGCAGTTTTGCTAAAATTTCCTATCATCATATGGTGTTCTGGTTAATAATTGGGTTTAATTCTCACAACCAACATATCAGCATCACTAACAATAATTGTTTATCTGATTCTTTTTATTTTTTGGGTTTAATTGAAAGCAGTCTAAAAAGGAACTCGACGAATAGGGCGATTCATATTTTGGGCAAATTTATGAGCTTTTGAGCCTAAAATCCTGACAACTGCTTTTGGTCATGTATACGATGCAATTTAACGAGGTTATGGATGAAATTAGTGAGATTTGATATTTTTGAGGTTGATGCAAACGATAAATATTTTATATATAGTTACATAACAACAAACTTAAATGGAGATAGTCAACTGAGATTTATAGGGAATTTTAGAGATATTCTAAATCTCTTGTTAGTTGATAGGGAGTCTTTGTAAATCTTCGAGAGTTTCTTTTATTGGATAGTGACTTCCTCAAAGTCTTTAGCATTCTATGTTAGTAGATTCGGATTTTCATGTCAATGGATTAAGGTTATTAGGGATTCATAGAGACTTTTATGTGAAAATACACCTATAAAAATCTTAACAAAGTCTCCCCAAAATAGCTGATATTTGGAAAGACTTCTGGTTATTTCAAAATAAAAATAAAATAATAATAACAAAGAAATAATAATAAACCAAGTAAGTTATAATAAAATGCAAAAAAAAAAAAAAACTAATGTTATCTTCCAAAAACTCCTTATTATGTGAGATTTTAACCCATTCATCGTATTCGTGTTTAATTTGATTTAATTTTTCGGTTGACAAAATAGTCACAATTTCTATTTGGTATGCATAGACTTATAATTTCTCAATGATTATATTCTTTTTTTTTTGTATTTAATCACTGAATTATTTATTATATATTAATTTAATAAAATAATTTTTGATTTTTTCTTCTTATATATTTAATTATGTGAAGTAAAATTCCTATATATTTTTTAACTCAATGACTCACTGAGATTTCTTCAAAATCACTAAGAGAGTCCCTCAATTGATTAACCCCCTGTAAGGAGTCTCCCAAAATCTCATAGGAAAAAATTCTCTCGATATCTCTATAAATCCCAATTGACTAACCCTTGTAAGAGGTGCATACCAAAGCAGCAAGGATCAGAATTCCTGTTGTGGTAACCTTTAAACGCGGGATCATTTCCAGTTGCCCGATTAATGTAAAGAAATATAAGAATGTAAGATTGTGCTCCGTGTAATTTACTAAATAAGATATTTGTCTTTTTTGTTTTAAATAACGATGGAGATGAGATAAAAAGTCGCCTCTTATTGGATAAGCTCAATTGTTGCCTTTTAACCTAAGGTCCACACTGTTCATTACAAGTGATCCGTTGGAGCCGTCTCTACTTCCTGAACCAGAAAAGTAAATAATGTTAAACAACTACAAATATCATTCTCATCGGAAACAATCTATCCTATTTACCTCATATCCCATGAAGTATAAGTTAAAATTTTATATCAGAAAAATCCAATCTTTTGAATAACCTTAAATAATCAAGAAATAAAATGATGAATTAAGCATTGATTCTCGCACTTACTACCCTTAGAACACTCAACAAACAATGAAAAAATATTAACTTCCAACATTCCCAACACATAAAAGTAGAAACCAGGGACAACTCAAATCAAAATAATCATTTCCACTAAAATGTATGCTAAATTTTACAGCTGGAAATAAATATAACATAGTAAGATAACCAAACATATCATAAAATTTATTTCAAAGTCAGGGTGAATCAAATGTGAAATGACGAGGGTACCAAGTACACCACAATATTTTCGATATCAACCTATAAGTCTTATACCTTGCATGATCTGATATAGACAAATCATGAAAAGACGAGGGTACCCAAATACACCACAATATTTTATTTATCAACCTATAAGTCCTTTACCAAGTGTAATCGTTTATGGACTGAGTCGAGACAGTACAACAAATTCGGTACACGCTTCGTGTGATCGTCTATGGATACTAGGTCGAGACAATACAACAACAAGATCACTTTTGTGATTGACTATGAGTTCAATATCGAGATGGTATAACAACAAAGTGATCAATTGATAATAAGTTCGGTAATAACCAAAACTCTATAAGATCAATATCAAGTGTTACAGATTAACGTATAAGTGCAAATTACTTTATTTATAATAAAATATTTATAATACGGAATAACAAAGTAAATGGCACAACAAGATGTTGTTAACGAGGAAACTGCAAATGCAGAAAAACCCGGGACCTAGTCCAGTTTTGAATACTCTCAGAATTAAGCCGCCATACAAAATATAATACTAACTTCGTATAGTTGAGACCAAGTATACTACCCCTAGTTACTTACTTTCCTAAGTATCCCCGCGCTTTCTACTTCTAGAGTCACGCACGTGAATCACTAATCCTTTAAATCGTATTCCGAACAGTAAAGGATAAATCTATTTGGTAACCCCTCTATTCAATCTTGGTAATAAGATATTATTGAGTCGTTGACAAAGGCTCTTCTGTTTATTCTAATAAACTCCTTTGTATGGTTAGATCAATCTATCTTTTGATTACCGAAATAATCAAACTATAGATTCGCAATCAATCAATATAGATATCAAAGAGAAACTATAAGGTGGTGCCGATCTCACGCAACTAATCAATCAAGTGTATCAAAGATAAACATGATTCTAGTAGGATCCCAGCCGATCAAGGTTTGTGAACATAATTCACAAAATACGAAAACTAATAGGAAAAACTTCGTCGTCTTCAAATCTTCGTTTGTCTTCAATAAGATGCACAACATCACTTGAAGTCTCGTGTGATCAATCACGCACAAAATGGAGTCTGTTAACAATGGATTATCACAAGATGTCTTTAGGTCCGAAGATGGTTCTAAATATCCCGTCAATACTTTGATCTAGTTTGAGTGAACCTTATATCGGAAGAGAATATTCTCAAGAATAAAAAAACTAGGTGCAATCAAAGTTTCAACAACCGTTAGTCAATCAAATTAATAATCGAAAACTACAATAACAATTCAATTATCTAGTTTCCTACTAGCAGTACTCGTAAAGCTTCTTGATCCCACAAAAGTCTTTAAACGAGCGGGCGTAAGAGATTTCGCCTAATTAGGGTACATTGTTCTCCAGATAGACGGCTCCACCAGAAACAACAAAAATGAAGTTTTCTTGGATATTAGGATAGTTTGCAATAAATGCAAACTTAAGTATTTATACATCAAGGTTGTTTGGACAAGAAGGAAATTACAAAAACGAAAATAATCTTAAGATATTTTCATTAAAGTACTTAATTTCGGTTTTCCTATTTCCACATAAATGCCAAACTATATTTCTGAAAACTCTCATAGAAAATATCTATTATTAGTCGAGCACATTAACTAATAATACTTTCTGAAGGATATGCTTTAATTGCTTGTAATTAAAAGATATATGATGAAAATTATAATTAAATGATTTTCACTTTTTCGGACAAGGGATCACCTTGAGTATCATGGAATATCTTTTAACAATTAATGACATTATGTACATGTTCAAATAATGTCGATATCTAGAAGCTTCTCATCTTAGAAAACCCAAACCCTAATTCACACACATCATGAAGAAATATGTGAATCATGGAAACTTGGTTTTGCTCATGGAACCGATTATACCATCACTCCAAAATATGTTACGACGGTTTATAACATTCCCAAGATAGGTTGTAATCGGTTACACCTTGCTCCACAAAGTAGCTTGTGACGGGTTACACCTTGCTTCCCGAGGTAGCTTGTGATTGGTTACACTTTACTTCCCAAAGGTATCTTGTGATCAATTACAACTAACTTCCGAATTCATCTTGTGACTGGTTATACCTTGGATCCCAAAGTAACTTGTGACCGGTTGAAACTTACATTCCAATATAGCTTGTGATCAGTTACACCTTGATATCCAATGTAACTTGTGACCGATTACAACTAGCTATATTATATAGGATATGACCCGTTATACCATAAATCTTGACAAGTTAAGATAGGTTCTACCTTATGGTCTTATATTGGTAATTCAAAAGATATTCAATAAAGAACCTGACCAATCATGATTCCTTTCGATTTTGAAACAAGTTCATATATGTACTTCCTTTAAACAAATTTTATAAAACATTGTTTCCTAGGGTGAAATCATACCTATATAATGCACACATAATCAAACAACTATATATAATAGATTATGTCGATGTCGTATTTACGAAGTTCAAAAAATAGGCGTTATACTTCGTAGTTCAATAAATTCCTTGACACTTTGATCATAATGTGATGACCAAGTCTAACCACTAGAGTATTATTTATACATCTTCGCATTTATGTTTTCAATATAATCCGACTTGAAAGATGCGTTAGGAATGAAAACAAGATAAAGTTAATATTACTAACCTCAAGAGGAAGGATGATGTCGTCGTTACTTCTTCACATTCTTCAGGTCTTCGGGGTAATACTTATATGTCTCAACATTCCTATACTTTTTAGTCTAAGCTAAATAAGTTGACTCTAGTATTTAATCAAGCGACTCTAGATGAGTTTTGATACTAAAATATGACAACCAAACTTGACATACCAACGTTTGGTGGGTTCAATCGAGCTACGCTCTAACAACAAGGTATATAGTTCCTAGTTCAAAACTGAACCAAATCGTATGAATTTGATTGACTCCATTTCGTTGTTTTTGTAGAGCTAATTGAGACCAATTGTTTGAGATTGACGTACAAGTGAAATTACTTTAATTATACCCTAAACAAATTATAATGCGGAAAGTAAAGTAAAAGCACACAACAATACTTTGTTAACGAGGAAACTTCAAATGCAGAAAAACCCCGGGACCTAGTCCAATTTTGAATACTCTCAGAATTAAGCCGATATACAAAGACACTACCAACTTCGCACAGTTGAGACCAGGTGAATTACCTCTAGTTACCTAGTTTCCTCAGTATCCCGTGTCTACAACCAATAAAAGTAGAAATTAACACTTAGCCCCAAAGATGTTGGGCTTTGGACGCTCTAGTCATGCCCTCTCAATCTTAATATTAGGAGATCCAAATTCACTTAATTTCAAACGAGTTGATCCTTTTGCTAATGATTCAGTCCAAATCTGTTTTTTAAGACAAATTGCACATCATATATATGTACGAGTTCTCCTAGATTAACCCAGTTTCTATTTCTCCTCTTCATTTCAATGTCGAGATAGCTCTCAAACGAAGAAAAATTCCTAAAACCTAATCTTCTTGACGTCCAAACGGATATTCAATATAGAAACATAAATTTGAGAATCAAACAAACATATTTTTGTTTCAATTCAACTTAATTAAGTTATATCGTCATCATCAGTACATTTCCTTGACGATTAACTTGAGCGGAAAAGTTGATTTGATTCAAATTCAATATTTTAATTCGAATATTTAAACAATCAAAGCGATTTGGAAGATAAGTATAATATATGCTTATGATTAATTTGATGAAAATGTTAATTTATCAATTTCGAAATCGATTTCAGGAATTTTTTGTGATTTTAAAAACCTAATTACTTCGATTTTTTGTTTTAATACTATTAATGTTGAAGGTGGTGCTGTTTTTGCTAGATTTCCTAGTAATCATTTGATGACTGCTGGTGATTTGCCACAAATGGAAGCTAAGATTGATTTAGTTGGTACTGTCTTTGGGGTAAAACGTCCTCTGGTACCGGTGCCTAAGAATATTTCTCTTGTTAATATTTGCTCGTCCTTCCCCTAAAATGCAAGGTAATGAACTTAATTATATCTATTTTTCTCCCACTATCATTTATTAGCGAAGATATGCATGATTTTATATCTTGGTATTTGGTAGTTTAACATTGAACATCATCCCTTTGTGTCAATGTTAAATATTCTGAGTGCATTATGATTCTTGAAAATCAGTAATTATATCATTGCAATAAAAATTGAGCATACAGTAATATACTAGGAGAACATAATGCAGGTCAAATAATTAAATGCACATGTGTATGGTGTGTGGATTCCCTTTCTACTGATGATAACTAGGATATGCAAAGTTAGCATTGAGTAGTTGGTTATGTGTATATATATATATTTTGCTATACCGTTACTTGAAAGATAGAAAAATAGCTTTTCATCATGTGGAAATTGGGATTGCAACCGAGAGATTAATCTCCTGATATGGTCGCCAATCTATTGATGGGGGGAAACAATTTGCTGGTTTTCTAGGGAACGAAGAGACGATCGAGCGATCGAAGACCCCTCAACCGAGAAAACTGCCTAACCTCAAACATATGAACTGCACGAGAGTGCTTTTAAGTTCGAGAGATCAATCTGTAGGACTCCGGCCTAAACCAAGTCAATGGTCGTTCCAGAGTCAATTCGGGCACAAAAAGGAAGATGGGTTAATCTGTACGAGGGAAGCTGAGAAGTGTGTGAGATCAATGGTAATTTTTGAATGTGTTGTAGGTTTCTGCAAATGATGAATTAGTTTGAGTGATTGAAAGAGTGTTGGTCGCACGATGATTCTTGGTTAGACGATAGATTGTCTGTTCATCTTGTGGATTTCCTATGTTTTTAGTATGTTTGTAATTGCCTTTCAATCATGTACTCAGAGACTTATTTATATTGCTGGAAAGTTGGAAAGTGGGAAAGTGGGAAATCGTGGTTTCACCAGTTCCTCGTACGTGAGAGGGTTGGTTGATTGTCCACCCACCAGTTTGCTAACTCCGTCAACTGCTTGCACGACTTATTCACTGTTAGAACACTGCTCGGTCGAACTCGCATGCATTGCTACCTCAAGCATGTTTGTCAATGTTAGTGATCAAAACTATAAGTCTTGATTTCTAGCCTATTTATAGATGTCTCGGACTAGGACATAGATAGTGTAGTTGAGCTTAGATTTCACAGAGTTCATCATTTGAAGACGAACAACTACAAAGGGTAGCTTGTGGAACTTCTTCGACAAAAGGTATATGGAGACTTGAACTCATCTATCACTTGGAAAGTCTATTTCTACTATCTTCTGTATTGAGACATAAATCGTGTTACGATATAGTTTTCTCTATACACATTTGAGATTTCGAGTTGAGTATATCTCGCTTACATATTTCTCGAAATATGTGTTGGTAAGCTTTCGCTTCGACCAAGTTCATCTTATATCATGAGAAAATTTCCGAGTAACATCTTACATGGTTTGTGTGATACAATCATTTGATGTAGGCTTGGAATGTTTCGATAATGATTATTTCAATATCTTGGAAATTGCTTTGATGCTAATAGTGTGTGAAAACGGCTATTGTCATCGTAGAAGAATGTTTCAATGATTAAAATAAAGAGTTGAGAATGTAACCATGTTTGGATATAAGCATATATAGTGTGTTCGCACATTAGTGTATAAATCCACAAACCGGGAACCAAGTGTATGCATATGTGTGTATACCAAATTGGTGAAGGAGACAAGATAAGTATGCGTACCCGTACGCATACCGGCGGAAGTTTTCGAACCGAAAATATCTGCTGAGTTTGGCAATTACAAATTCCTAAACTAGTCACCTTAAGTATGCGTACCCGTACGCATACTGGCGGGTTCGAACCGAAAATTTCTACTGAGTTTGGAAACTTAACAAACTCAAATCCGGTTGCTTAAGTACGCATACCTGTACGCATACTTAAGCTGGTTACTTTTTTAAAGCGGCCAGTTCATGGACTTAAACATTTAAATCATAAGGAATGCAATCTTTGCAAACCATGGCTATGATTTTCATGATTGATTCAAGTGAATCAAACCCATTTGGTTTAAATTGTGTTTTCTATAACAATTGAACAACTCTTTAACTAGTTTCATGTGAGTCATTTGAACTAGTTATGGTTGAGATGAATAAGGTTGATATGAGAGCAATCATATGGATAACCTTTGTTAACTGTTTGTGAACCAACATGGTGTACACGTTTAGGTACGGTTACATAAACCTAAATGAGGGTACATTTCATTTGTGTGTAACAAGATAAGTTTGATCTAACGGTTGAAAGATATTAGCTTGGTTGAATCAGGATTTTCATCTAATGGTGATTATTGAATGCTTTGTTACCAAGGTAACTTAGATTACAAACCTGGATTTGAAAACTATATAAAGGAGAACTCTAGCAACTTGGAAACCTAATCCCCACATCTCCTGTGTGTTACTAGTTGCATAACTAGAGTCGATTCTCCTTTAACCTTAGGTTTCTTCTCGAGACCCTATAGGTTAACGACTTGAAGACTTCATTAGGATTATGAAGCCATATCCAACTATTATCTTTGTAGTTGTGTGATCTGATCTTTCTGTTTCTATCGTGTTGAGTTTAATTGGATTGAGATTTTACATCTCCGATGGGCAAGATAGAAAAGTTATCACAAACAGCTTCGTCTCATCGTTTGTGATTCCACGATAACTTGTTTTGCTAGTCGATTAAGTTTATTGTGAGGTGATTGATAATACTAGGCTGTTCTTCGGGAAAATAAGTCCGCTTTATCAGTTGGTTCCTGTTCACCTTGATTTATCAAAAGACGTAACACAAACTCTTGGGTATTTCTGTGGGAGACAGATTTATTCAATCCTATAAAATTTTCTGTGTGAGACAGATTTGTCTATCAAGTCTTCGACTTTGGGTCTTAGAAAATCTTGGTTGTGGGTGAGATCAACTAAGAGAATTAAGTGCATAGTATCCTGTTGGGATCAGAGACGTAAGGAGCGCAACTTTACCTTGAATCAGTGTGAGATTCATTAGGGTTCAACTACAGTCCAGTCTGAAGTTAATTGGTAGTAGGCTAGTGTCTGTAGCGGCTCAATACAATGTGGTGTTCAATCTGGACTAGGTCCTGAGGTTTTTCTGCATTTGCGGTTTCCTCGTTAACAAAATTCTGGTGTCTGTGTTATTTCTTTTCCGTATTATATTTTGTTGTATAATTGAAATATCACAGGTTGTGCATTAAGATCAATCAATTAGAATATCCAACCTTGGGTTGTTGATTTATATTGATTGACACTTGAACATTGGTCTTTGGTACCTTTGAAGTACTTCCTCTTATGTTCAATCGGGCTCGCAGATTTCTATTTGCTAATTGCGGATTGAATTAAGAGTTAGAGATATTAAACTCTTTGATTTACTTTATTCTAGATTGAGTCTGACTGTCGAGTTGATTATCTAGAAAGTGTATTGGAGTAAGTCCTCTCAGATTTCCAAACGAATTGTTGGGTGTGGTTGTTAGACCCCCACATTTTTAATTGGTATCAGAGCAGGCAAATACGTTAAAGACCTAATAAGTCCGTGTTTGTAGCGATCTGAGGATGAACGATATTGTATCTGATAAACGCATCGCCAGAAATAAAAGTTGTGTTTCTATAAAGTCTATTAAATAGAAAGATTTGTCAATCTCGAATATAAAAGAACCTTGTGTTCAAAGGAAACAAACATACATTGACAAGTGTTTCCCTGACCACCCTACCGACGAGTCTGAATCTGAAGTTGAAAGGGATACATCCAATGAGAGTGAAGTGATTCTAAAACTTGTTAGAATCCAGGCTGATAATGTCAACCGGTTGAAACACAAAGTCAATGTCCTTGTTGGTATGATATGTGAGTGTGACTCTTATTTAAAGATTCTTCAAGAGGAAATTCTCAAAAAGGATGCTTTGAAAATTGGACATCTCTTAAGTAAACTCTCATTTCAAGAGTGTTCAAAAGAGTTCGCCATACCAACTACTTCTGATTTAACTTAAAAAATTACTTGTTTCAGAAGAAAAACCAAAAACCCTTTCTGTTGTAAAAGATGTGCCTGTATTTCTTCTCAAGGGAAGCCCGCATCGCATAGAAAGAAGAATTCTCCCGACAATAGTGTTAAGATTGTTCTGTCTAATCACTCTGGTGATCAGAAAGTGTGTCTCTTTTGTAATTCAAAAGGGATTGGTAAACAAAAGAGGAATCCTAGGTTTAATGACAATTTGTTATTCGTCTTCAGCACACCTTAGATTTAATTCTCAAAGGTGTAACTGACATTTGTATGTCTAAACCTATTGGTTTTAGCACTCACCCTGTGTACCCCAGCAGGAAATTCAGTTCAATGTGTTCCTCAAATGTTCAAACACGTAACAGTCTTCTTAAGCCATATTGATCAAGAATAAATCATGGTTTTTCTTCTTTCAAAAAGGGAGATTACGTTGTTCATGATGTGAGAAAGGTACCAGAAGAAGAAAGAAAAAATGGAGGTATGGAAGACAACTTAAAAAGGATAATTGAAGGATATAAAGAAATTATCAACAAGATGTATTTTCCCTCTGGCCAAAGTTCTTCAAGTAAGAATCAACACTATGCGTCATATTATGATGATAGTAAATTTTATAACTTTTCACATCATAATGGTTTTCCTCCAAAGATCAGGAAGAAGAGGTTTAACCAGAAACGACGTTCATTTAATGAGCTCAAGGCTCATACTTGTACCAAATAATCACAAGGTTGAAACCTCACTCTCTTTAAAAATCCGGACAGAATGAGAAGTATTCAGGTATGCTGATGGAAAAATGTTTCTCTGATCGTCTATGCTATTTTCTTATCGTTCTTAGCTGGATGATCATTGACAAAAAATTCTGATTAAGCATTTATCCTTTGTTGTGTCATAGTTCTAACTCGTTTTGATGTGTCAAAACTGCCTCTCTTACTCTAAAATTGTCCTGTATAAATATAATTTTTTGAGCTAAGATCTGTGAGTTCTCTCACGTAGGCAAACATTATCAGTGTTTTGTTGCATCTATCGAGTACCTCTCTTTTGAGTTGTTTATGAATAATGGTCCAAGTTCGGGTTCGTACGGGTATCCTTGTTGATGCCACAAACCGACTTTGGAAACCCTAACCTCGGGGTTTCTGTGAAACCATTTAAATACCAAACCCACATGTTGAAAAGTACGCATACTTTAGGCTAATTTTTGCAATAATGAATCATCTTCAGGAACTTGTTATTTTCCAAGAGGATTAAGGGGTTTGGTCTCACACTCGAGGAGAAGGAAAAAATAACTCTTGTGGAAATTGATGACACATCTTGTCAATCTCCTAATATCTTGTCTGATATTAAGGATGATGAAGAGATTTCTACTGAAGTTGTTCAAAACTTTATCGAAAAGTTTAACGATGCAATTGTTTTTGCTTGTTAACACTCTAAAATAGCTAGATGGGTTAAGAACCAAATTGATAAAGGTCAACACCGAACTCGCTCTAATGAAGACACGTCTTAAGGATCGTCTCAATGTCGTGTCTGAGGATGTTGTCAATTCTGTCTGCACAAGCTTGAAGGTCTTGGAACCAGGGAAGCTTCCGTACCGTAACTCTGATTATCGCTTGTGATTGCTCTTTGTTTTAGAGTTATTTTTTATTATGTATAGTAAATCTTCTTTTAGAGAATTTATTTCTTGTTTTTGAAGAATAACTAGGGTTTGGAATAGCCATTATTGTGAGTACAGATAGCTATGTCCAACGATTTTTATCTTATATGTTTTAGATTTATTTATTTAAATTTTAAGTTTTTGGAAGATGCTTTTTGCAATTTTAATCTTTATGATTTTATATATTGCTAACTGTTATGGGATATGTTGTTTACGTTCGTGAACCTGTGACTGTCCCATACTTGTTCAAAAGTTGTCTTTATTATGTCGGCATGAATGTATTGGTAGAAGATAGAATGAACTTTTGACATTACAAAAGTTAAAGCCTTTTATGTCATTGATTTGATGAAAGAAAGGATAAAACTTTTTTTTACAAGGATTAAGTCTATTATATGTCATTGTGCAAATAGTGATGGAAAATAGAATGAATCCTTGTCTATTCCGCAATATTGGTCGATCTCCGATCCACATATTTGTGCATATATTGTGTTGCTCCGTAAGGTTCCTTACGTTTGAGCATGACCAACTAAATTGATCATTCTCTTTTGGTTATTTTAGTTGTTGCTCCGTAAGTTCTCTTGCGTTGAGCATGACCGATTGAATTGATCACTTTTTGTGGTTAATTTAGTTGTGTAATTATGATTTTTCTTGTGATTAATTTAATTCTGCATTTCGATTGGATTAATCATGAATTCTTTTATGGATAATTCAGTTGAATACTTTGGATTCAAATTCATGTTTTCATGTGATTTGATTTTGTCCAAAGAAATGCTTCTTTTCTTGTGAAAGTAAGGTCGCCTTTGTTGTTCTTTCAGGAATGAAATTTTATGGGGGAGAGTTCATTTTGAACTTGTGCTTAATTGCCAAATCTTTGTGGGGAGTGCGGTTGTGGAATATTAGGGGTTATCTTGTATCTTTACAAACTCCTTGATGAATGCATTTAGCTTAGGATTTATGATGGCATCAAAATAAGTTGATATGGTATTCTCTTTTGGTCATGAAGTATCTCTATGAAAATTTCATGAGGATCCCACTAGTTTTCGTACCTTTGCCAATTTATATTGACAAAAAGGGGAAGAATTAATGTGTACTGTGATACTACAAATACATATGGTTTACGGATCATTATGTAAGGGGGAGTGGTTTTCATGTTGAGATGAAGTATTGACTAAGAGGGATTGATACATATCACCATAATATTGTTGTCAAAGTTGTAATACAATTGAACTTTGATGCTGTGTGATAATACTATGACACCGTATAATAATGATTGAGAGCATTTTGTTTTCTCATTATTATCGCTATGGATCTTCAACAACTATGATTCTGAACTTACAACCTTTAGGATCATGGAGTACTTGGAAGTGACGAAGATTTCGAGTCGCGTTGAAGATGCCAAGGAGGTCAAGCATTTGGATGAGAAGCTACAATTTCTATCTATTTTGTAATTCATATGTATTGATAGTTTTGCCACTAAAATTGAAAAATGGGGTGATTGTTAGAGCACTGCTCGGTCGAACTCGCATGCGTTACTATCTCAAGCATGTTTGTCAGTGTTAGTGATCAAAACTATAAGTCTTGATTTCTAACCTATTTATAGATGTCTCGGACTAGGACATAGATAGTGTAGTTGAGATTAGATTTCACAAAGTTCATCATTTGAAGACAAAGAACTACTAAGGGGAGCTTGTGGGACTTCTTCGACAAAAGGTATATGGAGACTTGATCTCATCTATCACTTGGAAAGTCTATTTATACTATCTCCTATATTGAGACATAAGTCGTGTTACGATATAGTTTTCTATATACACATTTGAGATTTCGAGCTGAGTATATATCGCTTATATATTTCTCGAGATATGTGTTGGTAAGCTTTCGCTTCGACCAAGTTCATCTTATATCATGAGAAAATTGCCAAGTAACATCTTACATATGGTTTGTGTGATACAATCATTTGATGTAGGCTTGAAATATTTTGATAATGATTATTTCAATATTTTGAAAATTGCTTTGATGCTAATAGCGTGTGAAAACGGCTATTGTCATTATAGAAGAATGTTTCAATGATTGAAATAAAGAGTTGAGAATGTAACCATGTTTGGATATAAGCATATATATTGTGTTCGCACATTAGTGTATAAATCCACAAACCGGGAACCAAGTGTATGCATATGTGTGTATACCAAATTGGTGAAGGAGACAAGATAAGTATGCGTACCCGTACGCATACTGGCGAAAGTTTTCGAACCGAAAATATCTGCTAAGTTTGGGAATTACAAACTCCTAAACTAGTCACCTTAAGTATGCGTACCCGTACGCATACTGGCGGAAGTTTTCGAACCGAAAATTTCTGTTAAGTTTGGAAACTTAACAAAATCAAATCCGGTTGCTTAAGTACACATGCCCGTACGCATACTTAGGCTGGTTACTTTGTCAAATCGGTCAGTTCATGGACTCAAACATTTAAATCATAAGGAATGCAATATTTGCAAACCGTGGCTATAATGTTCATGATTGATTCAAGTGAATCAAACCGATTTGGTTTCAATTGTGTTTTCTATAACAATTGAACAACTCTTTAACTAGTTTCGTTTGAGTCATTTGAACTAGTTATGGTTGAGATGAATAAGGTTGACATGAGAGTAATCATATGGCTAACCTTGGTTAACTCTTTGTGAACCAACATGGTGTATAAGTTTAGGTACGGTTACATAAACCTAAATGAGGGTACATTTCATTTTGTGTAACAAGCTAAGTTCGATCTAACGGTTGAAAGATATTAGCTTGGTTGAATCAGGTTTTTCATCTAACGGTGATTATTGAATGCTTTGTTACCAAGGTAACTTGGGTTGCAAACCCTGATTTGAAAACTATATAAAGGAGAACTCTAGCAACTGGGAAACCTAATCCCCACACCTATTGTGTGTTACTAGTTGCATAACTAGAGTCGATTCTCCTTTAACCTTAGGTTTCTTCTCGAGACCATGTATGTTAACGACTTGAAGACTTCATTGGGATCGTGAAGCCAGACGCAACTATTATCTTTGTAGTTGCGTGATCTGATCTTGCTGTTTCTATCGTGTTGAGTACAATTGAAATAATTGGCTCAAGATTCTATATCTCCGATAGGCAAGATAGAAAAGTAATCACAAACACCTTCGTCTCATCGTTTGTGATTCCACAATAACTTGTTTCGCTAGTCGATTAAGTTTATTGTGAGGTGATTGATAATACTAGGCTATTCTTCGGGAATATATGTCCGGTTTATCAATTGGTTCATGTTCACCTTGATTTATCAAAAGACTGAACAGAAACTCTTGGGTAGTTCTGTGGGAGATAGATTTATTCAATCCTATATACTTTTCTGTGTGAAACAGATTTGTCTATCAAGTCTTCGACTTTGGGTCATAGCAACTCTTGGTTGTGGGTGAGATCAACTAAGGGAATCAAGTGCATAGTATTCTGTTGGGATCAGAGACGTAAGGAGCGCAACTGTACCTTGAATCAGTGTGAGATTGATTATGGCTCAACTACAATCCAGTCCAAAGCTAATTGGTAGTAGCTAGTGTCTGTAGCGGATTAATACAGTTTGGTGTTCAATCTGGACTAGGTCCCGGGGTTTTTATGCCTTTGCGGTTTTCTCGTTAACAAAATTCTGGTGTCTGTGTTATTTCTTTTCCACATTCTGTTATATAATTAAATATCACAGGTTGTTCGTTAAGATCAATCAATTAGAATATCCAACCTTGGGTTGTTGATTTACATTGATTGACACTTGAACATTGGTCTTTGGTACCGTTCAAGTACTTCTTCTTATATTCAATCGGTCTCGCAGATTTCTATTTTTCGATTGCGGATTGATTTAAGAGTTAGAGATATTAAAATCTTTGATATACTTTATTCTAGATTGAATCTGACTGCCTAGTTGGTTCTCTAGAAAGTGTATTGGAGTAAGTCCTCTCAGATTGCAAAACGAAATGTTGGGTGTGGTTGTTCTACACCAGCATTTTTACTCACATTTCTCATCGTGGATGAACACACATGTTGTAGGACGCCATACCAAAACCCTAATGGATATACCCTATGTGACGTGATTGATGTCTCATGAACATGGAGTCTGCAAAGCAGACGTGTATTTGTTTAGTCAGTCGTTGACTTGATTAGACGATGGGTCTAGACTTTGTTTAGTGGAGCATGATAGTCGAATGCTCTATGATTCATGAATTGAACATGTCTCTGGGACGTGGTTCTTCGAATGAATGATGTTCATAATCTGAGAAAATATTGCTCCAACAATTGATCGTTAAATTACTGAATATTAGTGTATGAATCAAGTGTCTGAGTAGGCATTGCTCATTCGATGAATTACTGAATATTGATAGTCGGGTCAATATTCGAGCAATTGAGCAAGTACTGCTTGGTGAATTACTGAATATTGATAGTTAGATCAATATTCAAGCAATTGAGCAAGTATTGCTCGTTCAGTGAATTACTGAATATTGATAGCTGGATCAATAATCGGACAATTGAGCAAGTATTGCTCATTCGATAAATTATTGGTAGCATGACCAAATAAAATATTAATTTAAAATATTGGTAGCTGGACCGAATATCATGTAATTAATCTGGTTATCGATTGCTGGATCAACATAAAATTATTAGTGTTTGAACTTGCTCAGAAATATGATTTGTGGAGTGTTTGTTCGAAACCCTAATTTTGATTAATTGTTCGTCTATTGATGAATTACTGAAAATAGGTCACTGAGTGAAGGAGGGACCGACCACATGGGATGATGGACTACCAAGTGGTGACCAAGTGCTCGAGTGAGCGTGCTTTAGGGTCCTTTGCTGACCGGCTGGTGAAAGAATGATCAAATGCTGGAGAGAAGAGGGACCGACCAAGGGGGCATGAAGCCGGCCCTTGATGGTCATGGGACCAGCTGCCAGTCGTTTGAGCGAGTTCCAAGTTGGTTGGAGATAGTTTGGACCCAATATGAGTGATTGCTAGCAAATTAAGTTAAAATTATGAATATGTGTGGGACCGGCTCCTTGCAATCCTTAGGGCCGTCCTTGGTCGGTCAAGGTAGCGTGCCCGTGTCACCAAGGTGTCCGTGTCTCAGTCCTGAGAGTTTTTGTATTTTCTGACGATCGTTCGAGCAATATTTGGATTTCTAGAAGAGTTTGATCTTGACTGAAACCCTCAGTTTTGCTCGAATGAGCAAGAACAACTTTGCTCATGCGACAAATAGTTTGAGAATATTAAAATACTGATATTTTAATTTTTGACGTGGGAAGCCTAGTCGGTCGAGTGACAGTTTGGCTTTTCCATGGTTTGAGCAATATTTGAGAAAATACTGAAAAACTAGGGTTTTCGGTCAAACGATGGAGTTCCATGAGATGATGGAAATAATAATATGAGGAAATAAGGAATTGTGAGGTCTGGGACCGGCCACGGCTAGGGCATGGCAGTCCAGCTAGGTGGCCCGGTCCCGTGACACCTTTCCCTATTTTGTTTGATAAAAGTATGGAAAATTAAGAGTTTCTGTCAAATGATGGAGTTTGCTCAAATGAGGGAATCTCTGTGAGATGAGGGAATCCCTGTGAAATGAGGGAAGAAATAAAATATTAGTGAACATAAAATAATAGAGGGGGACCGGCCACAACATGACCGACCGGCCAGCCAGCCGGTGGGCCCGGTCCGACGCCTCTAGCTCATTTTATTTCTACGAGTCGCTCGTTCGTCCATACTTTGACCGTTCGTTCGTGTGTTTGGGTGCTCTTTTGTGCATTATTTGTCAAGTATACTTGCACCATTCTCTCATGACTTACTCGATGATAGTCAGACGCCCGATTATGGAGTATTTATTACTAATTCATGAAATTCAACTGGGAATGATTCATGAAACAGAGTAATAAAATGGGTTGAGCATCTATTACTAATCCATGAAATCCAGCCGGGGGATTTTAGGGAACGGAGTAATGAGATTAATTGGTTATCTATTACTAATCCATGGAATCAGCCGGGGATAGCTACAGAACGGAGTAATAAGATAAAATAAATTATTTTCTTGGAATTCAGTCGGTGAATGTCATGGTAGAATTAATCTATTGTAGAATCGAGATATGAGATAGTTGAAGCATCATACTTGTTCTGAAAAGTGCATAGTCATGGAACAACGTGCAGCGTTGTTGACGTCCTGAAGGCGTTTAGCCCCCTCAACAAACAATTATGTAGGACAGCCGCCTGAATCTATACATGGTCTCTCTACATAGTCAGGGAACAGCGAGTGTCGCTGACGTCCTGAAGGCGTTAAGCGCTATCAACAAACAATTATGTAGGAGGACCGCCCAATCATTCTTCTATGTAGAGGAGGGTCTCTCTATGTAGTCAAGGAACAACGAGTGTCGCCAACGTCCTGAAGGCGTTAAGCCCTCACAACAAACAATTATGTAAGAGGACCGCCCAATCATTCTTCTACATAGAGGGCACGATGAAATGCGCAACATCGAATACTCAGCAAGTGAGAGGCCTTTCGAGAATCATATTCATCGTGGATCTGAGAGGTACTAGGTCAGAGATCGTGAAAACGGTTCACGGATCGTAGAAGCATGAATCGTCACATGTGTTCCTGAAACCGGGTCAGAAACATGCAGTATTTTGATTTTACGATTTTAGCCTTTGCTGAAAATCCACCATCAACAGGATTGTGAAGCCAGACCCAACTATTTTCTCTATAGTTGCGTGATCCGATCTTGCTGTTTCTATCGTGATTGAGTACAATCGTAAGATTGGCTTGAGATTTATATCTCCGATAGGAAAGATAGAAAAGTAGTCACAAACACCTTCGTCTCATCGTTTGTGATTCCACAATATCTTGTTTCGTTAATCGATTAAGATTATTGTGAGGTGATTGATAATTCTAGGCTGTTCTTCGGGAATTTAAGTCCGGCTTATCAATTGGTTCATGTTCACCTTGATTTATCAAAAGACGGAACAAAAACTCGTAGGTATATCTGTGGGAGACAGATTTATCTATTCAATAGACTTTTCTGTGTGATACAAATTTGTTTATCAAGTCTTCGACTTTGGGTCGTAGCAACTCTTAGTTGTGGGTGAGATCAACTAAGGGAATCAAGTGTGTAGTATCCTGCTGGGATCAGAAACGTAAGAAGCACGATTGTACCTTGAATCAGTGTGAGATTGATTAGGTTTCAACTACATTCTAGTCCGAAGTTAGCTTTGTAGTAGGATAGTGTCTGTAGTGGCTTAATACAGTGTGGTGTTCAAATCTGGACTAGGTCCCGAGGTTTTTCTGTATTTGCGGTTTCCTCGTTAACAAAATTCTGGTGTCTATGTTATTTCTTTTCCGCATTATTTTTGTCATATAATTGAAATATCACAGGTTTTGCGTTGTATCGATCAATTGGTAAATCCAACCTTTGGTTGTTGATTGAAATTGATTGATCCTTGAACATTGGTCTTTGGTACCGTTTAAGTTATCTCTTTTATATTCAATCAAGCTCACAAATTATTATTTGTTTGATTGGGGATTGAATTGAGAGATTGAGATATGACTCTTTGATATACTTTTTATTAAGATTGAGTCTGACTGTCTAGTTGATTCTATTGAAAGTATATTGGAGTTAGTTCATACAGATTTCTAAGAGAAATATTGGGTAAGGTTGTTAGACCCACGCTTTTTCAGTATGGTCATGCTTTTTGAAATTATGAACTCGAACTTCCTTGTTTGAGCTAAATTCCATTTATTTTCTCTCAAATTCTGCCATTCTGGATTCCGATTCAATCCCGTTCTTCTTTGAACACTTTGATAACTTAATGTTCACATGTATGAGGCCTTGGTAATGATTATAAGAGGGCTTGTCCAGTCTCTGGATGTATTAGGGCCTTCTTCTTTGAAAATACTCAAAATTGTGAAATAAGGGTATTTTGGTCAAAATCCCTTATGAGCTTGTTTTTATTGAAGAGTGATGATATAAAAAAGGGTTGATGTAGGTGTATAGGACCGGAGAAGTGAATGTGGAGAGGCTCAGATGCCTTCATTTTAGAACAAATCCCTTTCTTTGTCAAATTTTTGAAATTAAGGTTATTTTCGTCAAAACCCTAATTCTCTTCGACTTTGTTGCCTCCGAAAAAAATCTGAGATTATATGTGACGTCCCACTGGCCTAAGAGATCATTCATATGCATGGGAGAGGCTTGGTAACAACCAGAAAATTTGGAAGAAGGGAAACCCTAGGTTTCCTTATTTGAGACAAATCTCTTTAATTTCCTTTTTTAACTCTAATTCCTTTTCCTTTTGCTTTGAGAGATTTCCATTTTGAGACAAAAATGAAAATAGAAGTATTTTGGACGTATACTAGGTTTTTAAACCGGTCCAGTATGTTCCACGAATTTTATTCATAATAGAATTCCTTGTTTGAGTTGAATTCCTTTGCCTTCTCCTAAAACTTCTTTCCTTGCTTGGCCGGAACTCTAGTTGGATGCATTGGAGGCTGAAATAACTTAAAAACCGTGTGTATGGGTCTGGTTTCATGAATGGATAAGAACTTGATCATCTCTCTTAGCCAAATCCCATTTTTCTTCAAAAATAGCCAAAATATCGAACTAGGGGCACTTCTATGTTTACTTCTGCCTTTTTCCTTGATAAGTTTGCGTTCAAAGAGGTGGAGAAACTTTGGCATGACAAGTGATTTACTTTTGTAAGGATAGAAACAAGTAGAACACGTCCCAGACTCTTTTTGGAAGTTGGTTTCCTTGTTCAAGTGAGATTCATCCTTTTATTTGAAGTAGGAATGTAGGATTTATATTGCACTCCGAAGGAAATTCGCGTGCTAACTTTTAATGCTTGGTGTAATTGAATTGAATTATTGATCATGGCGTGTTGACTGATAGCATCTTCCTTTTGCATAGATGGTAACCTTGTTATTCTTTCAAAAGATATTAATCTTCAAATTGATGACATAGAAGTTAACAAAAGTACTTATCATCTTGAGTTTGCTGATGTAGATACCCATCCTTCGTTCTCCATGGAGTCGATTTCGGTAAGTTTTGATCTTTGTCCCTCCTTGATCATATAATCATATTCCTTCGACCATTGAGTGAATAGAAGTAGTCATATTTGTCAAGGATTAACTTCATTTAGGTGTTCATCGGAAAACTTTAGATTTGAGACACTTAGGGAGAATGGATGTAAACTATTCATGCAGTCTCCGATTTGAGTCCCCGACCCCAACTTTGAAAATTAAGATGATAATATTTTAACGAAAAAAGAATCAAATGAATCCGAGTTCGTTTGGTCAATCAAATCCGTGTATACTTTTGACTTCTGAAATCTCGTATAAAAATTTCAGGAGTTTTTCAGATTGCACTCACTTCAGTGTTGTCGACCACATATCCTAGATAGTTTTTCCTTTTGAGGCGCCCTTTTGGTATGTTGTTGGGAAGATATAAGGGAACATATTTTCTTCTGAAAGTACCCCGTAATTCCTTATGGATTGTCATAAATTTTCAAGTCTTTGCGGGGGAATGTGCGGATGTCTGTTTTCGAAAGGAGTCCTTGTTGCGTTAGAAACTCTTGATGTGTTGAGACTCTTAGGAAACGACCTATTGGAGTTTATGACCTAATTAGCCTTCCTTATTTGGTCATAGATCGTGAATTTGATACCCTTGATCCAAAACGCGTCCATGGCGTGCTTATACGTTTTTACCCTTAGTTATGGAAAAACATGTCTTCTCTCGATTCTTCATGGAAAGTGTGGACCCAAAAAAATATGCGAGTATCCCACGAGATGTGAAATGGATTCCTTGATAAGGATGGGACTCTAGGGATGAGGGTAATATTGAAGGGATTAGGATGGGACAAGGCTTGAAAGGATTGGATGAAACAAAACTTTAAGGGATTGGACTAGAGCAAACCCTAGTCATGTGTTGTTGCTCCCTTGATTTTTACTCATGTAATTTGAACTTTGCATCTTTATCTGATTTTTTTTTGTAGAGTACTCTTCATGAATGAGTTCGACCTTGGTAGAATACGGATGAGGCGAGCTTCTACAGAGGGCTCTCAGAAAGAGATTCGGGATGCATATACAACTGATCGACATGAGGGTGATTTCACAGGACCAATGTCTTGACTTCGGATGATACACTTTCCAACGGATTTAATATCATGAGAAAGATAACTATGGTCTTTCTTATGATAATCTTGTAAACCTGGGAAACTTGATGACAACCCGTGGAAATCTTTACTTTCAATGTGAGGTGGTTGCGAGAGTGACTTAATTCTGTCAGGGTCTGTCTGGGTGAGTTTTGTTCAGGTCCTCATTTTTTAGAGAGTCTCTTAATCTAAAAGGGGCGCATGGTAGATGAAGAGCTGGAACATGCTAAGCAGGGGGCTCGAGATGCAAAGGCCAAAGTGAATCAGCTGAACATGAAGCAAGAGATTTTCTCTAGGGGGCTATGTCGGATGATTTTCTTCAAGGTAATATTTTCTTTCTCTGAACTTTTCATGTATGCATCCGGTAAAGAAAGGGGACCCTCATGAGTTCAAACTTGACGCAAACCCTAGAATGATCCGACGGGTATGCGAGTAGGTGAAAACCCTAAGTTAAATTCGTAATAGGAGTTCCTCCCTTGCGTGACCTTCACTCCATAGGTTGTAGAAACTTCATTTGACGTCTGATTTCAGTGGTTAACCCCAACTATCAAACAAAAAAGACATTCCTTTTATCTACTAGAGTAAAATTAGGATTTGAAGCTTTTTTCGGTGATAACTCCATGTGAAGTTGAACTTAAAATATAGGGTTTCTGGTGTTTTGATCATATCTCTTAGATCGTATTTCGGAACGTCGGGCCCTTTTAACATGCGGTAGTAGGGACATAGAAATACATTTATCTTCGGGTGCATCGTCAAATCTTCTACTCATTTTTCGCAGCTTGTCGAGTTAGCTGGATGAAGTATGAGGTAGTTTTAATAAATGAGAAGCTGCAGGCTCATTTTACGCAACAGAAACCCTAGTTTATCTCATGCCTGAATCTTGAGCAGAGGATTTGAACGTATATTTTTCGTTGGTATACTCCTGATACATGTTTCCATATGCGAAAACACTAGACGGGTTTGGTAAAAAAAATTAGCTTTCTTGATCATGATAGAAACCCTAAATTTATCTTGATGGGTGAGTCCTTCTATGGATGCGGAGAAACGTGATTTTGAATTATCTAATGTTTGACTTTTGGAAGTGTTCTGACATCTCTGTTTCAGGATTGATTTCGAGTCCTCAAGGGATTTGGTCGCATGGGCTGAAGTATTTTCCATAAAAGAAGACTGTATGTTTGAGGCTTGCCATGGGATTTGAGGCTCGGGCAGGATATCTGTTTCTCATTCATACATCTCTAGTGAGAAGTCTCTAACTTGAAGCGTCCTGAATCATACTGATTTTTTTTGCACCGGAATCTCTGGGTCAATGGTATAAGAGTATATCATCTAGGGGTTGGATGTTTGGGACGCCTTTTGTTAATCATACAGATGTATGATGCACGGTTCTTCGTCAGTCCCCAGTTTCTTGCATGAATAGGGATTCTCATTTACTGGAGATGTTTGATTATCCGGGAAATACCTCTTTGTTGCTCGAGATTGAGTCTTCAGGGATGAGACAAAGTCGTTGTTTAGTATCTGCTATATGTCTTGACAGGGACTCATGCTGTGACTACTAATTTTCCCATAGTCTACGTAATGTAAACAACTCAGAGGATCAGATACTATGTAGTAATGATACCTCTGTTGAACTGATGATACTAAGTAATAAATGATATCTAAGATCACGATAATAACGAAGAATAATAATGTAGCGTAAATACTTCTAAGTTATCATGAGACACAAGATATAACGTGGTTCGACTTTTGTTTACGTCCACAGGGTAATGAATGATTTGTTTGTATTAAGTTGTGGTGGTTACAAAGATCTTAAATTCTTCCCAAAGTAATAGAGAGAACTCAAGTTGAAGTAAATACTTAAGTTCTAAACATTAAAGAGGTTTAGCTTAAGACTCTCCTAATATTGAATGCCCTTGGTTTTTTGGTGAATCTTGGTATTTATAGACCCTTATGCTCCAGGTATATCTTTGCTATCTTTGGATCCATCGTTCCCTGATATACCTTCCGTACATATGGTACCTTCATTCACCGCGGGATTTCTCCAATCGGACTCTGCCACCTCAGCGGACCCATGTTCCTTCGGGAACTTCCCATCCTTAGTACAGATTGTACCTTCGTTCACCGCTAACCTTTGCCAGTCATATTCCGCCACATCATCTCCCTTCACGTGCTTTGGTTATGCATGTAGATAAGAGATTTGTGCATTTAATGCTGATTAGATGCGTCATCTACCTCTGTCCCTTCACCAGCTGCCTCTCTCTAGACTAGGATTTTACTTTCTCCATCTTGGCCGTCGAGGTATCCCTTCTTGGGATGAGATAAAGTAGATATGCAAAGGTATCTTCTGCTACTCAGTTTTCTTTGTATAGCGAAGGATACACAGTTATCTTGTACGCGACCACTAAGATCGTGATACGTGCTCCGCGGAATATTGGTATTCACAGTTTGCCCCTTTTCTTTCATATTTTACCATTTGGTAGGATTGGAAGAAAAACTCCCGTAACGCCGCAATTTTTGCACGTACCGATTGGGTGGTCCCCACATGTCTTTTCATGCAATAACTTCCCCTTGAATTTCGAGACATCCAAATTTTTGGATTATCCAACCGCCTATAAGAAGAGAATAAAGAGGAGGAATTTTCATTAACTCCTTTTCTTCCCCTCGAACTATCGCTCTCTGTCTCTTTCACAGAGATTTTTCTTCTGCTGTTGATCTTCCTTTTGATTCGCCAAGGCTGCTGTTCAACACTCGATCATCACATACAAGTAAGTGATACTTTTCCTCTTCTCCGACTGTTTGGATTTTCGTCTTGGATTCTCCTTGCTTCGGCTTTGGTTAATTGTCATTGTTCGCCATTGATGCTTTTGGATGTCTGCATGCGTTATTTGAAGCTTTTACTGTGTTCTCCATGTTACATGAGAGTTTGGGGTTGTTTCCATTTCGTATTTTGATGTTGATTCTGCCATGATTGTTCTTCGTCTGTAATTTTATTCATGGTGATGAATAACCTTTGATTTCATCTTATGATGGGTTTAAACCGCTTCCCTTGGTTGGTTTAGTTAAACCCATGCCCAAAGTATGCTTGTTTTTCCCCCAATTTCCTTTTGAGTTGACCGTGATTTTCAGTCCACCATTGTTGATGAGATGTTCTTCCTGCTGGTGTTAGGAACCATGAGACTTCCGAAGAAGCCTACCTGAAGGTGAAAAAGCGGGGGTCTAACAACACCATCCAATATTTCGCTTAGAAATCTGTATGGACTAACTCCAAAATACTTTCTAGAGAATCAACTAGACAGTCAGACTCAATCTAGGTAAAAGTATCTCAAGGATTTAATATCTCTCTCTTGTTTTGATTTACTCAAGCTAATATAAATCAGCGAGTCTTTAATCAAACACAAGGAATAACTTGGATGGTACCAAAGACCAATATCCAAGGGACAATCAATGACAATCAACAACCAAAGGTTGGATTACTCTAATTGATGATCTAACACACAACCTGTATTATTTCAATTATAAAGATAAAACAATATAATGCGGAAATAGAAATAACACAGACACCAGAAATTTTGTTAACGAGGAAACCGCAATTGCAGAAAAACCCCGGGACCTAGTCCAGATTGAACACACACTGTATTAAGCCGCTACAGACACTAGCCTACTCCAAGCTAACTTCGGACTAGACTGTAGTTGAACCCCAATCAGTTTCCCACCGATCCAAGGTACAGTTGTACTCCATACGCCTATGATCCCAGCAGGATACTGCGCACTTGATTCCCTTAGCTGATCTCACCCACAACTAAGAGTTGCTACGACAAAAAATCGCAGGCTTTGACAATAAACAAATCTGTTTCACACAGAAAAGTCTATCAAAGGATCAATCTGTCTCCCATAGATAAAACCTAAAGGTTTTTATTCCGTCTTTTGATAATAATCAAGGTGAACAGGAACAAATTGATAATTCGGTCTTATATTCCCGAAGAACATCCTAGAGTTATCAATCACCTCACAACAATCTTAATCATATGGTAGCGAAACAAGATGCTGCGGAATCACAAACAATGAGACGAAGATGTTTGTGATTACTTTTTATATCTTTCCTATTGGAGATATCAATATCAAGCCAATCAATCTGATTGTACCCGTACGATAGAAGATGCAATCTCAGATCACACAACTACAATAAAAGTAGTATCGGCCTGGCTTCACAATCCCAATGAAGTCTTTAAGTCGTTAACATGGTTTTAGAAGAAGAAAACCAAATATTAAAGGAGAAACAACTCTAGCAAGCTGTTTGAGGGTGAAAACAGTTTCTGCTGATTTTGGTAATTTCAAGTGTGTAGGTGAGAAACGATTCCAAACCCTAAACAATGTACTGCAAGGGTGTACTTTGATTCGAGAGATCAATCTGTACAAATCCGGCATAAACCAAGAAATGGCCGTTCCATACTTGTTTCGGTCACAAAGTGAAGGAGAAGGGTTGGTCTAGGGAGGGAAGCGAAGAGAGTGTTGAGACCAGAATAGTTGATTCGGGAAGAGTTGTTGTTTGACGACTTGTATCAGAAAGTGGAAAGCTAACAGACGGGAAAGCTAACAAGTGATTTCTAAGTGTTGTATTCTCCTGACCCAAAACTTGTTGTTTGGTGGAAATAGGTGAGACCTATTTATACAAGTCGCAAGAAATGTACCCTGGTCTCGTAAGAAGTGGAAACAATTGAGTAAATGGAAGAAAGCGGTAACTGCTAACGCCTGGAATTGATGTTTCCATAATAAAGGAAACGTTTCACCATTACTCCTTGTATTTACTAACCGCCTCACTCTTATGAAACTTTCTTGTAACGGGCGTAGTGTACGCTGCACGCTGTAAACCTCCAGACCAATACCTTGATGAGCATCCCCCAATTTGTGACATGTTTTGATGTCTCGAGTGTTTTCGTGGAAAAAGTGTAACATGTTGCTATTGTTTGGAAAGTTAAGATTGAGAGGCTTGCCGGTTCGGAGGTGACCTTCGACGGCCGAGATTTTGCATCTTGAGAGGAAGGTTACCTGTTGATTGTGGTTACCTTTCGTTGGTATCTAGTGGCGTGGCCATGGTGCTGGCATAGCTTGTGCATGCTCTTGGCGTGGATAATTAAGGTTTGGTGCCGTGACCAAAGAATTGGCATGGCTAAGTGTGTGTCGTGGCCAAAGAGTTGGCAGTGCAGCCAAAGGTTGCCAAAATTCGTTTGGTGGCAAGTTTGTACGGCTGAGATCTGCATCTCAGGGGGAAGGATAGCCGTTGATTGTTGCAACCTTCTGTTTGGCACCAACGGCATGGAGGCATGGATGGCATGGATTTCGCGTGGCCAAATTAGGACTTTAGCACCATGGACAAATTAGGGTCTTGGCACCGTAGCCAAGTGATTGTTACAAGTTGTTTGGTGGCAAGTTTGTACGGCTGAGATCTGCAACTCAGGAGAAAGGATAGTCGTTGATTGTTGCGACCTTCCGTTTGGCAGCCAGCGGCATGGTTGCATTGCCGGTATGGATTTGGCATGTTTTAGGCACGTCCAAGCTAGGATTTTGGTATAGTTTTAGGGGCATAGTTTAGGCGCGGCCAAAATTAGGGATTGGCATTGGGCCGAAAGTTGCCACGTGTTTGGTGGGGAACTTGGACGGCTGAGATTTGCATCTCAGAAGGAAAGGTGGTTGTTGATTGTTGCAACCATTCGTTTGGCAGCCAGCGGCATGGAGACATGGTCGGCATAGCTTTGGCATGGTTTAGGCGCAGCCAAGCTAGGATTTTGGCATAGTTTTAGGCGCGACCAAAATTTAGGGTTTTGGCATAGTTTAAGTGCGGCCAAAATTAGGGCTTGGCATTGGGCCAAAAGTTGCCACGCTCTTGGTGGCGAACTTGTACGGCTGAGATTTGCATCTCAGAATTAAGGGTGAACTTTGATTGTTGCAACCCTTCGTTAGGCAGCCAGCGGCATGGAGACATGGCCGGCATGGCTTTGGCATGGTTTGGGCACGGCCAAGCTAGGATTTTGGCATAGTTTTAGGCGCTTCCAAAATTAGGGTTTTGACATAGTTTAGGCGCGGCCAAAATTAGGGGTTGGCATTGGGCCAAAAGTTTCCACGCATTTGGTGGCGAACTTGGACGGCTAAGATTTGCATCTCAGAAGGAAGGGTGGCCGTTGATTGTTGGAACCCTTCGTTTGGTAGCCAGCGGCATGGAGGCATGACCGGCATGGATTTGGTGCGGCGGTGTGGCTGGCATGGCATGCCATTGGTACTATGGTGCGGCTGGCATGGTTGGTATGCCGTTGGCGCGGGGATGTGGCTGGCATGGCATGCCATTGGCACAGTGGTGCGACTGGCATGGTTAGCATGCCTTCGGCGCGGAGATGTGGCTGGCATGGCATGCCATTGGAACGGTGGTGCGACCGGCATGGTTGGCATGCCTTTGGCGTGGGGATGTGGTTGGCATGGCATGCCATTGGCACAGTGGTGCGGCTGGCATGGTTGGCATGCCTTTGGCGCAGAGATGTGGCTGGCATGGTTGGCATGCCTTTGGCGCGGGGATGTGGCTGGCATGGCATGCCATTGACATAGTGGTGCGACTGGCATGGTTAGCATGCCTTTGGCGCGGAGATATGGCTGGCATGGCATGCCATTGGCACGGTGGTGCGGTTGGCATGTCTTTGGCACAAAGATGTGGCTATTAGGGTTTAGCGTGTAGAAACCCTAGTTTAAAATATGTGGCACGCGTGATTGGCACGTTTGGGTAGCATGCACGGCTGGCATGTGTAGAGATGATGCCAGTCAGTACCGAGGGCTCTGTCGTGGAGCATGGAATTTACATTAAAAAAAAGGTACTCCGGTAATTTTATGCAGACATGTTGAATGGTTTAATAAATTTGCTAGTGGCGACATTATTACTCAAGTGTGACGTCACTGTCTGACTAAGGTTTTACGATTTTAACCCTAAGCTAAAAACCACCATTAATATTAAGTCCCCTGCTTAGCTCGGAACAAGGGAATTGTTGCGAGGTAAGCATAAGATGGTGACAGACAAGGACAAAATCGAAATGGAAAATCATGAAAAGATGGTCAGGAAGATCCGTATAACCTTTTCGAGAGGTAAGGAGAATTCGTGATTCTTGCGTTGGTGGCTTTGCATAGATTTTGCTCGTGGTGCTGGTATCTAAGCCGCAGAGTGGTAGTGGTGGTTGTTGTCCGGGATGAAAACAGTTGGCGTTAGCTTGGCTAGGCTGAGGAACGCGGAGTTGTTTGCGTTGCTAAGTTGTCTTGGCAAGCCGTTGGCATGGTGTGGCTTAAAACGGAGTCGCTGGCGTTGGTCGGCTTGGAATGGAGCCGTTAATGTTGGATCGGCTTGGGATGAGTGCTGGCTTGGCACGACACTGGCTTGGCGTGGCGCGGGATGTTGGCTTTGCGTGGCACGGACTGTTGCCATTGCTTGCAGGCTCGGTTGCCTCTTTCCATGCGTGGCTCAGATAGGAAATCCTTTCCTTATTCATATGCCAAAGTATCACGTCCATATGAAAGGTGTTAGCTATCCTCCTCATGTTATACTGCCGGTTTTGCTTCCAAGTTCCGGGGCTGGCAGTAAAGCAGAAGCGATAACAGAGGCCAGCGTGTTCCAAACACGTACTTCTATGTTTTTTTTTATCAAACCCTAATTAACTCGCATAGACAAATATATTTTCCAGCCGATATCAAGCCTTAATTCACGACTAGTAGAAAGTTTTCCTTTTTCGGATTTCATCGCTCTGCTGAATATAAGAGGCGATCTTGAATCCTTCGTTCGTACAAATCGTCTTGAAATCACGTCTATCCTCTTTACAGGTATCGTCTCGTGCTTTCTCCTGGTTCCTCACTATGTTTTCTTGTTCATGTAGATTGTTGGTGCAGATAGGGCGAAAACTTATCCCATGTTTTGATTTTGTAGTACATAATGGGATCTTCCAGTGACAACCGTACCTCTGACTCTTCGGAGAGAAGCTTTGGGATCGATGAAAAATGGTT
This sequence comes from Papaver somniferum, assembly GCF_003573695.1. Classification (NCBI taxonomy): domain Eukaryota; kingdom Viridiplantae; phylum Streptophyta; class Magnoliopsida; order Ranunculales; family Papaveraceae; genus Papaver; species Papaver somniferum. The sequence goes on along the minus strand of NC_039359.1, from coordinate 22,564,032 downwards.
TTCTTCTGATGAGGAAGCATTGGACAGAATTAATTCTCTGTTTCGTGAAGCTGGCGAAATTATTCAGGACATTCCTTCCACCTATTTATATGGATTACGGATGCATGCTCAGGCTTTCATGACTCTGGTGGACATGGAGGAAAAGCGGGGAGATGGTGAAGCATCCCAGCACGTTGAGATGCCTCAGGGCAACGAAAATTCTTCCCATCCCAATGCTAGGGCTGAACGACTCGCCTCTCGGTTGAGTCTGTGAAACTTCTAGGGGAGAGCCATCTTAATTTCCCTGCCCGAGATGGTGTCATAATCCTTGATTCTGATGCGGATGAACCGGGACATCCTCGAAATCCCGCTGAAAAATCTTCCGAGGAAGACGCCGTTGTGGTTGACGAAACTGAAGCATCTTTTGGAGTGGACGCCGAAACTGCTGTCAGGGACGTTGAGAAGCTGTGGTGGAATATGCTGAGACGGTTGTCGAAGTGGGTGTTGGACATGAGGGGGGAAACTATTGCTGCTGAGGCGGTTTTCGGGTGGGATGTTGGAGTTGCTGTTTCGGAGGCAGCTTATGAATGAAACATTTGTTGTCTGAAAGATTGTTGGGGAAAGTGCTTGAAAGGGCTTTGACAGAGGCGTTGGACATCCGGGCGTCTGCTTTCAATGACCAGTTTCCCTTTTTGCCGTTTCTCTTTGGCGTGTAGCCGCTTTGATGTTTCACAGACTCATTTTTATCTTCTTTGTATTCATGGCGAAGTAGGGTTTCACCAAATAACATCCCGCTTATTTAGCTTCTTTGAATAAAACCTCTTTTTCGAAAGGATCCAAAACCTTCATCAAAATAAGTTGTTTGATATTCCATACCTTTCCTGTTGTATGATGATTCCTTGTATATTCTTCCCTTTAAAGTTTCGAGTAAAGTATTTTTTGCAGGGTTTCGGTTTTTCTAGTCGTGATTTGATGGGTAATGCTTTCACGATGTTTCGAGATTTTTTTTTTTTTTTTTGAGATCCAGAAAACTCGTTTTAAAGAAAAAGTATACTTCAAATAGAAATCGGAAACCTAATTAAGAATGCAAGCGGTGCATTCGTCTTGGAGGGAATACAAATATTGAGTGGAAAGGGAAATCGCTGAAGAAAATACTAAGGAAGAACGCTGGAGGAGGAAGTAGCACCGTGCTTTAGGTATTGAAGGGATTGAGCCATCGCGAGTGAACTGTTATGCCTTCCAACTTGTCAGTGCTGATGAGTTTGCAGTAACCGCCTAAAAGAACATCTGCCACCAGATATGGCTCGTCTTCCTTTTCTTCGGGTGAATCAGTCCGAACAGCTATCTTCACCGTTATATTTTCGACTTGAAATGAGGTTGCCTTGACTACCATGTCTCCAATTTGAAACTTTGGACATCGTGTAACTGCTTGACTCTTGGTATCGTCATCTTCGATTGTAGCTTCCAAATTATTGATGAAGCGCTTGAAAGGCCTAGCGTCCCACTCACATCTCTTAACAATGTGCGTACTGATAATCGGACCAAGTCCCCATGACGGGCTAAGAGAAGAAGTGACTAGTTCTAGAGAAGGTTGTTTGACCAGACTTACTTGTGTTTGGAATCTATGAGCGAGCGTCAGCGGGCTTTCTCCGGGTGATCTAGTTCCATTGGTAAGTTATTGATACGGCAGTAGGTTGGACGGCTTGTTGGAAACTCTTTTGGGTGTCGACACTAGCAGAGGGGATGCTTCCAATTTTGCTTCGTTGTCAAATACCCACGAGCTCCCCAAGATCATGTCATAGCCTATTTCTTTGACAATGTGGAATTTTCTATGCGTTATAACGTCTCCCACCTTGATCTCGGTATTAATGTAGCCGTATGCGTTCATTTCTTCTCCTTCCGAATTCTTGACCATGGTTGGGGAGTGGGTAGCCTCTTGATTCAAAATTCCTTCAGCTCTCAGAGTCTTGATGGTAACGACATTGAAGTCAGAGGTCGTGTCGATCAGTGCGTTGTCGAGCTCAGCTCCTCTTAGATAGGTCGTGATCAGCAGTCCCCAGTTGTGTTTTTCGGCATCGTTCCCTGAAAGAGCTTGGGCTCCTGGCGTGGCTTCCGTAACAGGAAAAAGTCGTTTTGCTCGACACAACACGATTGAGGGCTATAAATATATCTTGACACTGCGTCTTGGAAAGGTAGAGAATTTCGCATACATGCTGCATCATGGATTGTACAGTCTCGTGTACGGAGTCCCCAGAGATCCCGCAATTCCTGATTGGAAGTGGATCTCTATGTACTCCTTCGTTTCCTAGCTGAAGTTCCCCTTCTTCGACTTTCTCCTTGAAGATATGCTTTAGTCTGTTGCAGTCACTGGTCGGATGGTGAAAAAACCTGTGGTAGCGGTAGTATTTGGGGTTTGCCATCTCGGCTTCGGTCGGTGGGCGCCTGGGAGGTGGTAGTCTGCTGACGTCATCTTGGATCCATGCCTCTAAGAGTTCAATCACCTACTCGATCAGGAACAGTAAATCCAGGACATCTTCTTCAGCTTCGTGATGACGCATGGGAGATTAGGCGGCGGCCCTCCGTGGCAGGGCCGCCCGTCGTTCTGGTGCCGCGCGCTTAGGCTGTTGGTCTGCCGCTGGGGCCTTTCTTTTTCCTCCTTCATATATTACGCTCACAGAGGAGGGACCGGCATTGTATTGCTTCTTGATGAGACGCCTACTTCCTCGAGTTTCGCGTGCATCTTCACCTATGGTTGGCCTGGTTCTTTCTAACAATGCTAGTGCTGTCGTCGCCGATCGTTTGGCTTCCTCATGGAGTTCATAGAATGTATGGAACCGCAGGTTCTCTAGTAAGGCACGATAGATGGGATCCATACCGTTGATGCAGGAAATCCCCAATTGCTGTTCGGTCACGTTTGGGTCGTGATAGTCTAGCGCTTGAACCCTGAATCTCTTGACAAAATCATTTGGATGTTCTATGTCTTGCTGGAACATCCTTCCTAGATCCGAGAAGGTAACTTGATCAGACACGAAGAAGTACTTCTTGTAGAAATCCGTAACCATGCCACCCCAGTTGGGGATGTTGTTTGGTGTGATGCTGTTGTACCACGTGTATGCTCTTCCGGTAAGCGACTTCAAAAACTCCCTCAGACGAAGAACGTGATTGTATTCATGTTCGCCTAGGAACTCCAGGAATCGAGAGATATGTTCACGTGCATTCCCGGTGCCGTCGTATAAAGTGAATTGAGGAGAAGAGTATCCTCTTGGAAGAGGAATTCTTTGTATTTCAGGCGGGTAAGGGGGTTGATGCTGATGCATGTCTATATCATCACTTTCGATTCGATTCCGAAGAAGTTGCTCCAAATCTTCTCGCGTGACAAAATTGGACGGTTGATTTCTCTCCAATGGGGTTCTGGCACGAGTTTCTTTGTCTGCAAAGGTATGCTCTGCTGAGGTGCCGGTGCCAGGGGTATTGGAGGTGTTCCTCATCGACTCTGGATGTCGCGACTCCCATGGTAGCCGCTCCGTTAAGGTCTTGAGAAAGATAAGTACCTCTTTCTGAGTCGAAACCATGTCCGTCTGGGCTCTAGCAAGAACCTTCTGTCTTTCCATCAAATCAGCGATGGTGACATGGGGTAGGATTCCTCTGGCTCCTCCGGTTTCTCGTCCTGATGACGGAGTAACTGGAGGCGCTATACTAGACGAAACATTAAGGGCGGTAAAAACAGCTCTGGACCTGGTGACTAGTGGTGTAACACCTGAAGGAGCGCTTTCCGTGCTGCTGGGATTAGCAGGATGCGTAGAAACATTAGGGCCGGCAGCAGCTCTGGCTCTAGTGATGTAACATCTGGAGGAGCGCTTTCCGTGCTGCTGGGATTAGTAGGTGACGTATTGATGTCAGATGAAGGAGTCAGTACTAGGGACGGGTTCCGTGCTGGTGTTCACAGGGCTTGTTGCTGACCCGGATCCGAGTTCTACCATGTTGAAGTTGGAATTGAAAGGTGAAACTGGAAATTGGAAATCGATATTGCAACCGAGAGATTGATCTCCCACTGTGGTTGCCAATTGTTTGAGGGTGAAAACAATTTCTGCTGATTTTGGTAATTTCGAGTGTGTGGGTGAGAAACGAGTCTAAACCCTAAATAATGTACTGCAAGGGAGTACTTTGATTCGAGAGATCAATCTGTACAAATCCGGCCTAAACTAAGAAATAGTTGTTCCAGACTTGATTTAGTCACAAAGTGAAGGAGAAGGGTTGGTCTAGGGAGGGAAGTGAAGATAGTGTTGAGACCAGAATAGTTGATTCGAGAAGAGTAGTTGTTTGACGAATTGTATCAGAAAGTGGAAAGCTAACAGATGGGAAAATCTAACAAGTGATTTCTGAATGTTGTATTCTCCTGACCCAAAACTTGTTGTTTGGTGGAAATAGGTGAGACCTATTTATACAAGTCCCAAGAAACATACCCTGGTCTCGTAAGAAGTGGAAACGGTTGAGTAAATGGAAGAAAGCGGTAACGGGTAACGCCTGGAATTGATGTTTCCATAATCAAGGAAATGTTTCACCATTACTCTTTGTATTTACTAACCGCCTCACTCTTATGACACTTTCTTGTAACGGGCGTAGTGTACGCCACACGCTGTAAATTGCCAGACCAATACCTTGATGAGCATCCCCCAGTTTGTGACATGTTTTGATATCTCGGGTGTTTTCGTGGAAAACGTGTAGCATGTTGCTATTGTTTGGAAAGTTAAGATTGAGAGGCTTGCCGGTTCGGTGTTGATATTCGACGGCCGAGATTTTGCATCTTGAGAGGAAGGTTAGCCGTTGATTGTGGTTACCTTCCGTTGGTAGCCAGTGACGTGGCCACGGTGCTGGCATGGCTTTTGCATGCTCTTGGCGTGGCTAATTAAGGTTTTGTGTCGTGACCAAAGAATTGGCATGGATAAGTGTTTGTCGTGGCCAAAGAGTTGGCAGTGCATCCAAAGGTTGCCACAATTCGTTTGGTGGCAAGTTTGTACGGATGATATCTGCATCTCAGGGGAAGGATAGCCATTGATTGTTTCAACCCTCCGTTTGGCAGCCAGTGGCATGGAGGCATGGCTGGCATGGCTTTGGTGTGGCCAAATTAGGGCTTTGACACCGTGTCCAAATTAGGGTTTTGGCACCGTAACCAAGAGATTGCCACAAGTCATTTGGTGGCAAGTTTGTACGGCTGAGATCTGCATCTCAGGTTGAAGGATATCCGTTAATTGTGGGTGTCATGGAATGCCATTGTCACTATGGTGCGGATGGAATGGTTAGCGTGCCTTTGGCGCAGGGATGTGGATGGCATGACATGTCATTGGCACAGTGGTGCGGCTGGCATGATTGGCATGCCTTTGGCGCGGATATGTGGATGGCATGGCATGCCATTGGCACGGTGGTGCGGCTGGAATGGTATGCATGGATTTTGCGCATGGATGTGGCTGGAATGGCATGCTATTGGCACAGTGGTGTGGCTGGCATGGTTGGCATGCCTTTGGCGCGGAGATGTGGCTGGCATGGCATGCCATTGGCACGGTGGTGTGGATGGCATGGTTGGCATGCCTTTGGCGCGGGGATGTGGCTGGCATGGCATGCCATTGGCACAGTGGTGCGGCTGGCATGGTTGGCATGCCTTTGGCGCGGAGATGTGGCTGGCATGGCATGCCATTGGCAGGGTGGTGCGGCTGGCATGGTTGGCATGCCTTTGGCGCGGAGATGTGGCTCTTAGGGTTTAGCGTGTCGAAACCCTAGTTTAAAATATGTGGCACGCGTGATTGACACGTTTGGCTAGCATGCGCGGCTGGCGTGTGTAGTGATGATGCCAGTCAGTACCGAGGGCTCTGCCGTGAAGCACGAAATTTACATAAAAAAAGGTACCCGGTAATTTTACGCAGACATGTTGAATGGTTTAATAAATGTGCTAGTGGCAACATTATTAGCCAAGTGTGACGCCACTGTCTGACTAAGGTTTTACGATTTTAACCCTAAGCTAAAAACCACCATCAACACACGAAAACTAGTATCACATATAAGGTGTGGGGATTAGTTTTGCACAATACTAGATGTCTCCTTTATATAGTCTTTCAAATCAGGGTTTGCAATTAAGTTACCTTGGTAACAAAGCAATCAATTTCCACCGTTAGATAAAAACCTGATTATTCAAGCTAATATTTATCAACCGTTAGATCGAAAACTTAGCTTGTTACACACACTTGACAATGTACATTTCTAGGTTTGTTAACCGTACCCAAACGTATGCACTTGTTGGTTCAACAATAGTTAACCAAATGGTTAGCAATATGAGCATTTCATATCAACCATGTTCTTCTTCACCATAACTAGTTCAAATGACTTCAAGATGAACTAGTTAGAGAGTTGTTCAATTGCAAGGAAATCTCATGTACTACACAAGACACAATTGAAGTAGAGATGATTTGATTCACTTGAATCGGTTCATGAACTTTTATAGCCACGGTTTCCAAACTGCATTCCTTAGTCTTTTTAAGTTTAAGTTCAGAAATCATCTTCAGATATATAACCTTCTCAAGTTCGCAGACTTAAGCTACCGGGCAGAGTTTACAAACTCCAGTAGAAATTCTCGGGAGTGAGAACTTCGCCGGTTCGCGGATTGGTTTCGCGGACTTGGCTCACGCCATTCTTCCGGTTCTCTTGATCAACAAAGTTCGCAAACTTTGGTTCAAGGAATTATAATTATACATAAATGTGTTTCCACAACAATGCTTATGTCCACCATTGGTTATGTAATCTAAACTCTTATTTCAATCATTGAAACATTCTTAGAGGATGTTATATAGTTGTTACACCATTTCTCGTCAAAGCAATTTTCAAGATGATTGAAACATATCATGATGGTAAAGATAAAATTGATCGAAGCGAAAATCTTACCAACATATATTTCGAGATATAGATAGGTGAGGTATACTCGGCTCGAAATACCAAATGTGTATAATACAAGTCTATATATATAGCATACGACTTCTTGTCTCAAAGAGTAGGATATAGAGTAGATAGAATTTTGAGTAATATATAAGTTCAAGTCTTCACATACCTTTTTGTCGAGAAGTTCCACCGGTTCCTTGAGTAGTTCTTATACTTGTATGATGAATCGCTATGAAGTCCTTGATCTCAACTACACCTTCTATCCTAGTCCGAGACTTAGCTATAATAGACTAGAAATAAAGACTTATAGTTTTGATCACTAACATTGACAAACATGCTTGAGATAGAAACGCATGCGAGTTCGACCGAGCAATGCTCTAACAATCTCCCCATTTGTCAATTTTAGTGACAAAACTATCAACACATATGGAATACAAAAAAGATAAAGAAACTTTAGTAGCTCCTATTCCACATGTATAATCTTCAACATTGCTCGAAATCTTTGTCACTTCCAAGTGCTCCAATGATCCCAAAGGTTGTAAGTTTAGCATCACCGTTGTTGAAGATACGTATCTATAACAATGAGAAAACATATTTCTCGATCATTGTTAATAGTATTATTACACACTGTCAAAGTTCAATTGTATCACAACTTCAACAATAATACTATGGTGATATGTATCACTCCCCCTTAGTCAATACTCCATCTCACATGGAAACCACTCCCCCTTACATAATGATCCGAAAACCATATGTATTTCTAGTGTGAACCACATATTAATTCTCCCCCTTTTTGTCAATAAAATTGGCAAAGGTACAAGAACGGGATCATAATGAAATTTCCGAAAGAGACATTTCATGACTAAAGAAAAAAATACATACCAACTAATTTAGATGCAATCATAAAGCCAAAGCGAAATGCATTCATCAAGGAGTTTAAAGATAAAAGATAACCCCTCTAAAATTCCACAGCCGCACACCCCTCAAGATATGACCATTAAGCACAAGTTCAAAATAACTCTCCCCCATTTGATGTCATTCCCGAAAGAACAACAGGAGCGACCTTAATTTCAAAAAGGAAATAAGGATTTTGAAATAAAAATGACACTAACAAGAAAAAAACAACTCTACAGGAACTAAACTGGAGTAAACCTACTGGAGTTTCAAACTCAATTGCCCAAAAGATAGAGATAAGCATAGGGGCAAGAGTTATAGAAACGTTTTAATGAATCAAAACAACACCATTAGACTACCGCAAGTGTTGAAACGTAGCAGTGTCTAATGGTTTGGTAAGAATATCAGCCAATTGTTGTTCGGAAGGCACAAATTCCATACTTATGATACCATTTTCATAGAGATCGCGAATAAAATGGTACCTTATGTCAATGTGCTTTGTTCTTGAATGCTCAACGGGATTCTCAGTGATTCGAATCGCACTAGAGTTATCACAAAATATCTTCATTATTCCAGTATCAATTGCATAATCAGCTAGCATTTATTTCATCCATAGGAGTTGAGTACAACATGATCCAGCAGCAATATATTCTGCCTCACATGTATACATGGATTGAGAATTTTGCTTCTTTCTATGCCAAGCTACAAGATTTAGTCCTACATAGTAGAAACCCCCTGATGTACTTTTTCTGTCTTCTACACATCCTGCCCAATCAACATCTGAATAAGCAAATAGAACAATGTTAGTATCAAAATTGTAAGATAAACCATACCCGGCAGTGTGATTAATATATCGAATGATCCTTTTTGCAGCTGCAAGATGAGATTCCTTTGGATTTGCCTTAAACCTGGCATATCAACCAACACTGAAAGAAATATCAGGTCTAATAGTTGTAAGATACAAAAGGCTACCAATAATAGATCGATACAACTTTTGATCCACTTTAGTTCCTTTATCATCTCTATGTAGTTAACCAGTAGTGGGCATAGGTGTCAATTTTGGGGAAGACTTATCCAGACCGAACCTTGTCACAAGGTCTCGAGCATACTTTTCCTGGGATAAGTAAATTTCATTCTTATGTTGTTGAATTTGTAATCCTAAGAAGAATTTTAATTCACCAACATTGCTCATTTCAAATTCCTTAGCAAGAGAGACTTGGAAGTCCTTTGCAAATTTTTCAAAAGTTGAGCCATAGATGATATCATCTACATAGATTTGAGCAATAACCACATCTTTCCCACTGCATTTGGTAAACAAAGTTTTATCAGCTCCGCCTCTTGAAAAACCTTTTCTAATGAGAGAAGTGGTAAGTTTTTCAAACCAGGCTCTAGGTGCTTGTTTCAACCCATACAATGCCTTTTTGAGTTTCAGTACATGATATGGGAAATCAGGGTTTTCAAACCCCTTAGGTTGAGCGACATAGACTTCCTCCTTTAAAATTCCGTTTAGGAATGCGGATTTTATATCCATTTGAAACAGCTTAACCTTAAGAAAACAAGCATGAGCTAACAAAAGATGAATGGACTCAAGGCGTGCCACAAGAGCAAAGGTCTCGTCAAATTCGATCCATTCAATCTGTGAATATCCTTGAGCGACAAGTCTAGCTTTGTTTCTGACAATCGTGCCAAATTCATCAGACTTATTCTTGAATATCCATTTGGTACCAACAATATTGATATTGGAGGGACAAGGTACAAGTTCCCAGACATCTTGTCTTTTAAATTAATTTAACTCTTCATGCATTGCATTCACCCAAAAGGGATCGTTCAGAGCTTCATCAATATTCCTTGGTTCTACTTGTGAAAGATAACAACCAAAATTGCACATATTTTGAAGTTGTCCTCTTGTTTTGGCTATAGAATCTCTTCCTCCAATAATACTGTTGGGATCATGATTCCTTTGAACCCAGAGATGTCCTGGAGGGACACGTTCTTGTTTGTCAGGAATGGATTGGTCAGTGCTCTTCTCCTCGTCACTAAAAATGTCAGGATCAGTAACCGTTGGGATAACTTCAACTGATTCTGGAATTTCTTTGACTTTCTCAATTGTCTCGGTTGGAGGCAATTCAGCAGAAGGATTATCATGACGAAAGTTACTAATGTCTTCGATGATAACATCAGAAGATTCTATCATGACTTGTGTTCTGATATTAAACACTCGAAAACCACGACTATCAGAAGCATAGACAAGAAAGATACCTTCATCACTTTTGGTGTCGAATTTCCCTTTCTGTTTTCGATCTTTCAGAATATAGCACTTACTTCCAAACACCCTGAGATAGTGTAGATTGGGTTTCCTTCTGTACCACAACTCATAAGGAGTGTTAAGGGTTTTAGACCATAAATACACAAGGTTGATCAAGTAACATGCTGTGAAAACATCTTCTCCCCAAAATCTTAATGGTAAGTTTTTGTTATGGAGCATTACCCTGGCCATTTCCTGAATATTCCTATTATTTCTTTCAGCAACTCCATTAGCTTGAGGAGTAATAGGTTGTGAGTATTGTTGAATGATCCCCAGTTCGTCACAGAATTCAAATAACTTGGTGTCTTTGAATTCAGTTCCACGACCGCTTCTAATTTTCTTTAGTTTACGACCTTGTTCGTTCTGGATTCTTTTAAAAATAATATTGAATTCACCAAGAGTTTCATTCTTATGAGATAGAAATGCAACCCAAGTGAATCTGGTGTAATCATCTACCATAACTAAAGCATACTTCTTACCAGCAACAATGGGTTGTTGAATTTGTCCGAAGAGATCCATATGAATTAAATCAAGTGGAGCTTTAGTGAGAATATCTCGAGATGATTTGTGGTGAACTTTCGTTTGCTTACCCTTTTGACATGCACCACATACACCTTCAATCTTTGCATTGATTTTGGGAATGCCTATAATAAGTTCTTTGTTAATGATCTTAGTTAGAAGACGATAATTGATGCAACCAAAACGCTCATGCCAAAGATGTGTAGATTCCACCTTAGTCAAATTACAACGGTTGCGAAGCTGAGTATCAAGTGGATAACAGTTGTTTTTACCACGAGTTACTTGAAAAATTACTTTCCCTGTTTTGTCTACAATGTCACATCTATTTGCATTGAAGACAACTCGATGGCCTTTGTCATAAATTTGACTAATAGAAAGAAGATTAGCAGTCATACCTTTTACGTATACTACATCATGGATTTCTGGAACACCGGGCAGTTTGATCGTTCCCTTCTTGGTGATGTAGCAACAACTCCCATCTCCAAACGTTACAGGACCTCCTTCATAGTCAATAGACGAAACAAACCATGTGAGATCACCTGTCATATGTCTACTACATCCACTATCAAGAAACCATTGAAAAGAAGACGTGGATCTTAAAGCAAAGGCACCCATACTATTAGTACTTCTCTGTTTAGAGTTTCCTGATAGTTTTGTATGTCCTTTCAGACTCTTTTGAAACGACATACAAACTTGTTGAAGGTGATTGGAAGAATCACAACAACAATACGGGCCAAAACCTTGAACTTTGTCTGAGTGGTTCCTAGCCATATCAGTTTTCACAACAACCGACCGTTGATTACTATCTGATTTACGACTATTCTTTAAAGAGGAACAACTGGAGTTTCTCAGATTCACCAAGGGACTATTACCAGATATCAAATCCTTAAGAATTTCAATTTCTGCAACAAGACCATAGTTGATCCGGATTTGTTCATCCAACTCTTTTTGAAGAGTAACCAATTTATCAGACTTTTTTCTACGGTTGGTTTTTAAACCTGGTGAAGCGTCAATTGAGACTTTATGGTCCATATAGTCAGATCGCTACAAACACATACTTTTGAGGTCTTGAACGTGTTTGCCTGCTCTAATACCAATTGAAAAAGCGGGGGTCTAACAACACCACCCAATATTTCGCTTAGCAATCTGTATGGACTAACTGCGAAATACTTTCTAGAGAATCAACTAGACACTCAGACTCAGTCTAGGTAAAAGTATCTCAAGGATTTAATATCTCTCTCTTGTTTTGATTAAAAAAGCTAATAGATATCAGCAAGTCTTTAATCAAACACAAGGAATAACTTGGAGGGTACCAAAGACCAATATCCAAGGATCAATCAATGAAAATCAACAACCAAAGGTTGGATTACTCTAATTGATGATCTAACGCACAACCTGTATTATTTCAATTATAAATATAAAATAATATAATGCGGAAATAGAAATAGCACAGACACCAGAGATTTTGTTAACGAGGAAACCGTAATTGCAGGAAAAACCCCGGTACCTAGTCCAGATTGAACACACACTGTATTAAGCCGCTACAGACACTAGCCTACTCCAAGCTAACTTCGGACTAAACTGTAGTTGAACCCCAATCAGTCTCCCACCGATCGAAGGTGCAGTTGTACACCCTACACCTCTGATCCTAGCAGGATACTGTGCACTTGATTCCCTTAGATGATCTCACCCACAACTAAGAGTTGCTAGACCCAAAGTCGCAGGCTTTGACAATAAAAAAATCTGTCTCACACAGACAAGTCTATCAAAGGATCAATCTGTATCCCACAGATAAACCCTAAAGGTTTTTGTTCCGTCTTTTGATAATAATCAAGGTGAACAGGAACCAACTGATAACGCGATCTTATATTCCCGAAGAACAACCTAGAGTTATCAATCACCTCATAACAATCTTAATCGTATGGTAGAGAATCAAGATGTTGCGGAATCACAAACAATGAGACGAAGATGTTTGTGATTACTTTTTATATCTTTCCTATCACAGATATCAATCTCAAGCCAATCAATCTGATTGTACTCGTACAATAGAAGATGCAAGATCAGATCACACAACTACGATAAAAGTAGTATCTGTCTGGCTTCACAATCCCAATGAAGTCTTTAAGTCGTTAACTTGGTTTTAGAAGAATAAAACCAAAGGTTAAAGGAGAAACGACTCTAGCATGCAAACTAGTATCACATGTAAGGTGTGGGGATTATTTTTGCACAATACTAGATGTCTTATTTATATAGTCTTTCAAATCAGGGTTTGCAATTAAGTTACCTTGGTAACAAAGCAATCAATATCCACCGTTATATGAAAACCTGATTTAGATTCAAGCTAATATTTCTCAACCGTTAGATCGAAAACTTAGCTTGTTACACACACTTGACAATGCACGTTTCTAGGTTTGTTAACCGTATCCAAACGTATGCACTTGTTGGTTCAACAATAGTTAACCAAAAGGTTAGCCATATGAGAATTTCATATCAACCATGTTCTTCTTCACCATAACTAGTTCAAATGACTTCAAGATGAACTAGTTAGAGAGTTGTTCAATTGCAAGGAAATCTCATGTACTACACAAGACACAATTGAAGCAAAGATGATTTGATTCACTTGAATCGATTCGTGAACTTTTATATCCACGGTTTGCAAACTGCATTCCTTAGTCTTTTTAAGTTTAAGTTCAGAAATCATCTTCAGATATATAACCTTCTCAAGTTCGCAAACTAGGTTCGCGGACTTAAGTTACTGGGCAAAGTTTACAAACTCCAGCAGAAATTCTCGGGAATGAGAACTTCGCCCGTTCGCGGACTGGGTTCACGGACTTAGCTTCACACAAGTAGTTTGTCAGCTCCAGCAGAAATTCTCGGGTTTGAGAACTTCGGCAGTTCGCGGACTTGGCTCACGCCATTCTTCATGTTCTCTTGATCAACAAAGTTCGCAAACTTTGGTTCAAGGAATAGGACTTATACATAAATGTGTTTCCACAACAATGCTTATGTCCATCATTGGTTATATAATCTAAACTCTCATTTCAATCATTGACACATTCTTAGAGGACGTTATACAGTTGTTATACCATTTCTCGTCAAAGAAATTTTCAAGATGATTGAAACATATCATGACTTTCGTCACATGGTCGATAAGTTTGATCGAAGCAGAAAGATTACCAACACATATTTCGAGATATAGATAGGCGAGGTATACTCGGCTCGAAATACCAAATGTGTATAATCCAAGTCTATATATATAGCATACAACTTCTTGTCTCAAAGAGTAGGAGATAGAGTAGATAGACTTTTGAGTGATAGATAAGTTCAAGTCTTCACATACCTTTTTGTCGAGAAGTTCCACCGGTTCTTTGAGTAGTTCTTCTACTTGTATGATGAATCGCCATGAAGTCCTTGATCTCAACTACACTTTCTATCCTAGTCCGAGACTTAGCTATAATAAACTAGAAATCAAGACTTATAGTTTTGATCACTAACATTGACAAACATGCTTGAGATAGCAACGCATGCTAGTTCGACCGAGCAATGCTCTAACAGAAGGGACAGAGAACCTCTTCGTCTACTGATCCACCTCCGCGGATGGACCATCCTGATGCTACGCCGTATCCTTCTCCTGGGGATACTGAGATGCCTGCTGGTACTGAGATGGTTGTGGTCCCTGAGGCTGCTGCGGAACCCGAGGTACAAAAGGTTTCTGTTGAGGATCTTCCACCTCCTCCTCTTCACTATGAGCTTCACAGGCTTCAACTGCGTGATAAGGATAACTACGTTCACTTATCTTTAGCTGGGATCACCAAGTCTTTTCGCCTCCATAAGTTTGAGATTTCCTTTGTCGATGGCCCTGATTAGTGTTGGTCAGCTGGCCGCAGGTATGCTCCTCCTTTTTTTTAGTAGAAAGGATCCCTTGTACTATGACGTTTTGTCTACCAGGGATGACCTGGTGAACAAGACTCAGCTCCGAGGAGTTATGCAGTATACTGGTAATTACTGGCGTTCCATTCGTGAGAGCTGGTACCGTAGTAAGGGAAAGACTACTTTGAAGTCTTATGACCCCTTTGCTGATGGGAGGTCTAAGCAAGAGGATTATACCCCTACCAATTTCAATGTTATGTATGCTGATGCTATTCAGAAGAGTAATCTTCTTCCTTGGAGTGTTGTCCCTCGTCGTATCCATGTTACTACTAGGCAAATTAGGGAAGGTAACAACCTTCGTTTGCTGGAGGAGATTGATAAGACTGGTTTGATTGTTGTCCCTTATTCTGGTAGGCTACCTTTGCCGAAGTCTGACCGCATCCGTCTTGATCATGATGCTCGCTGGGCTCGTACTCCCCTTCATATGGTGGGTCCTTGGGCCTACAGTTTTACTACCGCAGATCCCAACGTCCCTCGTACCGCTCATTCCTTGCCTGAAAAGTATGATGGATATCAGCCTTGGGTTTTCAACCCTGCTGCTTCTCATGAGGTAACCTTCGTTTTCCTTGGAGGTTTTTCATTTTATGCCTTTTTGCAGCTTTTGTTTAGTATTCTTATGACTTTTTTCTATAGTCTGTCCCTGCTTCTTCTGCTGGAACTGCTCCTGGTTCTGCTGCTAGGATTGCTCCGGGTTCTACTGGTAATTCCATAGCCACTAGGACTAGGAAAAGAAAGGCTTCGGCTGAAACAAATACGCCAACACCTGCGGGGGTAAGGATCATAACCATTACTTTGTTTCTGTATGTTCCTTAGTACTTTGCCCCTGATCCTTAGCTGGCGCATGTGTTTTTTCACAGTATTCCAAGAGAAAGGGAAAGTTGAAGTCTGTTATTGATCTTGAGGAATTTGATGAGGATCGGAGGCTGGTGAGGAGGTGCCGGAAGGCGAAGATATGGAGGACATTGAGGATACTAGCCTCATCCCTCATTTGGACGATATTGAGGAATATTTATCCAAGGATAACCCCAGTCCTATTCGTGCTGGCTCTATGGAGGGTGAGAACCTCCCATTTGGTGGTGATGTCTCACTGGTGAGCCCTGTTAGTGTTCAAGCTCCAACTCCTACTTAGCTTCCAAATGTACCCTCGTTTTCTTCTCCTAGCGATGCATTGCATGTTGTCTCGGCTACTACTGGGGATGCTGTTGTAGCTTCCAAGAGTCTTCCTTCGTCTCCTGCTACTTCATTTCAATCGAGTGGCTCGTTTTCCAAGGGTGTTTCACCCGTGGTGAAGGTTAGTAGCTCGGGCTCTCAGTCGAAGAAAAGGGTTGTGCTTTCACTGCCCAATTTCTCCTTTAATGATATGCCCACCTCATTGAGGAGCGTTCAGTCTGTCTCTACTGCTCCTGTTAGTAAGGTTGTTGGACCTCCATCTTCGTCACCAGATTGGGCCGTACTGGGTAATCTTCCTTATGCTGGTGATATGGATTTATGTTGTGCTCAATCTCTTTCTTTGGTCCCTAGATCGTCCACCATGCCGTCTCTCCGCTGTGGTGAGGGCTCATTACTCGTGCCCCATGTTCGCTCCCAAGTGATTCGTGGAACCGTTGCTGAATCTGAGAAGGGTAAGTTACCTGAGAATTTAAGCCTTGGGAGTTCTGACGATGCTATTCTTGAAGCCATCCTGCGCGATTCAAGGGGTCCCTTTTCTGCTGAGGTTGATCGTCACCATCTGGCTGGTTCTTTGGAGAAAGCTTCGCAGCTGGACGTCCTGTCTGCTGATGTGATTTGTAGATAGTAGTAAAAGTGGTTCGATTCTCAGACTTGTGAAGGATATTAATTAGACTGAAATTCTAATATTAAAATAGAAAACTCACTAAAAATTATAGCAAACTCAATCAAAGTTGATATCAATATTAAAAGAACACTGAGGCTAAGATTCCACTATTTTCCAAATTCAAAGTGATTTAATCCAATATTTATATTCATGCAATTTTTTTCGTTCAATTTGATTCTAAACTATTGCAACAAGTAGATTCTCAAAATAACAAGTGTAAATCCGAAGCATAGAACATCAAAACCTAGGTCCAAGCATGCTCTATCAAAAGAAATAACAATTGCTTAACAAGAATCATTCAAACAATTTTCACTCAAGGAAAAACAATCATAAAAATAATTGCGATAAATCAATAAATAAGAATATACCACTTTTTGTTGGAAAAATAGCTTCCTCTATCGCCTCAGTAATGGGGTTTAGCTCCTCATATTAACCATGTTCTCAAAATATGTTTTTATAGCTCAAAAGTGTACAAGGAGGTGAAAAAATGATAACACAGTCGATTCGCAACAGTGTGAAGGTGTTGCAGAATCTCTGTTACAAAGAGGAAACAGTAGCTAAA
The DNA here is from genome assembly GCF_003573695.1 of Papaver somniferum. Taxonomy (NCBI): domain Eukaryota; kingdom Viridiplantae; phylum Streptophyta; class Magnoliopsida; order Ranunculales; family Papaveraceae; genus Papaver; species Papaver somniferum. Next base: position 22,547,085 of record NC_039359.1, on the reverse strand, counting down.
GACCTAATGCAATTACTGTTGATAAACGATAGATGGGTTTTGCTGTTGAATAACGATAGTGTTCTGCGACAGATACTTGTGCGTCAATGTTCTTCGTGTTCTTCCTCTTCAGCAGCAGCAGCAGAATATTGTATTTTTCTGCAACTCGATCTCTAGAGCTCTGTGGTGTTCTAAACTTCCCTGAAAGGCTTCGTCCCCCTTCTATGAGTTATCCCAACTCCTTTTATAGCCCACAGGTTGATTTAATCTCCAAGAAATCTCCTTTTTCTTTTTTCCAAAGTTACGGGTTTTATCTATTCTTTCCATATCCTCATACGCGGCTTCAAACACTCCCTGTTTTTCTTCTCACGCGTCTTCCAAGTATAATCCAACGTCCCAGACTTTCTCAAAGATAGTCTTAACTTCAACAGAGAATCCTATTTCCTCATCTACCTGATAGTTTCCATATATAAACCAAAATCCCGTGAAAAACTTCACCTCTCTGTTTTAGACAACTCGATGATTTCCTCCTCTATTTTCGAATCTAGAGGGATTACCATCCCTGTTTTGATGAATCTAGTGAATCCTAACAAATATCCACGTCAAACTCCGACTAAATCTGTTCCTAGTCATCAACAGAACTTCGATAAACTTCCACCTCCTCTATTTCACTCCAACACGGTTGTCCAGCCCAAAATACTCGATCCAAACATACACACCAACCCTGTCAGGCTCTAACAGGTCCATTCCAACGAAAATAAGCCATTGAATCTCCATAGAAATCGCTCAAAACTCCAACATTAAATCTGCCTGTGTCTGCACTATTTTCCCGCCAATTTGAAATTTGAGTTTGGGAAGAAAGGTGGTCGCCCCTATCCAGAGTGGGGGTGTGAATAACATCTGCCTTGGGGGTGTCCTGAGGGTGCCCCTTATCCAAACCGGGGGTCCGAATAGCAAGTGTCCTACGGGTGCTTTCCGACAACTTTTCGAGCCAATTTATTGGCCAAAAATACCTACAAATAAATAAAACACCATAATAAGTACAAAAATGAGCCCTAACAATATATAGAATCGAGACAAATCGGACACAAAAATGTGTCTATCAAATACCCCCAAACCTATTATTTGCTAGTCCTCGAGCAAAAATAAAATAGAAATAAAATCCTAACTCACTGCCGCAGGCATCGTCGATTGCATTTAGCGTATGCAATAAGCCTTTAAACCCCTAGGTGTCTCTAGTGGCGGAGTGTTGTCTATGGAGGGCTTACCAGAGGTATACCCACAAAACCTTTATACTCCAGACCCTAGTTATCTACACAGAACCTTGGAAGGCACTAAAGAATCTCCTTGGTTGGCATACTTATTGACTACATGAGGAAGTACCCTGATGCGAAATTCCAATTGTTGTACACGAGTTTGCACTCAAGCATACTAAAATTCATACATAAGTGACAGAGCTCTACTCAGATAGTCGCACTATGGACATCAATATCCGGAGTCAAAAGTAATCACATGGATATATCAACAAGATGGATATAGAGAAAAACATAGATGGTTTTGATGTTTACTAGGTGAACGATGTTTCTCATATCTATCTGAAGGCCTCCGCCAAAATGAACCTATCCTAATGGACTGAGATACTAGTCTGACTAATATCAACACACTGGCATATACAAGGGAACCAGTGATTGATAATCCTAACTCTAGGTCAACACAACTGGCATATACAAGGGTTCTAGTGGTCGACTTTATTGAATTTATTCCGGTTGGTCTGATGGTCTGGTCTCAGTTTCTCTCTTCTTTTTTTTTTTTTTTTGTATCTCAATCACTCTAATTCACCCTAGCATTGGTAACAACTTGAATCGTGAGACCCACCTAATCACTTAGAGAAACATAGTTTAAAAACAAAACAAAATAAAAACAGAAGTGAAAAGGACTCAACGAGATATGGTGAAACTATCATGTTATTTCTAACACCTGAGCTCTGTGCTTTTATGAATAGACTCTTTAGATGTTTCCATCTAGTCAGATTGGTTCCTCAACCTCTACAACCAAAATGCTTCCATCCATTTAGATTTGGGCAGTGCCATCCTTAATAGGCATAAATTTCTAGGCTCTGGAGTTTGATTATGCAACTAAAAAGTAACAAAAAGTTCTACCCCACCCCCAAACTTAAATCTAACATTTTCCTCAATGTTTCTAATTAAAGAACAGTACCAAAAATATAAGTAACATGAGGAAATAGTAAAGAGAGAAGTCAGAAAGATAGTACCTGGGTGAAGTGTAACCAAAAACCTACAAAAATAATATACAACATACAAAATTGCCTCGATGGTCAATCAAGGTAAACAGGATCCTCCAGAGGGACCTCCTCAACATCACCTGTAGGAAAAGGGCTTCAATCGCTGACCATTAACCTTCGAAGAACTACTACCATCTGGTGTCTCAATCTCAACAGCGCCATGAGGAAAAACAATACGGACCACAAAAGGACCGGTCCACCGAGAGCGCAACTTCCTGGGGAATAGATGCAAACGAGTTTCATACAGAAGAACTTTTTGACCTGGAGAAAATGACTTTCATAAAATATTCCTATCATGCACAACTTTCATTTTGTTCTTATACTCCTTAGCACTATCGTATGCATCTCTACGAATCTCGTCCAACTCATTGAGCTGGAGCTTTCTTTGAGCTCCTGCCTTGTCAAGTGAAAATTTTAAGTTCTTAATAGCCCAATAGGCTCGATTCTCTAACTCAACAGGCAGGTGACATGCCTTGCCAAACACTAAACAATAAAGTGACATTCCAATGGGTGTCTTAAACGCAGTACGGTAAGCCCATAAGGCATCAGTAAGCCTCGACGACCAGTCTTTCCTGTTTGGATTAACTGTTTTCTCTAGAATACGTTTAATTTCCCTATTGGAAACCTCTACCTGACCACTAGTCTGAGGGTGATATGGGGTTGCTACTTTATGGGTAATACCGTATTGTTTCATTAAAAGAGCAAACGGTCTATTGCAAAAGTGTGAACCTCCATCACTAATTATAGCTCGCGGCGTACCAAAACGTGTAAGTATATTCTCTTTCAAAAACTGGACTACGACCCTGTGGTCATTCGTTTTACACGGAACCGCCTCAACCCACTTAGACACATAGTCTACAGCGACAAGTATGTAAAGATAACCAAACGAAATAGGAAATGGACCCATAAAATCAATGCCCCACACATCAAAGACCTCAATCACTAAAATAGGGTTCAAAGACATCATATTTCTACGGGAAATGGTTCCTAACTTCTGGCAACGCTCACAAGAAACACAATGACTATGGGAATCTTTAAGCAACGAAGGCCAGTAAAATCCACACTGCAAAATCTTAGCAGCAGTCTTCTTAGCACTAAAATGACCCCCACATGCATGTTCATGACAAAAGGAGATAATACTAGACTGGTCACTCTCAGATACATCTCCTAATAATCTGGTCCGGACAATACTTAAACAGATAAGGATCGTCCCAAAAGAAATGCTTAACCTCGGCTAAAAACCTAGAACGATCTTGCTTACCCCAATGTTGAGGGGTTCGACCAGTAACAAGATAATTCACTATATTTGCATACCAAGGTGATTGGGAAACAGAGAAATTGTTCATCAGGAAACTATCCCTTATAGGAAGGGAATCACTAGGGGAACTAACAACTAGCCTAGACAAGTGGTCTGCTACTACATTTCTGCACCCTTTTTCTCTAATGTCTGGAAAATTCTGTAACAAAGGATCCATCTAATCAATCTAGGTTTGGTATCCTTCTTAGATAAAAGGTATTTCAAAGCAGCATGATCTGTATAGATTGATCTTAGAACCTAATAGGTAGGATAAACTTATCCAAGGCAAACACGATGGCTAAAAGTTCCTTCTCGGTAGTTGTATAGTTCATTTGGGCATCATTCAGAGTTTTGCTAGCATAATAAATCACATGAGTAATTTGTTTTCTCGTTGTCCTAAAACGCCTATAGCATAATCTGAAGATCACACATAATCTCAAAGGGTAGGTTCCAGTTAGGTGCCTGGACTATCGGGGCAGTAGTGAGTAAAGTTTTAAGCTTCTCAAAAGCCTCTAAACAAGCATCATCAAAGACAAACTTAACATCTTTTGCAAGCAAATTGCAAAGAGGTCTAGAAATCAAGCTAAAATCCTTAATGAATCGACGGTAAAAACCTGCATGCCCTAGGAATGACCTAATATCTTTTACGGTTTTTGGGACCTGTAAAGTCTTAATAAGGTCAACTTTGGCTTTGTCTACCTCTATACCCTTTGAAGAGACGATGTGCCCTAACACAATTCCTGATTTAACCATGAAATGGCATTTTTCCCAATTAAGCACTAAATTTTTTTCCTTACACCTAGTCAACACTAATGTCAAATGATGCAAGCACTCATCGAAAGATGAACCAAACACTGAAAAATCATCCATAAAGACCTCTAAGAACCGTTCTACCATATCAGAAAATATGCTCATCATACAACGCTGAAAAGTTGCAGGGGCATTACATAGCCCGAAAGGCATGCGTCTATACGCAAAGGTACCAAAGGGACAGGTAAAAGTGGTTTTCTCTTGGTCTTCTGGGGCAATAACGATCTGATTATAACCGGAGTAGCCATCTAAGAAGCAATAGTGACTATGTCCAGCTAATCGCTCTAGCATTTGGTCGATAAAAGGAAGGGGAAAGTGATCCTTCCTTGTGACCTTGTTCAATTTCCTATAGTCAATACACACACGCCGCCATCCCGTGGTCACTCGGGTTGGGATTAATTCATTATTATCATTCTGGACTACAGTGATACCTGATTTCTTGGGGACAACCTGAACAGGGCTGACCCACTTACTGTCTGAAATTGGGTAAATAATACCCGCATCTAACAACTTAAGCACCTCTTTTCGAACTACCTCTTTCATGTTAGGGTTCAGTCGACGTTGCATCTCCCTAGAAGGTTTGGAGTCTTCCTCTAAATGAATCTGATGCATACACACAGTAGGACTTATACCCTTAATGTCTGCTATAGTCCACCCTAAATCTTCTTTATTATCTTGAAGTACATTTACTAGCCTACTTTCCTGATCACTATCTAAATCGGAAGCTGCAAACACAGGTAAAGTCTCAGATGGGCCTAAAAACACATACTTTAGAGTATCGGGTAGTGGTTTAAGGTCCAACTTTGGGGGCTCTTCTAAAGAAGGAATTAGGGTAGTCTCAGACACTGGTAACGGTTCGAACCTAGCTTTCCATCTATCAGTGTCTAACACAGGGGTAGAATCTAATAGAGCATTCACCTGTTCAATAGTGCTATCGTCGTCAAAATCTAAACCAAAATGGGATAGACAACTTTCTAATGGGTATTCAGACAAAATGTTTGGTAATGACTCCTGAACTAAGGCTTCTATCATGTTCACCTCTTCAACACATGTGTCATCTATCTCATGAGGTTGCTTACTGACATTAAAAATGTTCATCTCTATAGTCATATTACCAAAAGATAAACTCACCACACCATTTCGACAGTTAATGATCGCATTAGACGTAGCTAAAAATGGGCGACCTAAAATCACAGGTATCTGGTTCTCTGGGTCAGGGACATGTTGGGTATCTAGGACCACGAAATCCACTGGATAAATAAACTTGTTGACCTCAATAAGAACATCCTCGATAACACCTCGAGGGATTTTAACAGACCTATCAGCTAACTACAGTGTCATCTGAGTAGGTTTCATTTCACCAAGTCCTAGCTGTAAGTATACATGGAATGGCAGTAAGTTCACACTGGCTCCTAAGTCAAGTAAAGATTTTTCTACCCGGAAGTTACCTATTGTGCAAGCAATGGTAGGAGAACCTGGGTCTTTGTACTTTGTAGTTGTGGTGTTCTGAATGATTGAACTTACGTGACTAGCTAAAAAGGCTTTCTTATGGACGCTAAGTTTTCGCTTTAGCGTACACATATCCTTAAGGAACTTGGCATAAGAATGAATTTTCCTAATTGCATCTAATAAAGGAAGGTTTATGGTAACTTGCTTAAAAACATCCAATATGTCATTAAAGTTCGATTCCTTCTTTGTTGGTACTAATAGCTGAGGAAATGGGGCTCTAAGCATAAAATCAGACCTTTCAGGAACCGAATTCACATCATCAGAAACTTTATCAGTCTCCTCAGCTACTGGTCCTGAGAGGTGAGATTCTGAGGGGTGAAATACAGTATGTTCACTATCGGGCATGGTTACCTTATTGTCTGCAACTCTACCACTCCTAAAGGTTCTAACAGCATTCGATTGATTCGATGGTTTTGCACCTAATTCATAAACTCCTCTAGGGTTGGGTTGTGTTTGACTAGGAAACTTACCTTTTTCTCTCAAAGAATCATTTATCATACCAACCTGGGTTTTTAACCCGGAAATAGCCTGACTATTTTCTTGTCCTATCCTGTTACTAGCTTGTAGACTCTGTTCTACGGATAACTGAAATTTTGCAGTTTGCTGAGTTAACAAGGCGAGAGATTCCTCTAAACTTAGGATTTTCTTATCTGACTGATTCTGAAACTGAGCTAGTCCTGAAGGATTCTTAGTATAGCCAAAACCTGGGGGAGTATTAGAATTACTAAACTGACCTTGACTTTGGCCCTTAGACCACGAAAGGTTCGGATGGTTTATCCAACCAGGATTATAGGTTTCTGAATATGGGTCAATCTTTTGACAGTTATCAAATCTAGTGTTATTATAAAGAGAATTGGCTTGCTCTTCAATATTCTGGCCTTCCCAAAAAGGCTCCACTCTACCACTAGTTTGGCCCACTTCTAAGGCTTCTAACCTTTTTGCTATATCAGCAATTTTGGCATCTGATTCATAACCTCCTTCTACCCTATTAACATTTCCTCTACTTAAAAGAATTGTTTTCTGGGGTGCCCTACTATTTTCCCATTGCTGGGTTTTTTCGGCGATTTCATTAAAAAATTTCATCGCCGCATCAACAGTTTGGTTTTCAAATCCACCAGTGCATAGAGACTCAACCATGGTCGTTGTGGAATAATCTAAACCCTCATAAAGGATATGAACTAGCCTAACCTTTTCTAAACCATGATGAGGACACTGGGATAATAAATCATTGAACCTTTCCAAATACCTATATAAAGATTCTCCCTCTTGTTGTGAAAATGTGCATATTTGCGTCCTAATAAACGATGTTTTGTGCCTAGGGAAAAACTTATTGAAAAAGACAGATGTAAGTTGTTCATATGTCTCAATTGACTCGGAGTCCAAACTATATAGCCACGACTTGGCCTTATCTTTCAGGAAAAATGGGAATAACCTAAGTTTCAAAGCATCATCATCTAAGCCTCTAATTCTTAGAGTACTACAAATTTCCTCAAAATCCCTAACATGATAATAAGGGTTTTCATTTTCTTTCCCTAAAAAGATTGGGAGCATCTGTAAGGTCCCAGGTTTTAGTTCATAGGGTGCCTCCGTTTCAGCTAACTTAATACACGAAGGACGAGTAGTCCTAGTTGGATTCAACAAAGCTTTCAAAGTTGCCATTTCTGGCGCTATCAGAGCAACAAGGATTCTCTCCTCAGTCAAAGGACGTTCAAAAATAGACTCTTCAAAAGTCGGACTCTCTAGATTAAGGTAATCGATATGCTTCGAACTACTAGGTTTCTCTTTAAAAAATCTACCTAGTGCATCTCTTTTACGTTCAGGCATACAATAGAATTTTCTAAATTGGAAGGGTAAGCAAACAAAGATCAAGGCCGACTCAACCAAAACAAACCTATTGGTTTCTAGCAAACAAAAAGCATGATGGCTCCACTTAGATTGTTTCTAGACCAGCTTCTAATCCTTCGAACGGGAACTCGTTACAATTTAAGCAAACCCCTCTGGAATCAATCCGAGTTAACTTAAGTTGAATGGAGGCGAGGGAAGCTCGGTGGAGCTTTGATACCCAAGGCCTCACCGGTATTATAAGGCGGCGCAGTCACGCATTCAACTTACAGAAACCGTCAAGAACTTCGAAGTATGCTTAAAAGAGTAACCAATATTTTTCGAATGACTTTCCTGTTAAGCTCGTTACCCTATCGGTCTCGTTCTAGTCAAAATTTTAGGCTTAGGTTCGCGTAGGTTACATGTTCCTAAAGCGGGCAAGAAGAAAACGGTGATGAAATCCGAACCCTTATCTTGTATGTCCAAGCCTTGCCCTTTACTAGAAAAATAAATGTCTGTATTCAGTCCTCAACATATATGCATACGAAGGAGTCCAGTAACTCGCTGACAGGGGATTCGCGAGTGTTTAGAATCTTACCTCCCATTCCAGACAGGGGATGAATCGGTTGTAGTCGACTCGGGCCACTGACTCCGATGTCTAGTGTACGAACCCAAGGTGCAGAGACAATATCGTAATTGTCCTCCTTCTCTGCAAACACTTTATATTTAAAGTACCCTTCCGTAAGGTAGTAAAAAAAATAATGTCCCAAAGTCCAAAAGTCCAAAAAGTAAAGAAAAATTACAAAAGCAATAAACCCTAATACATTTTTTTTTCTAAAAGAAAATAAACAAACCCTAAACTAAAATTGTCTAAAATAAAATTGTCTTCTTTTCTGTTCTTTTTGCTTTAATCTTTAGCTCCAAGTCTTTATGAAATCACCAAACTCCTTGGCTCAATTTTCTTTATGATCCAAAACCTGTAGACATAAGATAAATACCCAAAAACATAAAAAAAGAACAAAAATAATAAAAAAATTTAAAAATTTAAAATAAAATAAATCTAAAACCCTAAAAACAAGTCCCCGGCAGCGGCGCCAAAAATTGATGTGATTTGTAGATAGTGGTAAAAGTGGTTCGATTCTCAGACTTGTGAATGATATTAATTAGACTTAAATTCTAATATTAAAATACAAAACTCACTAAAAATTATAGCAAACTCAATCAAAGTTGATATCGATATTAAAAGAACACTGAGGCTAAGATTCCACTATTTTGCAAATTCAAAGTGATTTAATCCAATATTTATATTCATGCAACTTTTTTTCGTTCAATTTGATTCTAAACTATTGCAACAAGTAGATTCTCAAAATAACAAGTGTAAATCCGAAGCATAGAACATCAAAAACCTAGGTCCAAGCATGCTCTATCAATAAAATAACAATTGCTTAACAAGAATCATTCAAACAATTTTCACTCAAGGCAAAACAATCATAAAAATAATTGCGATAAATAAATAAATAAGAATATACCACTTTTTGTTGGAAAAATAGCTTCCTATATCGCCTCAGCAATGGGGTTTAGCTCCTCATACTAACCATGTTCTCAAAATATGTTTTTATAGCTCAAAAGTGTACAAGGAGGTGAAAAAATGATAACACAGCCGATTCGCAACAGTGTGAAGGTGTTGCAGAATCTCTGTTACAAAGAGGAAACAATAGCTAAAGACCTAATGCAATCACTGTTGATAAACGATAGATGGGTTCTGCTGTTGAATAACGATAGTGTTCTGCGACAGATACTTGTACGTCAATGTTCTTCGTGTTCTTCCTCTTCAGCAGCAACAACAGAATATTGTATTTTTCTGCAACTCGATCTCTAGAGATCTGTGGTGTTCTAAACTTCTCTGAAAGGCTTCGTCCCCCTTCTATGAGTTATCCCAACTCCTTTTATAGCCCACAGGTCGATTTAATATCCAAGAAATCTCCTTTTTATTTTTGCCAAAGTTAAGGGTTTTATCTATTCTTTCCATATCCTCATACGCGGCTTCAAACACTCCCTGTTTTGCTTCTCACGCGTCTTCCAAGTATAATCCAACGTCCCAGACTCTCTCAAAGATAGTCTTAACTTCAACAGAGAATCTTATTTCCTTATCTACCTGATAGTTCCCATATATCAACCAAAATCCCGTGAAAAACTTCACCTCCCTGTTTTAGACAACTCGATGATTTCCTCATCTATTTTCGAATCTAGAGGGATTACCATCCCTGTTTTGATGAATATAGTGAATCCCAACAAATATCCACGTCAAACTCCGACTAAATCTGCTCCTAGTCATCAACATAACTTCGATAAACTTCCACCTCCTCTGTTTCACTCCAACACGGTTGTCCATCCCAAAATACTCGATCCAAACATACACACCAACCCTGTCAGGCTCTAACAGGTCCATTCCAACGAAAATAAGCCATTGAATCTCCATAGAAATCGCTCAAAACTCCAACATTAAATCTGCATGTGTCTGCACTATTTTCCCGCCAATTTGAAATTTGAGTTTGGGAAGAAAGGTGGTCGCCCCCTATCCAGAGTGGGGGTGAGAATAACATCTGCCTTGGGGGTGTCCTGAGGGTGCCCCTTATCCAAACCGGGGGGCCAAATAGCAAGTGTCCTCCGGGTGCTTTCCGACAACTTTTCGAGCCATTTTTTTCAAAAATGTTTATTGGCCAAAAATACCTACAAATAAATAAAACACCATAATAAGTACAAAAATGAGCCCTAACAATATATAGAATCGAGACAAATCGCACACAAAAGTGTGTCTATCATCTGCTCAATATCGTGTAGCTAAGGATCTTTTCTTTGACCCGGACTGCCTTCGCTCTAGTCAGAGCTTCGGTGAAATCCGCAGGGGTAGTATCCAAGAGATAGATGTTTTTATGGACACCTACTCCGATTTTATTCCTCATCTTTCGTTGTTCTCAGTAAGTGATTTCTTACTTGACTGTTTCATGCTTTGCTTTGAACCTTCGTCTGTTTTTATGCTTCGTTGTTTGCAGCTTTGCAAACAAATAAATGTGGGTTGTACCTTGTTCAAGTTTTATAGGGCTAAGTGTACTCACTTGAATGCTATGTTGGAGCGCGCTCGTCAAGAATGTCGCCTTGTTAGCATACAACAACCTTCGTCTGGTGCATCTGCTTCTGCTGCTAAGGTATCTTTGTTATAATAAGATCTGAGAAAGACTTAGAGATCCTTGGAGGCTTGTTTGCTGGACCTCGGAGCTAACAATGCTGCTAAAGTTGCCGAGGATGGGCGCAAAGCTGTTAATTATTCTTTGGCTACTGAGTCCTCCAGATCCATAGGTTCGTTTCTTATTTTCCTTAGCTTTGTTTTTATTTTTGTTTGATTGCATAGTCCTGAGATATCTTGCGCCTGTCAGACGGTAGCCCTAGTGAGCTTAGACATCTTCGGGAACATGTATCCAAGTTGACCTCCGATGTTTGGTACTATCGGAAGAAGTCTGATAGGTTAATGAACGTGAATGTTCATGACGAGGCCCAACTTTCTCTCGAGTCTGCTCATAACGCGGATCTCGTGAAGCAGATGGCTTTGCTCCATGAGGAATGTGAAGAAGCCCTTAAGTGGAAAGAGGGTCCTCATTTTAAAGCAAAATGAGGATATTGCCTTAGTTGAGAGACGCCTCTCGGCCCAAGAAATCATCCGCAAGAATAATCATGCAGATTTTGAAGATGCTTGTGCTTCGTTGGCTAAGGTTACTGCAGAGCGTAACGTTTTGTCTTCTGAGGTCTGTTGTCTTAAGAGTAGACTTGTTGAGGTTGGCTCCGCATCGTCTTCCATGTCCCATGCATCCTTGGTTAAGAGATTGGAAGAATTAAAGAATATTTACCAAGCTTTATCCTCTGAGAATGCTTCGGTCCAGATTGATGTTGATGATCTTCAAACTGAACGAGATACCCTTGTAGAAGATATCGGAGTCGCTGAGGTGGACCTTGCTGAGGCTCAGCATAGTTTAGAAGAATCTATTAGCCATGCAGGAGGTAGTTTAAGGTCCTTTATATTTCTGGCAGCATTCTTTGTTTCCTTTTCTTATTACTTACTCTTTTGTATTCGCAGGTCTCCAGGAGCAGCTGGTGGGTGCAAACGCCAAAATTAGCCGTCTTGAAGGCCAACTATCATCACTGGAGATATCTCGTCAGTTTGATGCTGCTGCTAAGTTCAAGGCTGAGGCTCTCCAGCAAGCTAACGATCAGCTTAGTGCTTAGGTGATGGAACTTCGTCAGAAATCGTCTTTGGATCTGGAGGCTCAGTCCTCTCATATGAAGGTGCAATTTGAGCATTCGTCCATTGATTATATCAATATTGCCTTTGCTGAAGCCGAGCTCCAAGCTGAAGGAGTTGTCTTTCCTTGTCTTCCTTACCCTTGATCCAGTCGTATTCAGCTTATCTTAACTAAACTATTTGTTGTATTATGCCCTCAGCTGAGGTGCTCTTGTGTTGTATCCTTTTCTTGAAACATTGCTTCGTGATGGTTTGAACCTTCTTTATCTGCAACTTTTTAAGACATGTCAGTCGTATTTTGGTAACATTATTACTTTACCTATGATATTGCATAAATATTTTGTTTGTAGACGTATTGTGTCTAATTTATCGCACATTCAAGTCGTCACAAGATGCTAAGGTATGCTTAACCTTGGGTGGAACATTCATCGTCCTACCTAAGTATCCTTTGTCCAGAAGGTACCGTGGTGGCGAAGGCTCCTACGTGGGCAATAGTTTTCCTGTAACTCTACGCGTTCAGCGCGAAGACTTCTTTACTTCGACAAGGTATTTTTATAGGGGATATGTTACTTTTTCTTACTGCCACATGAAGGGAACTATCGTCCCGAGGATCCGAGTATTGACATATGCGCAGTTATGTCTTGCCTTGTCTCATAATCAATCCTGACGGAGGGTGTCTATTCTAACCCAATTGTATTAACCAAAACTATTTTTTTACCAAAAAGTTTCTTTCATTGATTAATAAGGTTTATAATACCTTTGATCAGGGATAGAACATGGAGGGTTAAGGCCCCTTCCTTTCTTCTCATGAGTAATCACCCTCTTACGGTTAGTACTTTTTTAGGTACATTGCATTCCAAGGGGGTTGCAATACTTCACCGTTGAGGGTCATTAGGTAATATGACCCTTTTCCGGTGATGTCATGTATGATGTAGGGCCCGTCCCATGTCGGAGCTAGCTTGCCCCACTTCTTCTTTCTTTGATATGGTGGTATCTAACGTAGCACGTATTCTTCGACCACAAAGTTTCTAGAGATAACCTGTTTGTTGTATTCGCGGGCTAGCCTTCGTTGGTAGTTCACTATCTTTTGTAAAGCTACTTCTCGTCTTTCTTCGAGATCATCCAACTTTTCTAACATTAGGTATGTTGTTAGATTCTTCTCCCATGCCTCCGTTTTCGTTGTTGGAAGTATTATCTCCGTTGGGATGACTGCTTCGGCTCCATAGGTTAGCAAGAATGGATTTTCTCCCGTAGCCGCCCTTCTTGTAGTTCGGTAGGCCCATAGGACATTGTGCATTTGCTCGCACCATCTTTTCTTATATGCTCCTAGATTTTTATTTATGTTCATCTTTTCATTGTTCTGAGGGTATATAGGAGTGGACTTGTTTTTCTGGATGTTGAAAGTATTGAACAACATGTCGATGTTCTTTCCTTGCAGCTGTTTGCCATTGTCAGATACTATGGTGGTTGGTATTCCGAACCTGCATATGATTTTCTCAAACAAGAACTTAAAGACATCTGTGTCCCTAATTCTTTCCAAAGCCTTCGCTTCTACCCACTTGGAGAAATAATTCGTAGCCACAATAAGATATTTTCTCTTCGAGGTTCCCTCTATCAAGGGTCCGACGATATGAACCCCCCATTTGACAAATGACCAAGGGCTGATGACCGAGTTGAGCTCCGTTGCTGGTGCTTTGATCTTCCTGGCAAAGAATTGGCATCTTTCACACCACTTAGCCACGTTCTTTGAGTCTTCGTCCATGCTTAGCCAGTAGTGTCCTTGCATTTTGGCTTTGACCGCCAAGGACCTTCTTCCGCTATGGTTGTCGGCATCTCCGTTGTGTATGTCGTGGAGTATTTTCCTTCCTTCGGTTCGTGAGAGGCACCACATCAGAGGTTCAAGAAATGACCTCCTATACCGCATCCCATCACGAAGGCTGTACATTTCTTCTTTTGATTCAAGTTTCCGAGCCTTTTTGAAATCTGTTGGTAAGGTACCTTTGTCGAGGTATTGGTGAATTGGAATCCTCCAATCATCCTCCGCTTCATCTTCGTTGTCTTCGTCTGACATGGATTTGTCTTTGTCAGACTCTTCGGCTTCGTTATCTGGTTCTCTTACTTCTTGGTCTTCTTTTTCTTTCTCAGCTTCCCTCATGGCTCGAGTTTGAACGGCCAAAGCCTCCTCAGTGCCTGAGATGGGTCCTTCTATTGAAGGTTCATATATTCTTCCAATTTGTACGGTGGTGGTGCTTCTGTCCCTTAGCATTGATGAAATGAATGCTAAGGCATCTGTGTGTCTGTTATCCTTTCGACAGACGTGCCTGAATGTTACGTTGTTGATCTTTGACGCATGCTCTTGAGCTAGCTTTAGATACGAAGATATCACTGGATCCAAAGTTTGGTATTTGAGCTCGATTTGTCTAATGACCAACTGCGAGTCACTAGTCAAACGAACATCTGACAGGCCCGCTCCAAGCGTAGACCATGTATGACCGCCTCGTATTCTGTGATGTTATTGGTGTATTGTTCGAATTCTAACCTGAATGCATACATGAGTCGGTCTCCGGTAGGGGTTGTGATTAATGATTTTTTCGTGGTTGTAGTAATGAGGGTTCGAACTCTAAGACTTGTGAAGGTGAAGGATTTTTAGATTTATAAAAAATAGATAAATATATACAATAAAATATTAACAATGGTGAGAGTTACTAGGACTAATGATTCGGCCAATCTTCATAAAATATGGCTCAATGAATTATTCTCGACAATAATCGCTCAAAACATAAGTTATATGGACTCTTATTTTGCCAAAGTAGATTCTCAAAAAATTGATTGTAAATGTTAAGCATGGAACATCAAATCACCTAAGCTAAGCATGACCCATCTAATCAAATAACACCCAACTTAATCAAATCATATTTCAATTAATTTTTAATGCAAAAGTCTTAAAAAGAATTGATTAAATTACCCATGTATGAAGCTCGGCCTCCTCCGTCGTCCCAGTGTTGGGGTTTAACTCATCATAGTAAAAATGCTCTCAAAAGATTTTATTAATGCTCAAAAGTTGATTACAAATGATGAAATAAGAAGAAAATCGTTTTAAGACCGTTCTTTGCGACCAACAGAAAGCGTCAGGGAACAACGGCCCTTTAGAAGTGTTGTAAGCACAACACCGAAGTCGCGGGAAAGGAACTGAGATTGTCGCAAATATGCGACACTAGTCAACGACTTTCCTGGACTGTACAATGTTCTTCGTGTTCTTGGCTGAGCAGCAGCAGAACTTCTTCGCTTATCGACCTCTTCTTTTGATTCTCTCGGCTCTCCTCAGCCCCCCCAGACTCTCGACACCCTCTCTAGTAGACCCAAAGAGCCTATTTATAGTGTTTTAGGACCAAAAATCCCAACATTACTTGCGTATATTCTCCATTTAATCCGATTATTCTCCGCTGCCAAAACACCAATAAAATAATTTAACTCGTCACACGTTAGAATTGGTTCTGCACACTCCAATTCAGCTCTCCCATGCCTAGTAAGTCGTCGAACGTCCCTTAATCACTTCCATGCATAGCCAAAACACACACAACAGCGTGTATAGGGTGTGTTCAGTCCATGTAGCTCTGTTTTGAGATCGAGAATCAAATCGATATTTCCAGCCAATTCCGATCAAATTCGACACCCAAACTATCTTCCTTAGGCTAAATCATAACTTCCTACCAAGTTTGAGCGATTGAATCGCACTCTAACCCATTCATTTTGACGATCACAATTCTGCCAGTTGAAAACTTCATTTCCCGCCAAAACACAAATTCAAATTGTTGAAGAAGGTGCCCCTTATCCAGAGTGCTGGGGTGCGAATAGTAATTTGGGTGGAAATAGTAATTTTGGGGTGGAAATGGTAATTTTCTGGGATCCTCCGGTACATTTCTGGGACGTTTCCGGTGCATTTCTGGGGTGCCTTTCGTAATTTTCTCCGGGGTGTAAAACACTGCTTTTCGAGTTGATTTCGCCAAAAATGTTTATTTTCCAAAGGTGCCTACAAAGACATAAAAGAACACAATAAATACAAAATTGAGCGCTAACAATACATACAATAGAGACATATTAGACACATAAATGCGTCTATCAACACCCCCAAACTTATTATTTGCTAGTCCTCGAGCAAATTTATTCTAGAAAGGAAAATCATTTGAACCCCTAGGTGGCCCTAGTGGCGGAGTGTTGTCTCCGGAGGGTTTACCAGAGGTGTACCCACAAAACCTTAATACTCCAGACCCTAGCTATCTACAACGAACCTTGGAAGGAACTAAAGAATCTCCTTGGTTGGCATACTTATTGACTACAAGAAGAAGTACCCTGATGCGAAATTCCAATTGATGTACACGAGTTTGCACTCAAGCATACTAAAATTCATATATAAGTGACATAGTTCTACTCAGATAGTTGCACTATGGACATCATATTCGGAGTCAAACTAATCACATGGAAAGATTAAGAGATGGATATAGAAAAACATAGATAGATGATTACTAAGTGAACGGCGTTTCCCATATCTGTCTGAAGGCCTCCGCCAAAATGAACCTATCCTAATGGATTGAGATACTAGTCTGACTAATATCAACACACTGGCATATACAAGGGTACCAGTGGTCGATAACCTAACTTTAGGTCAACACAACTGGCATATACAAGGGTACCAGTGGTCGACTTTATTGAATTTTCCTTTTGGTCGAATGGTCTGGTC
This sequence comes from Papaver somniferum, assembly GCF_003573695.1. Classification (NCBI taxonomy): domain Eukaryota; kingdom Viridiplantae; phylum Streptophyta; class Magnoliopsida; order Ranunculales; family Papaveraceae; genus Papaver; species Papaver somniferum. The sequence continues at coordinate 22,530,335 of NC_039359.1, read as the reverse complement.
TCAATTTTATTTTATTTTTTCAACTTTTTTTTTTCAACTTTTTTTTTTTGTAACTCAATCACTCTAATTAATCCTAGCATTGGTAACAACTTGAATCGTGGGCCCCACCTATCACTTAGAGAAACATGGTTTAAAAACAAAACAAAATAAAATTAGAAGTGAAAAGGACTCAACGAGATATGGTGAAACTATCATGTTATTTCTAACACCTGAGCTCTGTGCTTTTATGAATAGACTCTTTAGATGTTTCCATCTATTCAGATTGGTTCCTAAATTCCTACAACCAAAATGCTTCCATCCACTTAGATTGGTTAGTGCCATCCTAAATACGCATAAATTTCTAGGCTCTGGAGTTTATTTATTCATACTGCAACTAAAAAGTTTCTCCCATACCCCCAAACTTAAATCTAACATTGTCCTCAATGTTCTAAAGATGAAACTAAAAGCATGAATAAGGAGAAACTGTTACCATTTGAAGCGAAAAAGTTAAGGAAAGATATTACCGTGTTGCATGAGCATGGGATACCTCCCAAAAAGTGCTAAGTTTAAAGTCTTCAGCCAGACTTAGGAAAGGATTAGTCAACTCGAACCATAAAGTAACAGTCGAAATAACTGTGGGTCCTCAAAACTAAATAGAGCTGACCAAAGGAAACTGCAATGAACCAAGAAAGTGTACAAGAATAGCATGCCCTTACCTAGTTTCCTGAAAACTATCGCTAATTGCGGTTCAGGTTCAGGTTCTATGAAAGGGTCTAAATAGAATATTTTCATTGGATGCGTTTGTTCATAGATGGATCCGAATCACTAGGTCTTAGAGTCTGTAAAAACTCAAATACGAACTTAGAATCACGAAGTAATAACCTAAATAATTGCGGATCCTCTAAGTCAATCAGATATGACTTACATAGTTGACAACAGTGAGAGTAGTGGTCATTCTTAGGAAAATGTATCGATTCTATTAATCTAAAGTACTTAGGCTTAGTCTCAGAACTTAATATTCGACTCATTTGAAACGTTCCCACAGTTGGAAGAAAAATATTTGGTGGGAAAACAAAGTCAATCTGGGTATCATAGCCTGGGCAAACCACATCAACCAGAGGATGGGTTTCTAATAACTGAACTCCTTCATGGACATCATTTGAAGGTAATCTTGTAAAATGGTCGAGGCACAGATATCAAGTCCTAAGTGTGAGGACTTTCTGAGAGTTAAAGGTAAGGCACTAGGGAAGTGATAATCACCCCCAAACTTAGAGTTTTCAGTGTCTCTAGATAGACCTCTAATTATTTATTGAATTTCCGTATATTCAGAGTCCTTAAAATATTCAAGAGATTCTTCAAAGTTATTATCAGGTAGTGCATCTTCACTCATCTCTACGGGTCTATCTTCTTCTTCCAAGACTATTGTTTCTAAGTCGCTAGACTCTAAAACAGTATTTTCGAAATGAACCCGTTCCTCTAAACCACTATCGGCTTCGTAATCAAAAGGAAAATCTACATCGTCTAAAACGGTGGTATCCCTAATCAAATCCTCGTCCTTTTGAATAGGTGAATAATCATAAAAATTATTTGGATTTGAACTAGAAATAATATGATCACTATACGTCTCAATTGGATTACTAGACTCCTGATCACTATGCCTACATATTTCAGATTCTTCATTACCGCTATCCTCATCATCATAGTACGAAGATGATTGAACCTTATCTAAATAAGTAGTGTCTTTTATTATAACCTTGTCCTCTAAATTAGGCAAATATTCACTATTGATATCAAGGGTAGAATTGGAAACACTATTTTGGAAATTTAGATTATTTCGAGCAGCATTAGCTAACTGTTCATTTTTTGCCTCTAAACGTGCTTGAATTTCACTGAGCGTAACACTTATACGTTCACAAGTCTCATTGAATATCTTAGATCGTTGTGTACTCTCATCTCTTGAACTAACTGCACGTTCATACTCCCTTCGAATTTGTTGGTAGGTTTCTTCTAGAGATTGAACAGGTTTAGAAATGTCATAATCAGGACTAGTTTTTAAGTAATTTTCCAAAAACGCATGACTAGTACTATAATATTCCTGATTTTCTTGCTCGTAAGACCAATTCGTGTGTGGATAGTAATTGGGCTCACTATGGTATGAACCATAACCTTGAAAAGGTTGGCGTTCCCAACTACTATTCCCACCATGGTCATAAAACTGATGATGTCCATATTCAAATTCAGGTCGATACTCATTGTATTGGCTTCTATCATACCAGTTCGACATTCTTAATTGCAAGGGAATTCTACACAACCACAAACAAGGCTGACTCGACCAAATCAAACCTATAAAATCTAGCAAACAACAAGCATGATGGCTCCACTTAGATTGTTTCTAGTCTTGCTTCTATCTCTCGAAGGGGAATTCGTTACAATTTAAGCAAACCCCTCTGGAATCAATCTGATTCAAAGTAAGTTGAATTGAGGTGAGGGAAGCTCAGTGGAGCTTTGATACCCAAGGCCTCACCGCTATCACAGGGCGGCGCAGTCACGCATTCAACTCACAGAAACCATCATGAACTTCGAGGTATGCTTAAGAAAGTAACCAATATCCTTCGAAATGTTTTCCTGATAAGCGCGATACCCTATCGGTCTCGTTCTAGTCAAGTTTTAAGCTTGGGTTCGCGTTAGGTTTCGTTTTCCTAAGGCGGGAAAGAAGGGAGCGATGATGAAATCCGAACCCTTATCTTGTATTGGCCAGGCCTTTCCCTTTACTAGGAATTTAAAAACAGTCCAAATTCGTCCTCAATCAATGAATCACCTTAAGGAATACAGTAACTCGCTTACAGGAGATTCGCGAGTGTTTCGATGGACTTACCTCCCGTACCAGACGGGGGATGAACCGTTGAAGTCGACTCGGGCCACGACTCCTATGTCATGTACGAACCCGAGGGGCCGAGACGATATAGTAATCGTCGTCCTTCCCTGCACACAGTTTATAATTTTTTTTTTTTTTAATAATACCCTTCCGTAGGGTTAAAAAAAGAATAAAGTCCAATTGACCAGAATGAAGTCCAAATAAAATGTCCAAAAATTACAAAAATCATGAAAAATAAAGCCTATTTACAAATTCTAAAATAAATAAATAAAGCTATATAAAAAAAAAAAAAAAAAAATTAAATCCTAAAAAAAAAATTATGTCTTTTTTTTTTCCTTCTCTTTTAGCTTTTAGCTTTAAGCTTTTTGTTCCCAAGTCCTTAGTATTCCACTTCGAACCTGTAAATCAAAGACACAAAAAGAAACGTAAAAAGGAACAAATAATAGTAAAAAAAAATAATAAAAACCTAAAAAATTCTACCTAAGCACAAATCCGCGTCGGCGGCGCCAAAATGATTAATGATTTTTTCGTGGTTGTAGTAATGAGGGTTCAAACTCTAAGACTTGTGAAGGTGAAGGATTTTTAGATTTATAAAAAATAGATAAATATATACAATAAAATATTAACAATGGTGAGAGGTACTGGGACTAATGATTCGGCCAATCTTCATAAAATAGGGCTCAATGAATTATTCTCGACAGTAATCGCTCAAAACATAAGTTATATGGACTCTTATTTTTCCAAAGTAGATTCTCAAAAAATTGATTGTAAATGTTAAGCATGGAACATCAAATCACCTAAGCTAAGCATGACCCATCTAATCAAATAACACCCAACTTAATCAAATCATATTTCAATTAATTTTTAATGCAAAAGTCTTAAAAAGAATTAATTAAATTACCCATGTATGAAGCTCGGCCTCCTCCGTCGTCGCAGTGTTGGGGTTTAACTCATCATAGTAAAAATGCTCTCAAAAGATTTTATTAATGCTCAAAAGTTGATTACAAATGATGATATAAGAAGAAAATTGTTTTAAGACCGTTCTTTGCGACCAACAGAAAGCGTCAGGGAACAACGGCCCTTTAGAAGTGTTGTAAGCACAACACCGAAGTCGCGGGAAAGGAACTGAGATTGTCGCAAATATGCGACACTAGTCAACGACTTTCCTGGACTGTACAATGTTCTTCGTGTTCTTGGCTGAGCAGCAGCAGAACTTCTTCGCCTATCGACCTCTTCTTTTGATTCTCTCGGCTCTCCTCAGCCCCCCCAGACTCTCGACACCCTCTCTAGTAGACCCAAAGAGCCTATTTATAGTGTTTTAGGACCAAAAATCCCAACATTACTTGCGTATATTCTCCATTTAATCCGATTATTCTCCGCTGCCAATAATAACGATAATTTCCAAAATTAACTCTGTCACACGTTAGAATTGGTTCTGCACACTCCAATTCATCTCTCCCACGCCTAGTAAGTCGTCGAACGTCCCTTAATCACTTCCATGCATAGCAAAAACACACACAACAGCGTGTACAGGGTGTGTTCAGTCCGTGTAGCTCTGTTTTGAGCTCGAGAATCAAATCGATATTTCCAGCCAATTCCGATCAAATTCGACACCGAAACTATCTTCCTTAGGCTAAATCATAACTTCCTACCAAGTTTGAGCGATTGAATCGCATTCTAACCCATTCAGTTTGACGATCACAATTCTGCCAGTTGAAAACTTCATTTCCCGCCAAAACACAAATTCAAATTGTTGAAGAAGGTGCCCCTTATCCAGAGTGTTGGGGTGCGAATAGTAATTTGGGTGGAAATGGTAATTTTGGGGTGGAAATGGTAATTTTTCTGGGATCCTCCGGTACATTTCTGGGACGTTTCCGGTGCATTTCTGGGGTGCCTTTCGTAATTTTCTCCGGGGTGTAAAACACTGCTTTTCGAGTTGATTTCGCCAAAAATGTTTATTTTCCAAAGGTGCCTACAAAGACATAAAAGAACACAATAAATACAAAATTGAGCACTAACAATACATACAATAGAGACATATTAGACACATAAGTGCGTCTATCAGGTTGTTATTACAATCCCAATGCATGTGCCTTCTCCATTGGAGGAGCCATCTACGAATATTTCTCATCTTCGTGAGTTCTGAGGTTCTAACAGGTCCTCTGGATCTTTCTTATCTTCCTCTATTCCTGGGATATCGTCTATCTCTGCTTTGTCGCTGAGAGGTAGGTCAGCCAGAAAGTCTGCTAAGATTTGTGATTTCTCAGCCTTCCTGGTTTCAAAGATGATGTGGAACTGTTTGATCATGGCATTCCTACGTGTTTTTAATATATATGACCTACGGTATAAAATTGAGAATTGTGATAGAGAATCAATGGATTCATGTGTATCAAGTTCTAATTAGAATCTTAATCCTTTATGGTAATCAATTGTTAAAAGTTTAGTTGGTTGTTTGCGGTCCTCGTAAAAACTCCTTCTAGGTTATTACCTTCATGATGATGGGAATATCAAGCTGAGGTGCATAGGCAAATCGCTCGAATGGGAGTAAACAAGAAGAAAAGAATAAAAAGAAAAATTCTCATGGTAAGTTTTATTATTTAATTTTAGAGGAACTATAGAACAGATATAATCAAATACAAAAATAAAAATGTAACAAAAAATCAATAAATATATACTTATCTGTTTTCTAAATTCTATCTAGAGATACGTGCCATATCTACGATGGAATATCCAAGGGTGGGAAGGTGCACCCTTACAGAAGCTATCACGAGGGCGACCTCTTCACAACAAGACTTTTTTATTTTATGTACACCAATATTTCCATTAGGCAATATGGATAGTGTTAGTGGTGCTTAGGTGAACGATTCAAGTTGTATGCGGTGTACAAACTGGTGCACCTTGTTTTTTTATGGACTAGGGTTTAACCCGTGCAGTATCGGCACGTGATGCTTTTGTCTCTATTTCTACATTGTTTACATTGGGTTTGTTTTATTTTTCCATATTGAAATAAGTTTTAGACAAAAAAATGATGAGTTACCTGACCTTTTTGTTTCACTTAAGCATGTTATTTCAATTTAGTATTTTACCGGAGTAATAATGTTGTCCCAACATGAAAAAATAAATAAATAGATATTATCATCTACTATCTCATCTGAGACTAATTTTAAATTTCAAAAAAAAAATATTTCATCTAACAGTAAATATACAGAAACTGACAACCCAACTCCATTACATTTATGAATACATATTGGGTCCCAAAACTACTGATAACTAAGGCTTTACGAATGAAGAAAAGATCCATAACATCTTCCCCACTAAACTATTTTTTTAATGTAAATGTGAGAGTTTTATAAAAATGGAGAACTTCATTCCTGGCTATTGGAAGGCTGAGATATGCATGTGTGAAATGGAAAAATAAACTTATAAGTGGCTATTGGAAGGCTGAGATATGCATGTGTGAACTGGAAAAATAAACTTATAAGCATAAATCAAAACATGTGCAAGCTTTTTCCTGGATTATATTGATAACATAAAATTAAACAAATGGGTGGATAAAAAAAATTCGCATCAACTATGCCAAGTAGTGCATGAGTGGCGCTCTCACATCTAATGTTACTCAAATATTTCGTAATAATAATGAACATAGTCATATTGATGTATGTGTCTATATAGATTCAACTAACCTTTTGAAGAAAAATCATCAGTTCATGGTAGAAGCTGACACAAACTTCTGTCGATTTCAATTTGTAGAATGTATACTGGGTTTAATCGGCCTTTAGATTAAAAAAAATACCCAACGTTGGTCGAATAATGTCTAGAAATTCAGGATCAAAACAGAGTGCAACCGAAAAACGGGAGAGACTAACATCAGTGTTACAAAAGGAATACCCTATATGTATCAAATTCTATTAACTAATTATATATTCAAATTAAAAAATCATCAATTAAACATAAAAAAACCCAAGTTGAATAATATTACATAAACAAAAATTATAAGAGAATTTTATAATTAGAAAATACCTTCAAATCATTATTATAGATTTAATTGCATGCCTTATCAATAATTACGATAGGTCTAAATCACCAAATTAATCTGTAGAAAGTTTACTGGATATATAGCGCAGATAAATTTACAGTGGTGGTGATGGTGCACCATCTAATTGTTGTTCGATTGATTTTTTTTTTTGAGAAGTTTTCGGTTTTGTACGGAGAAACTGAGAGGGAGCAAAGAAACTGAGAGGAGTGTTTCACTATCTTCATCATCATTCAGAAATCCAAAAGTAAACTTGCGATCTGCTTTCGGAATCTCAGTACAACCATAGATTTATCTATTGAAAGGATAAATCTTGATATAAATGTTACATCTTTAGTAGTTATTATATAACGTGATATCCCAGTATTCTTTTTTAATTTCCATGTATCTAACCATTTTATTTTAAACTTTATAGTGTCACCCGTTTTGTAACGGCATAAAACTAACATAGTCTATTCCTAATCATTAATACCCATCATCACCACAAAGCCACCACATCCCTCTTAGGATGTTGGGCATACTTCTGATTTTTAACCGCAAATGTCATATATAAAGTTTGGATTGAAAAACTTAGGTCGTCAATTAAATTATTCAACAATATTTTTTTGTTATAATTCTTTTTTGTCTTGCAATTAATTTAATTTTAATTTTAAAAACCATGATCATACGATCTGCTACCAAAGATCATAACCATTTTGTCTTATATGATTTGTTATCATCCCCGAAATATTTGGTACCTACTTTTATTAATCATAACTATATCTTTTAAAATAAAATTTTACCAATCATTTTTTTTTTGCTTCCACATAAAAAATAAAAAATAAATACCCCCACCACTAAAACCATTTATAACCACTATCTCTTCCAGCACCACTAACATAACCGCCTGTACGCTTATTAACGCCCGCCATTGCTTCCACCACCCACTACCACCATTAATATCTATTGAATTAATTTTTTAAAAACTCTTTGTTGATGGCAATATGTATTGATAGAGTAATCAAGGGGACATTTATGATGAGAAATTAATAAATCATTTATTATAAGGAATTAGTTGGATACTTATAATATTAATAAACAAACCATGACCATAAATTTATCTTTTCTCTAACGGCATGGGAAAAGATAGGTGTTCAAATGTATGCCTCGATTCTTACATATTACTTTTGTTTGCGGAAAGTTGGTATGATGTATTAATGGTTAACAAACATGTTCTTATCCTCAAATGTTTTTTTTTAATATTATATCTGGTAGTCATACAAACTTCAAGGACAAATATTCTTAATTGTTAAAACGAATTCCACGTGCAGTAGAATATGACTTCAAAAAACTAAGTAGTATCCCCACCTCAAAATAAAATAAAATAAAAATCATCCAAAGAGATTCACCAAATTTGTATCAATACTAAAACCATCCAATATTACTTCAAAATCAATTAGATTAATCTTACAAAATTTGTTACTTATAGAGTTTACTTTTTCTCTTTCGTGATATAAATCGTCCCAAATTTAAATAAGTTTGGCTTATTAATTTTCCAAAAGTTAAATAATATGTAATTTTGGGTCCATTTTGTTTCTTATCTCTTCATTTTCTCTATTTAGTTATTCTCATGGACAGTTTCTCAAGCATAATCATATGGAATCCAAGAGACAAAAAGGAAAAAATAAATAGAGAGATATGGGAAGGTGAATTGATTACAATTAATTTGCATGTACCCTTGTATTTGGTATGTGTTGATGGTGGTTTTTAGTTCAGGGTTAAAGTCGTAAAACCCTATTGTCATCCTGCAATGGAATAAAGGGCGTTTGAAAGTAACGAGTGCTCAAGCCTATTTACTTATACATTATTGAACAACTCAGTATATATATGAAATTCATTAAGAATGGTGCGCGTAGTACCAATCCCAAATGTTCTGTGAATTCTATTTTATGCCAGCATTATTAACTAATGCATGACTCGCCTGGTATTTTTCCATGCTATGTTCCCAGCCGAACTCTCGATACTGACATGACATGATGATCAATTCTCACTCTCAGCAGAGTAGCATGAATTTCCCGAAGTACTAGCATTGGGATGTGCACAAAAATACTCATACAGGCTACATCTCTCTCTGACAAAGAGATCAATGCGTTCACATAATTTTTAATTAAAGTTAGCGTGATCGAACGCATATTTATTCTTAAAGAAAATCTAGACTGTTAATATCAGTCTCAGAAACGATCACGAACACACAACTTGGTCGCACGATTTAACTAGCATATCTTACTCCTAACAGAACAAGCCAATCACGGTAGTGACCACCGCCGGGCCCACTAGTTCCCTAGTCGATCAAGTAGTTCTCTTCTGATTCACAAACACTTCAAACGCCGGCCCAAACATGGGTATTCGCGCTGCATAAAAATAGCTCAAACGAGCTGAGACTGACAAAAAGGGTCTCAAGAACGTATCACGTCCGTCCAACTTCGCCGGCCTAGTTGGACGACTTGGATTACATCTCGAGCGATCAAGGATATGCCAACGTGTTCACTGTTAGCCCAAATCCTCCCTTGGTCGATTGACCTGTTCACGATAAAACCAGAGCGTATCAAACCGTTCGCCCAAAGAAGGGTGAACGCGCTGCTTTGCAAAACCCTAAAAATACGTTTGCGGCAACACACTACTGCCGCAAATCGATCACAAACTTCCATCATCGCCATCCAAATCGAGTGGCTTAGATCTACTTCTGGATGGCCCAGGAAATGTCAGCGTGCTCACCGACAACTCATCTTTGCACGAGGTCGATTTACCTGCTGAAACCAACACGCAACGCCTCGGATCGCTCGCTCAAAAGAGAGTTGGCCGATCGATCTCTGAACCCTAAAAATTGGGTCAACAACATTGAACAACTACCGCAAATCGATCACGACCATCCAACTTTGTCAGCCTAGTTGGACGGTGTAGATCTATTTTCAGAAAACTAACAAAGTAGCATGACGACCACCGGCCATCACTCCTCCACAGGGAGTGATCGACCAGGTGGAAGTTCTCCCATAGGGCACTCGAACGATCACCCAAAAGAGGTCGATCGCGCTACCCTTTTAAGACACTCAATCCATGACTGATTCGATCAAGATCAAGAACAACGATGCATCATGCACATCGATTATTTTGAGCTGCTTTCTTAAAAGCGATGCTTCACATGCATCGAATACATATAATACTTTATAAATATCGGCTTCATAAATAACTTAGTTATTTAACTAATAACACCATGTGTTATTCTTTGCGTCAAGTCCCAAGACTTGACCCACCTACTCGAGACATCAAACATGTCACAAACTGGGGGATACATACTGGGGTATTGGTCTGGCGGTTTACAGCGTGCGGCGTGCAACGCGTCCATTACGAGAATGTGTCAGGAAAGACGGACGGTTATCAGTAATGAGAGTAGTGGGAGAACGTGTGATCAGTCATCCCTCATAACGGAAACATGATGATCACTACCTTCCGCACAAACCCACTTCTCCACTACTTCACCTCCTCCACTTCCTAAGAGATCAGGGTGTGCTCAATGACTTATATAAATAGATTTTCAATCTATTTCAAAAGGGAACAAGAAAACACAAGTGTTAACAAACAGAAGTAGCCAGAAACCATTTTTCTGATACGAGTACCACACCTTCACAATTCAACATCCTGATCTCTAATACCTTCTCCGCTTCCCTCCCTAAGATCAACTCTTCTCCTTCACCTTGTGACCAAATTGAATCTGGAACGGACATTTCTTGGTTTAGGCCAGAGTCTTACAAATTGAACTCTCGAACTCAAAAGTACTCTTGTGCAGTGCATTTGTTTAGGGTTCGAATTCGTTTCTCATCAACACACCCCAAATTTACCGAAAACAGAAGAACCAGTTTTACCCTCAAACAATTGGCGACCACAGTGGGAGATTAATCTCTCGGTCGTGAAGTCAATTTTTCAATACCAAATTCGATTTTCCTGATTTTAAAATGGTGGATTTTAGGTCTGGGTCGGTAACCAATTCCGATGGAACTAGCATTGACAACACTCTCGGCGTTGATGTCCCTGTCAGTGGCGTTACCGTACAGCATGTCAATACAATCAATGCATCTCGTGGAACTACGTACTCTACCACCAACGCTAGCGGAGCACGAGATATTCCCTCAGGTGTTACACCTACGATCACCAGAGTCGGAGCCGCTGCCGCACCCCCATTGTTTCTTCAAGTGCGACGCTCTCAGTTGTCACTAGAGCTGCTGTCACTCCACCATCAAGACGAGAGACCGGAGGGGACGGAAGAAGCCAACCCCCTATTACCATTGTTGATTTGATGGAAGGACAAGAAGTTCTTGCTAAGGCTCAGACGGACATGGCCACAACTCAAAAGGAGTGAATCAATGAACATCCGAATGATTAGTCAAGGGATTCATAATTCGGGCGTTAGATTGTCATAAACCAAATGTGACTGAACATCAATTAGTGGAGTTGTGCATTAATACTTTCTGTGACTCTGTTCACAAAACCATGTAATCTATGATGGAGCATGTGTGAGATTCTCTATTTCTCCTAGGTGCAGCGCCGAGATATATTTTCAGCCCCCAACCGTGTTGCGTTGGCGCTTAGACCTTTTCTCCAGGAGCCGATTCAACGTTCTCTCCAGAAGCCGCTCTTCTTCAACTTTTCGCTCCAGAAGCCGCTCTGCCTCAACGATTCGCTTCAGGAGCCGCTTCAACGTTTCGCCTCCAGAAGCCGCTCCTCTTAAATGTTTCGCTCCAGAAGCCGCTTCAACGTTCTCTCCAGAAGCCTCCACTCCTTCCTTCCAAGGTTCGTTCCCGTAGTCGCCACTCCTCCCTGTCAAGGATTGTGATCGCAGCCAGCCAAGTCTCTTCTGATCACAGTTTCTGCCAAGAACCGCTGCTGCTCGTTCGTTGATACTAGCCACAGCTTCACCATAGCAACAACCACTATAAAGAATATATCGTCCATGTGATGTTCCAAGAATCCCATCCAAGAGAGTACAATAAGATTGTATCAAATCAAAGAGGCGTGGATTCAAGGTGGTACAACCAAAGCAAGCTACACTTGGGGACTGAAGCCTCGTTCAGGTTTAGAAGTTTAAACGGAGTCACCGCCTTACCAGCGAATACAATGGAAGCACATCTTCCACGAGAAAATAAGCTCAGGATAATTACACATGGGGACTTTTGTCACGCTGCTTACTCACGGGAGAGCCTGATACACCCAAAGCCCAATCATGCGCGAAGGACATGCCTAGCGGAGATAGAGCTAAGTAACTATCCTTAAACTAAATGTTTTTTATATATTAGGCATATCAAATAAATTTTAAATCTCTTAGTGTTGAGACGTTCAAATTCCTCAACACTCACCACTGTGTTGCCAGGCAAACTGCCTCAACACAATTTTCCTCTTAGTGTTGAGACGTGAAAAATCCTCAACATTCACCATTGTGTTTCCAGGCAAACTGACTCAATACATCTCTCATATTACTGTTGATACGTTCAAATTACTCAACACTCACCATTGTGTTGCCAGGAAAACTGCATCAACACATCTCTCCTCTTAGTGTTCAGACTTTCAAATTCCTCAACACTCACCATTGTGTTGCCAGGCAAACTTCCTCAACACAGATCCCCTCTTAGTGTTGATATGTTCAAATTCCTCAATACCATTGTGTTGCCAGGAAAACTTCCTTAACACATCTCACTTCATAGTGTTGAGACGTTCAAATTCCTCAACACTCACCGTTGTGTTGTCAGGCAAACCGCCTCAACACATCTCTCCTCTTAGTGTTGAGACGTTCAAATTCCTCAACACTCACTACTGTGTTGCCAGGCATGCTGCCTCAACATACCCTCCTCTTGGTGTTTAGATGTGAAAATTCCTCTCACTATTGTGTTGTCAGGCATACTACCTCAACACGTTTTTCTCTTAGTGTTGAGACGTGCAAATTCCTCAACACTAACTACTATGTTTCCAGGCATGCTGCCTCAACACATCCTTTCTCTTACTGTTGAGATGTGTAAATTTCTAAACACCACTATTGTGTTGTCAGGCATACTGCCTCAACACGTTTTCCTCTTAGTGTTGAGACGTGCAAATTTCTCAACACTCACTACTATGTGACCAGGCATGCTGCCTCAACACATCCTTTCTCTTAGTGTTGAGACGTGCAAATTCCTCAACACTCACTAATGTGTTTCCAGTCATGCCGCCTCAACACACCCTCCTATTGGTGTTGAGATGTGCAAATTCCCAACACCACTATTGTGTTGTCAGTCATACTGCCTCAACACTTTTTCCTCTGAGTGTTGAGACGAGCAAATTCCTCAACACCACTACTTTGTTTCCAGGCATGTTGCCTCAAAACATCCTTTCTCTTAGTGCTGAGACGTGCAAACTCCTCAACACTCTCTACTGTGTTGTCAGGCATGCTGCCTCAACACATCCTTTCTCTTAGTGTTGAGACGTGTAAATTCCTCAACACTCACTACTGTGTTGCCAAGCATGCTGCCTCAACACATCCTTTCTCTTAGTGTTGAGATGTGCAAATTCCTCAACACTACTATTGTGTTTTCAGGCATACTGCCTATACACGTTTTCCTCTTAGTGTTGAGACATGCAAATTCCTCAACACTCACTACTGTGTTGCCAGGCATGCTGCCTCAACACATCCTTTCTCTTAGTGTTGGGACGTGCAAATTCCTCAACACTCACTACTGTGTTACCAGGCATGCTTCCTTAACACACCCTCTTCTTGGTGTTGAGACGTGAGAATTCCCAACACCACTATTATGTTGTCAGGCATACTGCCTCAACACGTTTTCCTCTTAGTGTGGAGACGTGAAAATTCTTTAACACCACTACTGTGTTTCCAGGCATTCTGCCTCAACACATCCTTTCTCTTAGTGTTGAGACGTGCAAATTCCTCAACACTCATTACTGTGTTGCCAGGCATGCTGCCTCAACACATCCTTTCTCTTAGTGTTGAGACGTGCAAATTCCTCAACACTCACTACTGTGTTTCCAGGGATGCTGCCTCAACACACCCTCCTCTTGGTGTTGAGATGTGCAAATTTCTCAACACCACTAGTGTCGTCACGCATACTGCCTCAACACGTTTCCTCTTAGTGTTGAGACGTGCAAATTCCTCAACACTCACTACTGTGTTGACAGGCATGCTGCCTCAACACACCCTCCTATTAGTGTTGAGATGTGCAAATTTCTCAATACCACTATTGTGTTTTCAAGCATACTGCCTCAACATGTTTTTCTCTTAATGTTGAGACGTGCAAATTCCTCAACACTCACTACTGTGTTGTCAGGCATGCTGCCTCAACACACCCTCCTCTTGGTGTTGAGACGTGCAAATTACTCAACACTCACTATTGTGTTGTCAGGCATACTGACTCAACACGTTTTTCTCTTAGTGTTGAGACGTGCAAATTCCTCAACACTCACTACTGTGTTGCCAGGCATGCTGCCTCAACACATCCTTTCTCTTAGTGTTGAGATGTGAAAATTCCTCAACACCACTACTGTGTTGCCAGGAATGCTGCCTCAACACATCCTTTCACTTGGTGTTGAGACGTGCAAATTCCTCAACACTCACTATTGTGTTACCAGGCATGCTGACTCAACACATCCTTTCTCTTAGTGTTGAGACGTGCAAATTCCTCAAGACTTACTACTGTGTTTCCAGGCATGCTGCCTCAACTCATCCTTTATCTTAGTGGTGAGATGTGAAAATTCATCAACACCAATATTGTGTTGTCAGGCATACTGCCTCAACATGTTTTCCTCTTAGTCTTGAGACGTGCAAATTCCTCAACACTCACTATTGTGTTTCCAGGCATGCTTCCTCAACACATCCTTTCTCTTAGTGTTGAGACGTGCAAATTCCTCAACACCCACTACTGTATTTCCTGGAATGCTGCCTCAACAGACCCTCCTCTTTGTGTTGAGACGTGCAAATTCGCAACACCACTATTGTGTTTTCAGGCATACTTCCTCAACACGTTTTCCTCTTAGTGTTGAGACGTGCAAATTCCTCAACACCACTATTTTTTTGCCAGGCATGCTGCCTCAACACATCTTTTCTCTTAATGTTGGGACGTGCAAATTCCTCAACACTCACTATTATGTTTCCAGGCATGCTGCCTCAACACATCCTTTCTCTTAATGTTGAGACGTGCGAATTCCTCAACACTCACTACTGTGTTTCCAGGCATGCTTCCTCAACACATCCTTTCTCTTAGTGTTGAGACGTGCAAATTTCTCAATACTCAGTACTGTGTTGCCAGGAATGCTGCCTCAACGCACCTTCTGTTAGATCATTGCTCGGTCGAACTCGTATGCGTTGTTATCTCAAGTATGTTTGTCAATGTTAGTGATTAAAACTATAAGTCTTGATTTCTAGTCTATTATAGCTAAGTCTCGGACTAGGATAAAAAGTGTAGTTGAGCTCAAGGATTTCATGGCGATTCATAATACAAGTAGAATAACTACTCAAGGAACCGGTGGAACTTCTCGACAAAAAGGTATGTGAAGACTTGAACTTATCTGTCACTCAAAAGTCTATCTACTCTATCTCCTACTCTTTGAGACAAGAAGTCGTATGCTATATATATAGACTTGGATTATACACATCTGGTATTTCGAGCCGAGTATACCTCGCCTATCTATATCTCGAAATATATGTTGGTAAGCTTTTTGCTTTAACCGAGTTTATATTTACCATGTGACGAAAGTCATAATATGTTTCAATCATCTTGAAAATTGTTTTGACGAGAAATGGTGTAACAACTTATAACGTCCTCTAAGAATGTTTCAATGATTGGAATGAGAGTTTAGATTACATAATTAATGGTGGACATAAGCATTATTATGGAAGCACATTTATGTATAAGTCCTATTCCTTGAACCAAAGTTTGCAAACTTTGTAGATCAAGAGAACCGGAAATGGCATGAGCCAAGTCCGCGAACTGCCGAAGTTATCAAACCCGAGAATTTCTGCTGGAGTTGACAAACTACTTGCGTGAAGCTAAGTCCGCGAACTCAGTCCGCGAACCCATTCCGCAAACCGGCGAAGTTCTCAAACTCGAGAATTTCTGTTGGAGTTTGTAAACTCTACCCGGTAACTTGAGTCCGCGAACCTAGTCTGCGAACTTGAGAAGGTTATATATCTGAAGATGATTTCTGAACTTAAACTTAAAAAGACTAAGGAATGCAGTTTTCAAACCGTGGCTATAAAGTTCATGAACGATTCAAGTGAATCAAATCATCTTTGCTTCAATTGTGTCTTGTGTGGTACATGAGATTTCCTTGCAATTGAACAACTCTCTAACTAGTTTATTTTGAAGTCATTTGAACTAGTTATGGTGAAGAAGAACGTGGTTGATATGAAATGCTCATATGGCTAACCTTTTGGTTAACTATTGTTGAACCAACAAGTGCATACGTTTGGGTACGGTTAACAAACCTAGAAGCGTGCATTGTCAAGTGTGTGTAACAAGCTAAGTTTTCGATACAACGGTTGAGAAATATTAGCTTGAATCTAAATCAGGTTCTCATCTAATGGTGAATATTGAATGCTTTGTTACTAAGCTAACATTGATTGCAAACCCTGATTTGAAAGACTATATAAAGGAGACATCTAGTATTGTGCAAAACTAATCCCCACACCTTACGTGTGATACTAGTTTGCGTGCTAGAGTCGATTCTCCTTTAACCTTTGGTTTTATAACGACTTAAAGGCTTCATTGGGATTGTGAAGCCAGACCGATACTACTTTTATCGTAGTTGTGTGATCTGATCTTGCATCTTCTATCGTACGAGTACAATCAGATTGATTGGCTTGAATTGATATCTCCGATAGGAAAGATTTAAAAAGTAATCACAAACATCTTCGTCTCATTGTTTGTGATTCCGCAACATCTTTTTTCGCTACCATACGTTTAAGATTGTTGTGAGGTGATTGATAACTCTAGGCTATTCTTCGGGAATATAAGACCGGATTATCAATTGGTTCTTGTTCACCTTGATTATTATCAAAATACGGAACAAAACCTTTAGGGATTATCTGTGGGAGACAGATTGATCCTTTGATAGACTTGTCTGTGGGAGACAAATTTGTTTATTGTCAAAGCCTGCGATTTTGGGTCGTAGCAACTCTTAGTTGTGGGTGAGATCATCTAAGGGAATCAAGTGCACAGTATCCTGCTGGGATCAGAGGCGTAGGGAGTACAACTGCACCTTCGATCGGTGGGAGACTGATTGGAGTTCAACTACAGTCTAGTCCGAAGTTAGCTTGGAGTAGGCTAGTGTCTGTAGCGTCTTAATACAATGTGTGTTCAATCGGGACTAGGTCCCAGGGTTTTTCTGCATTTGCGGTTTCCTCGTTAACAAAATTTCTGTTGTCTATGTTATTTCAATTTCCGCAATATATTGTTTTATCTTTATAATTGAAATAATACAGGTTGTGCGTCAGATCATCAATTAGAGTAATCCAACCTTTGGTTGTTGATTGTCATTGATTGATCCTTGGATATTGATCTTTGGTTCCTTGCATTTGGTTAGAACTCGCAATTCCTTCTTGAGTAAATCAAATCAAGAGAGAGATATAAACTCGTGGATATACTTTTAATTGATTGAGTCTTGTTGATTCTCTTAAAAGTATATTCGAGATTGTTCATACAGATTGCTAAGCGAAATATTGGGTGGTGTTGTTAGACCCCCGCCTTTTCACCCTCCTCTTGGTGTTGAGATGTGCAAATTCTTCAACACCACTATTGTGTTTTCAAGCATACTGCCTCAACACGTTTTCCTCTTAGTGTTGAGACGTGAAAATTCCTCAACACTCACTACTGTGTTGCCAGGCATTCTGCCTCAACACACCCTCCTCTTGGTGTTGAGATGCGCAAATTCCTCAACACCACTAGTGTGTTGTCAGGCATACTGCCTCAACACGTTTTCCTCTTGGTGTTGAGATGTGCAAATCAACACCACTGTTGTGTTGTCAGGCATACTGCCTCAACACGTTTTTCTCTTAGTGTTGAGACGTGCAAATTCCTCAACACTCACTACTGTGTTTCCAGACATGATGCCTTAACACATCCTTTCTCTTAGTATTGAGACGTGCAAATTCCTTAACACCACTACTGTGTTGCCAGGCATGCTTCCTCAACACATCTTTTCTCTTAGTGTTGAGACGTGCAAATTCCTCAACACTCACTACTGTGTTGTCAGGCATGCTGCCTCAACACATCCTTTCTCTTAGTGTTGAGACGTGCAAATTCCTCAACACTCACTACCTTGTTTCCTGGCATGCTTCCTCAACACACCCTCCTCTTGGTGTTGAGATGTGCAAATTCCTCAATACCACTATTGTGTTGTCAGGCATACTGCCTCAACACGTTTTCCTCTTAGTGTTGAGACGTGCAAATTCCTTAACACTCACTACCGTGTTGCCAGGTATGCTTCCTCAACATACCCTCCTCTTGGTGTTGAGACGTGCGAATTCCCAACACCACTATTGTGTTGTCAGGCATACTTCCTCAACACGTTTTCCTTTTAGTCTTGAGACGTGCAAATTCCTCAACACCACTACTGTGTTGCCAGGCATGGTGCCTCAACACATCCTTTCTCTTAGTGTTGAGACGTGCAAATTCCTCAACACTCACTACTGTGTTTTCAGGCATGCTGCTTCAACACATCCTTTCTCTTAGTGTTGAGACGTGCAAATTCCCCAATACTCACTACTGTGTTTCCAGGCATGCTGCCTCAACACATCCTTTCTCTTATTGTTGAGACGTGCAAATTCCGCAACACTCACCATTGTGTTTCCAGGAATGCTGCCTCAACACATCCTTCCTCTTAGTATTGAGACGTGCAAATTCCTCAACACTCACTACCGTGTTGTCAGGCATCACTGCCTCAATACATCATAGTGCTGACAGCTCCACCTCAACACCCATCTTTGTAGTCAGGGATCAAATTCCTTAACACTCATCAGTCGAGGCTCCACTACATCGTTTCAGTGTTCTCGGCCTCAACGTACCAGAAAAGTGATTGTTGCTTGCCTCGACGTTTCATTAAACATGTTCTGCTCAAAGGCCAAGACGGCCTCTCTCTACTGGTAATGTCTGTTTACTCTTCTCATAAATTCTATTTCCGTCTGTCACCATATATTACTTACCTCGCAACAATGTCACTGTTACGTGCTAAGCAGGGGACTTAATGTTGATGGTGGTTTTTAGTTCAGGGTTAAAGTCGTAAAACCCTATATTTAGCGTTGACATCCTGCAAAGGAATAAAGGGAGTTTGAAATAACGAGTGCTCAAACCTCTTTACTTATACATGTATTAAACAACTCAGTATATATATGAAATTCATTCAGAATGGTGCGCGTAGTAGAATATTCTGTGAATTCTATTTTATGCCAGCATTATTAACTAATGCATGACTCGCCTGGTATTTTTCCATGCTATGTTCCCAGCCGAACTCTGGATACTGACATGACATGATGATCAATGCTCAATCTCAGCAGAGTAGCATGAATCTCCCGAAGTGCTAGCATTGGGATGTGCACAAAAATACTCATACATGCTACATCTCTCTCTGACAAAGAGATCAACGCGTTCACACACTTTTTAATTAAAGTTAGCGTGATCGAACGCATATTTATTCTTAAAGAAAATCTAGACTGTTAATATCAGTCTCAGAAACGATCACGGCCACACAACTTGGTCGCACGATTTAAAAAGCATAGCTTACTCCTCACAGAACTAGGAAATCATCGTAGTGACCACCGGCGGGCCCACTAGTGCCCTATTTGATCGAGTAGTTCTCTGCTCATTCACAAACACTTCCAACGTCGGCCCAAACATGGGTATTCGCGCTGCATAAAAATAGCTCAAACGAGCTGAGACTGACAAAAAGGGTCTCAAGAACGTATCACGTCCATCCAACTTCACCGGCCTAGTTGGACGACTTGGATCACATCTTGAGCGATCAAGGATATGCCAACTTGTTCACTGTTAGCCCAACTCCTCCCTTGGTCGATTGACCTGTTCACGATAAAACCAGAGCGTATTAAACCATTCTCCCAAAGAAGGCTGAACGCGCTGCTTTGCAAAACCCTAAAAATACGTTTGCGGCAACACACTACTGCCGCAAATTGATCATAACCTTCCATCTTCGCCAGCCAAATCGAGTGGCTTAGATCTACTTCTGGATGGCCCAGGAGATGTCAGCGTGCTCACCGACAACTCGTCTTTGCACGACGTCGATTGACCTGCTCAAACCAACACGCAACGCCTCGGATCGCTTGCTTTAAAGAGAGTTGGACGATCGATCTCTAAACCCTAAAAATTGGGTCAACATCATTGAACAACTGCCGCAAATCGATCACGACCATCCAACTTCGTCAGCCTAGTTGGACGGTGTAGATCTATTTTCAGAAAACTAACAAAGTAGTATGACGACCATCGGCCTTCACTCCTCCACAGGGAGTGATCGACCAAGTGGAAGTTCTCCCATAGGGCACTCGAACGATCACCCAAAAGAGGTTGATCGCGCTACCCTTTTAAGACACTCAATCCGTGACTGATTCAATCGAGCTCAAGAACAACGATGTATCATGCACATCGATTATTTTGAGCTGCTTGCTTAAAAGCGATGCTTCACATGCATCGAATACATACGATATTTTATAAATATCGGCTTCATAAATAACTTAGTTATTTAACCTAATAGTGTCATGTGTTATTCTTTGCGGCATGTCCCACAACTTGACCCACCTACTCGAGACATCAAACATGTCACAAACTGGGGGATACATACTGGGGTACTGGTCTGGCGGTTTACAGCGTGCGGCGTGCAACGTCTCCATTACGAGAATGTGTCAGGAAAGACGGACGGTTATCAGTAATGAGAGTAGTGGGAGAAAGTGTGATCAGTCATCCCTCATAACCGAAACCCGATGATCACTACCTTCCACACAAACCCACTTCTCCACTACTTCATTTCCTCCACTTCCTAAGAGATCAGGCTGTGCTCAATGACTTATATAAATAGATTTTCAATCCATTTCAAAAGGGAACAAGAAAACACAAGTATCCAGAAACCATTTTTCTAATACGAGTGATAAAGAACCACACCTTCGCAATTCAACATCCTGATCTCAAACACCTTCTCTGCTTCCCTCCTAAGATCAACCTTTCTCCTTCACCTTGTGACCGAATTGAATCTGGAACTGCCATTTCTTGGTTTAGGCCAGAGTCTTACAGATTGATCTCTCGAACTCAAAAGTACTCCCGTGCAGTGCATTTGTTTAGGGTTCGAATTCGTTTCTCATCAACACACCCCAAATTACCAAAAACAGAAGAACCAGTTTTTACCGTCAAACAGTATGCAAATCACAATTATTGATTTATCTTTAAAAAAAAATTCAAAAAATTAAAAAATAATCATAAACTAAAACATAATTAGGAAAAAAAAAATATTAATTAAGAGTAACTACATAATTTATCCACCTTCCTTTTTTTTCTTTTACCCTGCTACCACTACTTCTTCCACCCCTACCATTAAGGTCACCCCTCCACCAGTCACCAACACTAACCACAATTATCGCCACTGCCTCCACCACGTTCTCCCACCATCACAACCACCTTTAATGTCTATTTAGATAGTTAATATCAAATAATGGAATTATGTCTATTAGATTAATTAATGAAACATTTATTTAGGAATACTTATCAATAGAATTTTATTAGTAAAATTTAATAGGATACTAATAATATAAATTTTAGATTGAGCAAACCATATATCATTGATTTATGTTCTTCCTAGATAAATCCTGATCGCTCTGTATCTAGGCTAAGTTATCCAAACTGTGCTTTGTATTCTAAATTTTCTAGATTTGTTTAAATGTGTACATATTTGTACACCAGTGTAAACTGAGATTTTAAAAAGTGGAAATTATAGTCATACTGGTACTCATTTCTGAATATATAAAATTTGTGAATTGTGGACAAACGGTATGAATGATAAATTATTTTTAATTATTGTTATATTATTTAAAGTTGTTGACATCATCATGAATCACTTTGGACTAAACTGTAAATATTTAAACTAAGTTGTAAATCAGAAAGGTTACTTATGTATTTTCCATATTTTAAATAATTTTTGGACTAAACTGTATCTAGTTAATCCGGGATGGACTAATCCGTATTTTTTAACGTGTTTTTGGACTAAACCATTTCTTTTCCCTTTGTAAAAGGCCTCAGCCATACATCACACCTGCGGCGCTGTTTTAGGACCGTGTCCGTCCCCATCACCACTTTGTACTCTACTTGAATTCAGAAACTCATACCCATAAATGTCGTCATTGGAGTAGTTAAAATCATCGATTTTTAAGCTACTCGATACACGCTAGTTTGCCGTGGGGATTGACAATTCCTCACGGATTCAGAGTTTCGGCAAACTTTAAGTCATATTGTTCGAGTTTTGGCAAGTTCCAAGTCAAATTTTCTCACTCCAAATCTCTAGTAAGTATATCCGAGCATTCGGCCGAATTTTGGCGAGTTCCTCGCTCCACAACCGAGTAGGAGCAAGGAGCGAATTAAACTACTTCAGCCATCATCAAATTAACTCATTCGGAAAAGCATTAGAAATCGAATAGAGTACAAAATCATGACTTACTTTCAACATATTCATCATCATAAATCAACGAGTCTCCTATACATATGGTTTACATGCCCATGCATAAATGAAGCTTAACATAACATGAAGTTTCATGAAAACAAATGAAGGGTTATTTATAACCCTGTTAATATTTGCAGAAACGAATAAAAAATGAAAACTCTATCCCTTACTTAGATCAAGATGTCTTTCGCATTTTGTAAGGTTCCCACGAAATTGACTGTGCAGCTTTTCTTCTCTTCTTGCATTCTGTTGTTTCAGAACTATATCAAGGTGGGGAAGGATTTGATATGAAGGAAGTATATAGTTGAGCCATGCAACGATCTAAGGAAGGAAGTGCTGCGGACTATATCTGGTTTTAAACTGACGGCCAATCTTTCCTGATGTCAAAGGTGTAGTTCATCTCTAAGTAGCGTTTATTATCATCATCCACAAACTGCAAGTACGAATTGGGAGAGTTGTAAATAACTTTATAAGATTTTAGTTGGAGCTCAAAAGCAATAACTCAGAGCAATGCATAGTTTCTAATTCCAATGACAAAACAAGAAGGTTTTTTCTTTACTTTTCTCCAAAGAACTGAACACAAAATCACAGTTACACGCTTAACCATATTTTGCATAGACAATCTCTTTAGTTTTCAGATACGATTTTTCTGGAACATTTCATCATAATAGGGTCGCTACACATTTGCCAAACTTTCAGTCCGCTATTAGGCTTATAGGTTCCCCATAAACAAAATATCAAAATCAAAGCTATAAGTTCTTTTCCCAGTGAAAAAACAATATCATTAAGAGCAAACTGAGTCCAGAATTGATAACTTTGGAGGGAATTCTTTCTTAAGACTTGCATTTTATATATAAGCAATGAACAAAAGGAAAAATATAGTAAAATTGAGTCATTTGAATGCTTTTGTATATAAAATTTCCAATTTGATGTACATATGCATATGCCATATCATAATGTTGGATACTGAAAACTTGGTGGTGGGAACTTGTAATAACACAAGTGTCACTGTCATAAATCTAGGTGTATAACAAGCAAAGTGATGTAAGAGCATTTCTTGGCAACTTTCCGATTTCTTAGCATATGAATTAAGAGAGAGCTCACTACTTTTGTTCTAGCAGCAGTTTTATTGTTGAACAAAACAAAAACAAAGAGAAAGCTTGGTACCTTTGTTCTAGCAGAATATGATCCTCTAGCAAAAATACCAGAAGGAGTGATTTCTTCAGGCATCTCATGAGTGTATGCCTCTGCTTGAGGACTGAAAACTCCAAGCATTTCTTTTCTTCTATCAACTAAAGTACAAACAATGTTCCAAATCAATTATATCGCAGACGATGCATACTGTTTGAAAACTTAATCTTACAATGATTCATTAGTAGATGCTAATAAAATAAGGTTGTTTTCTTGAGGGCAATAGAAACAAATGCGACAAGAAATGGGTTTTTACCTTTCATCCCAGTTTTCCAAACTGTGTTGGTATATTTTAGGCCAGAAACAATGTTGCTGTTGACTGTGAACGAGAATTTTAAGCTGTAACGACTACCTTCCTTTAGGGTAAACCATAAACCTTTTGGGTTACCAACCTCAGGAATTGATAAAACAAGATCAGGCCTATCAGGGGAGAGAATCGCAAGACTAAGGATCTTAACATCTGGTTCCAGAGATTCTGCAGTAATAGAAACCAACCCATGAATTTTAAGCATTCCTAGGAATTGCAAATCAAATGAACAGTCTACCCAGTACCAACTACCAAGCTTATTAGGAAGCATTACAAAGTTCAAACTGTGTGCACCTATCTCTAATAGTTATGGCAATTTTTCTGCTTTTCTGAATAAAGCTCCCTATCCGCATTGCAAAAATGATTTTGGTACAAGTGATCACGAAGTATATTGAAATTAAACAAGCAAATGGCCTCATCAAAGTATACTAAAAGAAATAGAGAAATGTGCTTCAAATTTCAACCTTTATCCCAAACCATTTTATTTTCATATGAAATACATTAGTAATGTGCAGTGAGAAAATTCAAATAATTTACAAATTTGTAGATATAAGAGGAGATTAAGTACATGACCTGCTAGTCCTAGATGGCAATTGAGTCTCATTTACTTGAGGTTAGTAATTCGAGTCCACGGGCTGACCTATAAAAAAAATAAAGAAAAGAAAAGGAAATGTAAGTACATACCTCCAACAGTTTCAAGATCAACACTTCCAAGTAGCTGCTCTTTCCACCTTCTTAGACTCTCATCTTCCTGAAATCACAAACACAAATAAATTTCTATGAGGTCTAATCTATTAATTATCAAAACAAAATCATGATTTCAAAAATACCAGCATTAGTCAACTGAGCAAACCTTATCCAATTCAAGTTGTTGTTTGATACTTTTAGGAGGACCCAAATCTATCTTCTCGTCATCGTCATCGTCCTCTTGATCAGTAGTATAAGCAGAAGTGCAGTCTTTCCTTTGTTTCTCACTTATCTTCTTGTCTTCTGATGCACTAACAACATCATCTTGTGCTTTATCAGTTTGTAGTGTTGTTGTTACTTCAGAGACTCCTCCGTTGTTCATATTTGAACCCTCTTTTGCATCATCAAATTTCATGTTTTCAGACAAATTTGAGGCACCTCGAACACCCAAAGACATCAGAAAAACATCACCCACGGGAACAAAACCCACTAAATCAAATTACAAAACCCCCCAAAACCAACAATTAAGAATAGCAGCAACACCACCCCACAATGGAAAATACTCAAAATCAGCTCTATGTGGGAAGACTTTTGGTATTCTTGTGAAAATGGAAACCCGCCCAAAGAACTATCAAAGACGAACCAAATTTGCCATTTTTTCAAAAATGTAGAAAGTCGTTGAAAATTGGAGACAAGAACAGAGCGAGATGAGTTGGTTGAGACTTGAGAGAGGTTTGATGAAGCATGAATAATAGGCGGGGAAGTGAATGTGTATATGTGATGGAAAGAGAGATGTGGAGAGATCGTGAAGGGCACTTAGCAAGATTACATTATTCACCAAGGGCACGATTGATGATTAATTTAAAGAAAGACCTAACAACAACAATACTAATGCACAGCCTGATATTGGGTGGATAGTTTGCTTGACTTCTGATTTCTGACCCTTTCATCCCTTAAAATTCTACGTGTTCAGATGGTTAGGGATTAAGCCTAAGGCTGTGACTCTTATGGAGAAAAGAAATTGGACAAAAGGAACACAAAACTGTGGTTTAAAGTTTGGTTCCCTTTCTCTATGTTCGAAAATACGGAACGTTACAGGGAAGCGCCTTGCTGAAAAAAGTAAAAAAGTGAGAATCCAATCGTCCCTGAAATATATTATTAATCGCCCCAATTTTGAATGAAATATGTGCGAGGATCGACAAAGTCTTCTTTCCCTCCCCCACCACTACACTCAGGCATTCCCCCACCTAACGTGACACCACTGTACATGTGGCAGGGGAATGTTCCATTAGAGTTGGCCTAAATAAGAAAAATGGTTTACCGGTCGGAAGACGGAACATGCAGAAACTTTTTACGGGTTATATAGAGGTTATGTTGAACGCAGAAAATATTTCAAGTTTCAGAACAATTTTAAGTTTCATTCTAACAACCGACGGATGTGGATGCGTCTATAAACCGATTGCAATAATCGGCGTGTACAGAGGTTATATTGGCCGTTTGTAACCTATAAAACATGAAGAAAAATTAGGCATTTTTTTGACCAGAATTCTAGGTTGGTTAAAGAACATCATGGACAATCGGCTAACGTGCATGTGCATATCGGCGATTGTGCAAAATCGGACAATGTAGACATTTATTTCAGCTGATTCTGGATAAAGCTAGAAAACCCAAAGTTTTGAAAATTTTCAATTTTGGATGTTAGAAGCAATCAAAAAGCTTACTAAGAGGAATTAGTTGATAGAAAGATATCTAAGAGAGTGAAATTTAATAGATTTAATTGAAGGGTTTAAATTTTTAAAAGTGAGGATAACTTAGTACTTTCATCTCTTTTAGACACCCCTTATCCTTTTCATCTAGGTGGGTGAAGAAAATGATAGGCCCCAAATAAATGGCATGGATTAAAATTAGTCAAAATGACTTATGACACTTAATCTTAAACTTACGCATTTGACCCGAAATTTGCATGTGACCCATATTCAAATTTCCTGCCCAAACTCTGAATAAGCCTATTATAACACAAAATCATCCTCCTAACTTAAAATTTTGCATATTATGACTGGATATTTACGCGGCGCAAAATATTTTCATGCCTAAATACTTGTTGTGTGATTCCCAGTCTGCAGTGGTCTAAGTTAAGCGACTCATAATCGTTCTTGTGTCCTAAATTTTTTCTTATACTTATAGTATAATATGTAACCCAAAGTTATTCTCAGGACACAATATTTACACAGTAACAAAAAATCTACCACTATAGCACAAAATTTTCATCGTGGCAGAAATATTGTAATGTACCCTAGAATAGGCATTCATGATCTGAGAATCTGATAAGATTCTATATATCAAAATTTACGGTGACCCAAGCTTTTTAGCATAACTAGCTTCATAGTTTGACAACTTGAAAAGGAGAGGGTACCAAGTAAACCACCGAAGTTTTTATCTGATATGATTTAGAACCGTGTAGTACTTTTAACAATTAATAGGACAAGAAACTTTTAATGCGAAAAAGAAAATATACACATAAGAATTTTGTTAGCGAGGAAAACTGCAATATGCTGAAGAACCCCGGGACCTAGTCAACTTTCAAACATTGCACGGTATTAAGCAACTATAGACACTAACATATTATTATATTTCAGATAAAATGTAGTTGAGATCGAATAGTTCCTACGAATAACTTAGCTTCAGTCATGCTCCTTACGTTTCTTGGATATCGCAGGAGTGTATTCCTCTTGATTCCCCTAGTTGACGTCCTTTACAGCCCTAGAAGTTGCTTCATATTAAGTGAATATTTTTTAACAAATCTTCCTCTAACACATAGCCTATTAATTTTACTTAAAAAATATTTCAATCAAGGTCAAGAAATTTATTTGCAATAGAAAGAAGTCTAGCAAATCTCACAGATTGGAACACTTTCATTCTTATCAACACCTCACAAGAATAATCCAAACAAATCAAAGAAAAGTTTAGATATCTATCTTGTGGAATCACAAATCCTGAGACGAAGAGTATTTTATGATTTCAATCTATATTGTTCTTGATTTGTAGTCTGTGAATTACAATAATCGACAAAATCAAGATGCGTATATCAACAACTTCTAGGTATAAGATAGTTCGACCGGGATTCACGAATCCCTTAGTGGAGATTTTAAAAGTCGTAACCAGTGGCGGAACTGCATGATGACTAGGGCTGGCTTAAGCCATCCCTAATATTCCAAAAAGCCATTTATTTTATAGCCTATTTTTAGTTGGGCCAAATTTTTTGTATCAATTCTAAGCTTAAGCCAGCCCAAAAAAGGATCAAGCCCACCCTACACTGAATGTCTAGTTCCGCCAGTGGTCGTAACCTAATACAATTTCACGAAGAAACCTAGTTTTATACAGTATGACTCTAGCCGCAACTAGGACACAAAAGTGTCAGGATTTAGATTCTAGTATGGAGAGAGTCCTCTTAATAATGAACATGACTAGGTAACTTATAAATATAAATGAGTTTGTGAACTTGTTTCCAAGTGTGCGAATTACTTTGATAACAAGCAAGCTTAACTTCTCCATATAGAATAATCATGTAAGCATGTAAGAAGTTTTCCTTGAATTACAAAGAAGAATGTGCAACCGCATAGTAGTTGAAATAAGCTCGGTGCACTAAATGGTTAGCCCAAGAATAATGGCTAAGTTGTTTGTGAACTTTCAAGATAAGTTGGAGTACAATAACTCACACAATCAAAACAATTCGTGAACTGTGAAAAAAGTTTGTGAACATTTTGTTATCTCGGAGTTCAAGAACGTTTTGTATTCATAAGTTCGCGAACTTTCCAAATCAGTTCGTGTACTCAAGTTACAAAACATGTCCAGGAACCTCTTAAAATCAACCAATTCGCTACTGGCCAAATTAGTTAGTGCATTTGAAGGTATCCAGAAACATCTCAAAATTAACCAGTTCGTGTAGGCGAGTTAATTAGAGAATCATTCATCATGTCTTATTATTTATGAGTTCCAAGTCCGTGCTTGAGAAAATCGGTTTGTGAATGTAAAAGCTAAATTGACGACTCCTTATGAACTTAATACGCAATTGCGATATGTTGAACGATAAACCGTTCTCAACCTATTATGCAATAAATTCTGAAAACGCTGGGGGTACCAAAATACACCACCAACTTTTTCTTCGGTAACCTTTATGGACAAACTCAAATATAATTCGGAGAGTTCAACTTAATGAATCCCAATCATGAAAGAATATTTAGAGTTATATCTCTATCTCTCAAATCATAAAGTTTACACACACAAGTCCGTGAACTTGATTTCCGGGTGTGAGTATTTAGGTGATTCCGAAGATCAATGTCCCAAGTAATCAATCAAGTCGTATCCAACAAACAAGGTCGGATATATCTACTATGATTAATTAACGCACAACCTGTGATATTTCAATTATAAAGATAAAAAATATAACGCGGAAAAATAAATAACACAAACACCAGAAGTTTTGTGAATGAAGACACCGCAAATGCAGAAAAACCTCGGGACCTAGTCCAGATTGAACACCAAACTGTATTAAGACGCTACAGACACTAGCGTACTAGAAATTAACTTCAGACTAGAATGTAGTTGATACCGAATTAAACCCTCCCAGAAATTCAGTCATAATCGCGTTCCTTACGCCTCTTGAATCCCAGCAGGACTCCGCGCAACTGATTCCCTTAGCTAACGTCACACCAACTAAGAGTTGCTTCAACTCAATTGAATACTTTAGACCAATCTGCCTCCCACAGATAAGCATATATGTGATTTCCTTTACAATCAAAACGTTTGATCAAGGTAATGGAAATTGATAGCAATACACAAAGTCTAGCTAACCTCAAAATTCAGACTTATGCAACCCGAAATGTAGCTTAGATTATTATTCACCTCACAAGTATAAAACTTGTGGAATCAACAAAGTCTGAGACGAAGAGAACTTTGATGATTTCTATTTATCTTGTTCAAGTGAGCAGCTCAACAATCAAACAAGATCAGGATACTCGAGCTATCAAGATAAACAATAGCTGGACCCGGCTTCACGAATCCCAATGAAGTCTTTGTAGTCGCTAAACCCTAAAAGAGGATTTAGGAAGAAGACTGAAAATGCGGGGGTCTAACAACCACGCCCAACAATTTGTTTGGCAATTTGAGAGGACTTACTCTAATATACTTTCCAGAGAATCAACTAGACAGTCAAACTCAATCTAGAGAAAAGTATATACAAGAGTATATATCTCTAACTCTTAATTCAATCCGCAATCAGCAAATAGAAATCTGCGAGCTCGATTAAATATATAAGAGGAGTAAACTTGAAAGGTACCAAAGACCAATGTTCAAGGATCAATTGATCTCAATCAACGACCAAAGGTTGGATTTCCTAATTGATCGATACAACGCACAACCAGTGATATTTCAATTATATAACAAAATATAATGCGGAAAAAAAATAACACAGGCGCCAGAATTTTGTTAACGAGGAAACCGCAAATGCAGAAAAACCCTGGGACCTAGTCCAGTTTGAACACCACACTGTATTAAGCCGCTACATACATTGGCCTACTACCAATGAACTTCGGACTGGACTGTAGTTAAACACTAATCAATCTCACACTGATTCAAGGTACAGTTCGCTCCTTACGTCTCTGATCCCAGCAGGATACTACGCACTTGATTCCCTTAGTTTATCTCACCCACAACCAAGAGTTGCTACGACCCAAAGTCGATGACTTGATAAACAAATCTGTTTCACACAGAAAAGTCTATAGGGTTGAATAAATCTGTCTCTCACAGAAATACCCAAGAGTTTTTGTTCCGTCTTTTGATAAATCAAGGTGAACAAGAGCCGATTGATAAACCAAACTGATATTCCCGAATAAAAGCTTAGTATTATCAATCACCCTACAAGAATCTAAATCGTATGATGGCGAAACTAGATATCGTGGAATCACAAACGATGAGACGAAGATGTCTGTGATCACTTTTTATCTTTCCTATCAGAGAAATCAATCTCGAGCAAATCTTAGAGAATATATAAGTACTCAAACGATAGAATCGGGCAAGATCATAACACGCAACTACAAGAGAAATAGTTGGGTCTGGCTTCACAATCCCGATGAAGTCTTTCAAGTCGTTAACCTACAAGGTTTAGGAAAACCTAAGGTTAAAGGAGAATCGACTCTATCTTATGCAACTAGTAACACACAGGAGGTGTGGGAATTAGGTTTCCCAGTTGATAGAGTTCTCCTTTATATAGTTTACAAATTAGGATTTGCACTCTAAGTTACCTTGGTAACAAAGCATTCAATATTCACCGTTAGATGAAAAACCTGATTCAACCAAGCTAATATCTTTCAACCGTTAGATCGAACTTAGCTTGTTACAAACAGATGAAATGTACCCTCATTTATGTTTATGTAATCGTACCTAAACGTGTACACCCATATTGGATCAACAATGGTCAACCGAAGTTATCCATATGATAACTCTAATATCAACCATATTCATCTTATCCATAACTAGTTCAAATGACTCAAATTAAACTAGTTAAAGAGTCGTTCAATTGTTATATTCTCATAGAAGTATATAAGAACACAATAGAAACAAAATCGGTTTGATTCACTCGAATCAATTCATGAACATTATAGCCACAGTTTGCAAAGATTGCATTCCATATTATATAAATGTTTAAGTTCATGTACACAACCAATTTTAGAAAGTAACCCACTCAAGTACGCAAATGGGTACGCATACTTGAGTAGCCGGACTTGAGTTTGGTTATGCAAAAAGAATGAGGTCATTACGAGTTCGGACGAAGAAGATACGGCCAAAACAAGTTTACCGAATATCGACGTCTACATGTAAGTATGCATACGGGTATGCGAACGAATTTTCATGACCTGGGGTAGTATGCAAACAGTTATGCATACTAAAACCCATGGATATTGATTTTAAATGATGTTATGCATACTTGGTATGTCTACCATGAAGTCCAAACATCCCGAACTACTATTTTCATACCTAAACACTTAAGAACCTTCAACACAGATCAAGTTAGGTAGAAATGAACGATAACCAAGGTACATGGATCATTATAAGTACACTAATGTTGATGGTGGATTTTCAACAAAGATCCAAACCGTAAAATCATGACGCATGTTTTTGACACGGCTTTCAGGAATGCAACGATTCATATTTTACGAAGTCATGATGAACATGTATGTCGAAAGGCCTCCACTAGTTGAGCATTCGATCCCTGACATTTCATCGTGCCCTCTATGTAGAATAACATAATTGGGCGATTCTCCGTAAGATTGAGAGCAATAACGCATTCAGGACGTCGGTGACACTCACTGTTCCCTGACTACATGAGAGAGAACCCCCTCTACATAGAAGAACGATTGGGCGGTTCTCCGTAAGATTGAGAGCAATAACGCCTTCAGGACGTCGGTGACACTCACTGTTCCCTGACTATGTAGAGAGACCGTGTATAGACCCAGGTTGTTCTCCGTAAGATTGAGAGCAATAACGTCTTCAGGACTTCGGCAAACATCCGCTGTTTCCTGACTGTGTACCTCAGAATGGGTATGACGCTTGAACTGGCTAATATCCCTTCTGCAATAGATTAATTCTACCGTAACAGTCACCGTTGGATTCCTATAAAATAATATATCTTATCTTATTGCTCCTATTCCGTGGTCAAACTCACGACTGGTTCTATGGAATGGTAATAGATAAATGTATTGCTCCGATTTCATGATCGAATCCACGGCTTGATCTCATGAAATGGTAATAGATATTACTTCTATTTCATGGTCGAATCCACGTTGATCTCATGAAATGGTAAGATCACCACCTATCTTATTACTCCGTTTTTGTGGTCGAATCCACGATCCTATGGAATGGTAATACCTATTTTATTATTATTCTGAATTCATGGTCGAATCCACGGCTGATCCTATGAATTGATAATAATAAACTACTCATTTTTATGGCTCAATTTCATGAATCATTTTCCACCGAAATTCATAAATTAGTAATAAGAACTCAGCAATCGGGCATCTGAGCTATTCCTGAGTGAGTCTCATAAAATGTGTACTCAACCATGATGCACGAACGAGCACCCAAATGCGCGAACGAGCATCCAAAATATGGGAAAATGAGGAATACCGCACAAAACAGGAGAGAGAAAATAATAACATTAAAATAATGGAGAAGCGCCCATGAGCCGGGCCCACCGGCCGTCCATTCATGCATTAGCCGTGGCCGGTCCCATGCTTCCTCCATTATTTTCTTTATTTTTGTTGTTTTCATGAACCCATGAAGACTCCTCTATTCTAACAACTTTCCTTGTTTGAGCAAAACTCATGGTTTCTCCATATTTTCATGGTTTCTCCATATTTTCGTGGTTTCATGAAAAATAATAATATAAAATAGGGAAAAGAGTCATGGGACCGGGCAATTTAGCCACGACGGTCCCACACCTTGCAATCCCGAATCTTTCATAAACTATTACTTCTCCCATCTTGTGAAATTTCCCTGTTTCAGCAAAAATCATGGTTTCTCCATATTTTCTCAAATATTGCTCAAACCATGAAAAAGCCAAAAGTCAACATGGTCACATGACCGACTAGGTTACTCTGGAAAATATATTAAAATATTTCTATTTCAATATTTATGAAATATTGATCAATTGAGCATACATGCTCATTCTAGTAAAAATCAAGAATTTCAGTCAAGATGAAACTCTTCTGAAAACTCACAATGTTGCTCGAACGCACATTAGAAAACACTGAAACTCTCAGTACGGGAACACGAAGACCATGGTAACACGTGAATTCCCTCTTGACCGACCAGGGTCATCCCTGGGGCTTGCACGAAGCCGGTCCCACGCGTTTTCCTAATTTTGACCTAATTTGCGCAATTGCTCATATTGGGTCCAAACTCTTTCTAATCAACTTGGAGTTTGATCGAGCGCTCACCAGCAGTCCCACGACCACCAAGGGTCGGTCTCATACCATCTTGGTCGGTCCCTCACCTTTCCATAATTAGGTTTTATCATCTAACGCTCAATCGAGCACTATTTCAATAAGTGATGAAACCAGCATTTAATCATCATTCTTTCACCAACTCTGGTGCACGCTCACTCAAGCGCTCGAACATCACATGGATGGACGTCCATAATTCCATATGGTCAGTCCTCTCTCACTCAACCAATTTTCAGCGATCCACCAATTAACGAACAATCGATTGAAAACTAGGGTTTTGAACAAACGCTCAACAAATTATCATTCTGAGCATGATTCAAACATCGAATAAATTTATGTTGATCCATCAAACAACACGCGGATTAATTGTATAATATTTGGTAATCTACCAAATATTTAATTGGGTCACGTCACCAATAAATAATTTGTCGAATCGAGCAACACTTGCTCAATTGCTCGAATATTGATCCAACTATCAATATTCAGTAATTTATCAGTAATACGTCGAATTGAGCAATACTTGCTCAATTGCTCGAATATTGATCCAACTATCAATATTCAGTAATTTACCAGTAATCCGTCGAATTGAGCAATACTTTCTCAATTGCTCGAATATTGATCCAACTATCAATATTCATTAATTCGTCGAACTGAGCAATACTTGCTCAATTTCCCAACTATCAATATACAAGTAATTCGTCGAGCAATACTTGCTCAGTTACTCGAATGTTCCACTGAGCAATTCGTCATTCATGCTCAATTCAACAAAACCTAGACTCATTTCCTAAATCAGTCAACGTGACTAATTAAATACATGTCTGTCATGCAGACTCCACGATTCGTGAGCCATCAATCAAGTCAAATTGGGGGATATCAATTAGGGTTTTGGTCTGGCGGCCAACAACACATGGATTCATCCACAACGAAAAATGTTAGTAAGTCGTGTCAACGGTTGAAGGAGTTAGAAAAGTAATGGGTGAGTGATCAACCAAGACTCTGCACGACCTGAAACTGGTTTCACCACGATCTCCCACTTTACCACTCTTTCACTCAAGAAACCGTCGCACTTACAGAGATCAGGGTGTTCATCATTCTTGAAATATAACTAAGTCCAAATCGAGGACAACACAGATCATTATCATCAATCATCATTCGTCAACAACTCTATGAAAATTTATTCACGGAACTCCACTTCAGCAGTTCGTCAAATTTGCAGAAACCTTCAACACGTCCACAATCCTTGATCATCATTGATCCTACACAATTCTCAGCTTCCCTCCTACAGATCAACCCATCTCTCTCTTTGCGATCGAATTGACTCTGGAATGGACATTGACTTGGTTTAGGCCAGAATCCTACAGATTGATCTCTCGAATCTAAGCACTCCCTTTGCAGTGCATATCTGTGAGGTTCAGCAGTTTGCTCGGTCGAGGAGTCTCGTCCGCACGCTGACTCTTCACTTTCTTAAAAAACAGCAAACCGTTTTTCCCCATCTACAGATTGGCGACCACAGTGGGAGATTAATCACTCAGTTGCAATCTCAACTTTCACAAAATGGTTTATCTTAGGTCAGGTTCAGTTATAAATCATAACACAAACAACGCTATCACTAGCAACAATGGTGGTACTCCGGAAACCATTCCTGCTTCCAACAGCGATGTTGTTGATACCACTCCTCCTCAAACCAACATTGGAGACCATCCCCTGTTCGGACGCTCTCCCGAAGAAATTAGATAAAATCCGCCTACCATAGATGATCTCATGAAGGTGCAAGAGACTCTCGCAAAAAATCAGATTGACATGGACACCACTCAGAAAGAGCTGTGCAATTATCTCAAAACTCTCATTAACAAGATGTAAGATAAAGCTCAAGAGAAAGGAAAAGCCAAAGAAACATCTCCGGCTGCTGATCCTGAAGTCACTCCGATTCATGTAGCAGATGATGATGAGGTGCACAAGGCTGCAGATAACCCACCAAAAAAGGAACCTGTAGGCTTCATCACTCGTGAGTACCCGGAACGCCACATGGAGGATCGAGGAAAAGACAAAACATCATCTGTTCACCGTCATCAACCTCCATATCCTGCTGCTAGGCAAAGAATTCCTCTCACTAAGGGATACACCTCTCCAACGTTCACACTATACAACGGAACATGGAATGCTCGAGAAGACTTCTCTCGATTCCTAGAAGCATTAGGCGAACGTGAACACAAGCATGTTGTCCGTCTGAAGGAATTCTCGAAATTTCTGACAAGTCGAGCATACACATGGTACAACAACATTGCACCTGGGAGCATCATTAGCTGGGGAGAAATGGTTAATTCTTTCTACTGAAAATAATTCTTTGTCTCGGAGAAGATTACTCTCTCCGACTTAGGAAGAATTCCTCAGAAGATCAATGAACATCCGAACGCTTATGTGAAAAGGTTCAGAGTCCAAGCTTTGGATTGTCATGACCCGAATGTCACTGAACAACAACTGGGGACTTGTGCATTAATAGAATGATCCCGATATACAGAG
Organism: Papaver somniferum; assembly: GCF_003573695.1. Lineage (NCBI taxonomy): Eukaryota > Viridiplantae > Streptophyta > Magnoliopsida > Ranunculales > Papaveraceae > Papaver > Papaver somniferum. Next base: position 22,494,021 of record NC_039359.1, on the reverse strand, counting down.
CCTTGCTGGAAAATCTCCGGTTCCAGACTTTCTGGGAACTTCATAAAACATCCAAGCGATCATCGACTACTGCACCTGCTTTACTGGAAAGATCAAAGTCTGCAAGTTCGAGGAACCTCGAAGCAGCCGACGCCTAGTCAACAAGCAGTACAATCTCCAACCTTCCATGAATGTTGCTAAAGGGAGCAATAGAAAGGCCGAAGTGCAACCACATAAGAACGCTTCTCCAACATCTCAAGATCCTCCGAAAGTGCAAAGAAAGGATAACCAATCTTGCACAATCCTCGACCCGACATCAACGAACCGGAAAATGATCAAACGGGGACTCAAACTTCCATCGTTCTACAGTGATCGAGTTGCTGGAATTTTGGGTTCAAGATGATGTAATCTACCGTTCATCAGAGAGAGCCAACTGAAGAATAAATGGAGAATCCCAGAAGGTTGATCCACAATAGCTTCAACTGGTGACTAAAAGAATACACACAAATCCTCTCCCAATCAGAACTTTTACACTCTCTGAACAACCAGTCAAAGAAGCAGTTCAGTCATTGATCGAGCACATTTGCGAATTTCTTTATCTATCAAAGGCACGAAGGATGGATATGTTTGCGCTTTGAACCATATAGTGTCTGGAAAACGACTATCCATTCCAGAAACACTCCCTGAGCCTCCAGCCACAGACAAAGAGATGTATGACTGGGGACTGCTTACCACAGTCAATCTTCGAAATGAATTTGAGAGAACGTTGATCGATGCTGTCACTTTTATCAACACTGTTCCACTGAAATCCCTCAGAGTCGCAGGCATCACTCAAAAAGAAGCTACTCATGCTCCCATTTCAATTAAATACCATGAAGGGACGCTCAAAGATGCTTATGGCTACATTATTGTCAAGTTGAAAATATGTTCAACCTGAACATATACCAAGTTTCACATAATCAGGAAGATCCAAGATGTGACATGATCCTCGGGCGAGCGTGGATCCATGCTGAAAACATGACTACAAACAAAGCGTCCTTTGGTTGCACATCTCTCCAGCGAAGAAAGTTCTGATCCAGAAGATTTGGCGGACGTTCCATCATCAGAGGACTTGGAGGAATTTCGAACTGTGACAAGGTTGAAACAAGAACCTGTAAAGATGCATAAACATTCATCAAGAGGATCCGCACTCAGGAAAGTCTCATTCATCCTATGACTATTTCATTTATTTCCTCACATGCTATTCTAGTATGGGGACTCAATTCTGCTAGCATCTCTGCTATTGCAAGACGTTATAAGTGGGTAATCTCACTTCAGCAATATTTTACCAAGTGTTTGAATCTGACACTTCTCCGAATCAAGCGTCTCACTGAGACATTCATTGAGATGATGTTCAAGCATGGCGAAGAACAATTTGGGCATTTCTCCACAGCCTAGCAGGAGTATCCATCTGTGCCACAAAATCAGAACGCTCTGATGTCTGCACAAGTGTTGAATCCCACTACCGCAACGAAAGGAATGCTGAAGCGACAGAAGATACTCGGGGCTGGGGTGATCAAGCCTAAGACATTCAAAGCTTAAGGGATATAAAGCTTCAACGCTCAAGCATCTAAGAAGTCTTCAAATTATACTCTCAATCAAAGAGTACACCTTCAATATTGGCGCCTCTGGCTTCAGCACAAATATCTCGACGATGACACACTAATTCAACAACAGCACGATCAAAGTGTAACTAAACTACAATCGATAAGTCTTCATTATCCCATGATAAGACTTCTGAAGTAGATGCAACATCATTCATCCATGGATGACACAAGCTCCTGAACATACACTGGGGACTTAATCTCATTCGAGAAATCGATTCAAATCAACTTCAATAAATGTTATCCACATAAAAAGTTCTTGCAACCTATATAGTTTCATGAAACTTCATCAACGGGACCTCTCTACATCACAATCCCATACACGATTGAAGAACTTCCTATCTTCACCGATCGCATTCAGAATGAAGACCGCTGCTGCTATCTGCCGTAACAACATCAATTCCATGACAAAACCACTTCGCGGTAAAATCATAATGTTCAGGAGAATTTGGTTGGAACTCCCAGTACACCTTCATCTTAATAATGCTGAACCCATCAACTAGTTCGTGAATGTAAAGGCTCACTAGATGGAGGAGCAAAGATTATCGATAATCATTGTTCTAGCCTTTTCGGTCTCTGGAGCGACTCCAACCATAGTATCAGCATTAACAAGGATATTTAGAGGATCTCCATTCATGGTCTCATCATCAACAAGAATTTCTGGAGAAAATTCAATCGTGATCTCAGCATCAACAACGGTTTCATGAGCAACATCCTCGTTACATCAATTAATCATTCTCTGATGTATTGCTCGTTGAAGCGGACTTCTCCAAGCACTAATGATTCATATAAAGGTGTGTAGACATGAAATATTTTCACATGAAAGTCTTTTCGAAGCTTGCACGACGGGCGGGCACAATCCCAAGTCTTCTACAAGATGTTCTCAGCACCTCTACAAATGAGATACAACACATTTCAGGCCACGGGCTTACAAAAACGTACCAATGGGTGAGGAATGGGACAATTCCTCCTCAACGAAAGATGTTCATCTATCTTTCTTCTACAACATACCAAAATGGAGAATCAATCGGACATACGAGATGAAAGATATGGCTTTTACCGTCAGGTCTACGAAATCTGAAAAATTTGTACGGGATTACAAATTACAAATGTGTACGCCTCTTTGGCTGACCTTTACAACTCTAAATTGAGTGATTCTTTTCTCATGTGATAAATCAGTCTCTTAGCTTCAAAAATTGGGTTCAAGTATCGAATTCCGACGTCATATGAGGTTCCTACAGCTTCCAGAGCATACAACATGCAAGCAGCAGTTTTTAGACGGGATTCATAACTTCCACAGTCGATCGGTGTCCACCAGGTCATTCCGCTAAGTCCTTCATCAAGGTACCTCCAACTTCGGCCACCTAGGTCTTTACATCAATTTCTCTACCTGGGTCCTCTATCTAGGTCTTGCCAGAAGAAGGGAAAACAAAAAGAGCGATTTAACAAAACACTGAGGACTAACGGTCCACTAATCATGGCGATGAGTTTCACAGTTCAAGACTCATGACATAAGACTCTCGTGCGCTGATCATTCATCATAAAAAGAATGCTGACACGGGGGCATGCAATCATGGTCATTACATCACCCCCTCTTGAGAGCAACCTCAGTGATGATCCCGTGACCGGGGTTTCGGAAGTGATGTTTCTACGACTGACAAAAACAAGATGGCACTGCAAGCACCATGCTTATGTATCAATCAAAATGTCCTGATATCAAATGAATCAATGACATCAAAATCCTTCACCAACCGTTCAAGACACAAGCGAATGGTCTAAAGACACAACAAGAGTGTTTTACAACAAGCCCGTATGAGATAATTTTACGCTGCCTTGTATAAGATGACAAACTGGGAGAAATTGGTGAAGAATCTAGGCATGGGTCATATACCATTCTCTTCGTATGTATGGTCTCTATAACATATCAAAATTTCATAATAATCGGATGAACGATCAAGGAGATGTAGCCAAAACATTGGACAACATACAATCTGAAAAGTTCTGAAAGTCTCCTGGAAGTTTACTGTTTCTCCTTTTTCAGGCCCTAGACATGCTCAAAACTAAAAAATCTTCTTCACAAAAGCTTGGAAATTTCCTGGGCTTGAAGATACATATGCATACCGCAAAAATCCGATTCCGGACGAGGATTCTACAGTGTTTTTACTAAAATGCTGAAGTCTGAAATTTTCTGGTGACGTATTATAGCAAAATTACTCGCATAATCACATGGATTCTCATTCATTCATTCATAAATCATAAATTTCATACTTCCATGAAGAAATTACAAGAGATGTACTTACCAGTGGAGTCTCTAAATCACTTGAGGGCTCGACAATGCCGGAATCTCCATTGGCAATGCTGTAATCTCCATTCGGTTCGCGATTTCGGGAATTCTCCATATTCCCATGTTCCAAAGAAGAGTGTGCTTCATAAACATACTGCGTATCTACAATAATTTCTTCCTGGATTCATCAACAACAATTATTATTATTTCATTCAAGGAGATGCCACGATCACCTGCATGAAAGAGATACTTACATCGACTTCTTCATCAGTGCTGGATTCCTGAATTGTTTGCCTGGGAACAAGTTGAAGACCGTCAATCGATGGAGGAAAAGTCTGAAAAGAAATAACAAACCTTGGTCTTGTGATCCTAATTGCACAGGCAAATTTATGACACAAGGAGCGCTAACAACTCACCAAAAAAACGGCTGGGGATTGCACGTCATTTGCTAACATCATGTAGTCCTTACTTCTGGTTTCTCCGCTCCCGTAGACTTTCTTCCATTTCCGTGGAGTCTACATTGATCCGGGATATCACTATACGATCATCCTGTGGTAAAGCTAATGAAATAACCAGGAGTACAACTCAGTATGAAGGATCTCTCACCATCACTCAGAGATCCCAGAAGTACCATTTCTTAAAGTTGAATCCGTAGAGATGTCATCTCTGGAAACACCATCTTTGGAAGTATCATCATGGGATTCAGTCATTCTTGCAAAGTGGCTACTTCAGCACATCGTTCACACAAAGCGCGGGATTCAACAAAACAATGAATCACGGAATAAAGGTGCTCACAACAACGTCTACAAAAATGGTAATTCTCAACTCTTACCTATTTACAGTTTCACGAACTTAGTGATAACAACGTAAAACTCCGAAAAACTTGCTTACTCTTTCAAACCTGCAAAAGTGAGCAAAAAACTTATCATTCAAGAGTCAACATTGACTTTTCACGAAACTTCCATCATGTGAACAGTTCAAATAATTTTCACCGTGTGAGCGACTCTCACCAAGTGAAAACTCATTGGTTTTGTGCATACAATATCAGATCACAAAATCCATACAAACAATATTTTATCAAAAATTATTTACTTCTAGGAATTGTTGAAAATCAAAATTTGATTTCATATAAATTTTCATTGTGTGAACATTCACTGGTTTTTCAAAAATTGGATAGACGTCCATTCTACAATTATAAAAACTCACATACATACATTTTTTCACCGTGAATAATTTTCTACTTTCAACAATTGTTCAAAATCAAAACATTGATTTTACAAAAAATATATATTTTAACGTGAAACTCAAGTAACTTTGAAAATATATGTATATATTTTTGCTCCCTCTCGCGAGCATCCGTCTTTGAAACGAGAAGTATATTTTCAAAAATTTATGAAGGCTCACATATCGAAAATAAACCTTTTTCATGAAAGCTCATAGACAAAAATTTTATTACTAACAGACGCACGTCTATTCAAAAAAAAAAAAACTTTTCTCTCGTACGAGCATCCACCTTTGAAGCGAGAGTTTATTCTCTTTTGTGAAATCTCACATATTTAAAAATAAAATTTTGGCTTTTGTGAAGGCGCATAGACAAAAATTTTATCACTATATTTTGTTTGTTTCTTGACTAACGATCGAACGAACGTCTTTTCTTAAAACAAGGATTTCTTTTCGGGCTCGGGCCCGCAAATATTAAACCGACCAAAACAGGATGCCCGATCGTCCAAATCAGCAGTGCCTCATCTCACGGGATGACACTCTATTATTCAGGGTCCTTACCTGAGCATTTGCTTAGACATGACACTGTTGGAGAAAATCGAGGATTCTAAGACTACCTTTGTAGACTGACTTCAACCACCGATCTCATCAACTGAAAATCACCATTTAATGCATACTGCGGAACATGACTGTCCCTCACTAAGCAGGGGAATTAATGTTGATGGTGGATTTTCAACAAAGGTCAAAACCGTAAAATCATGACGCATGTTTTTGACACGGCTTTCAGGCATGCAACGATTCATATTTGACGAAGCCATGATGAACATATATGTCGAAAGATCTCCACTAGCTGAGCGTTCGATCCCTGACACTTCATCATGCCCTCTATGTAGAATAACATAATTGGGCGGTTCTCCGTAAGATTAAGAGCAATAACGCCTTCAGGACGTCGGTGACACTCACTGTTCCCTGACTACATGAGAGAGACCCCCCTCTACATAGAAGAACGATTGGGCGGTTCTCCGTAAGATTGAGAGCAATAACGCCTTCAGGACGTCGGTGACACTCACGGTTCCCTGACTATGTAGAGATACCGTGTATAGACCCAGGCGGTTCTCCGTAAGATCGAGAGCAATAACGTCTTCAAGACTTCGGAAAACATCCGGTGTTTCCTGACTATGCACCTCAGAATGGGTATGACGCTTTAACTGGATAATATCCGTTCTGCAATAGATTAATTCTACCGTGAAATTCACCACTGGATTCCTAGAAAATAATCTATCTTATCTTATTGCTCCTATTCCATGGTCAAACTCACGACTGGTTCTATGGAATGGTAATAGATAAATGTATTGCTCCGATTTCATGATCGAATCCACGGCTTGATCTCATGAAATGGTAATAGATATTACTCCTATTTCATGGTCGAATCCACGTTGATCTCATGAAATGGTAATATCACCACCTATTTTATTACTCTGATTATGTGGTCGAATCCATAATCCCATGGAATGGTAATACCTATTTTATTTATTCCGAATTCATAGTCGAATCCACGGCTGATCCTATGAATTGATAATAATAAACTACTCACCTTTATTGCTCAATTGCATGAATCATTCTCCACCGAATTTCATAAATTAGTAATAAATACTCAGCAATCGGGCATCTAGGCTATTCCTGAGTGAGTCCCATAAAATGGTGCTAGTGTACTCAACCATGATGCACGAATGACTCACCCAAATGCGCGAACGAGCATCCAAAATATGGACAAATGAGGAATCCCGCACAAAACAGGAGAGAGAAAATAATAACATTAAAATAATGGAGAGCGCCATCGGCCGGCCGGCTATGCCTTAGTCGTGTCCGGTCCCATGCTTCCTCCATTATTTTCCTTATTTTTTTTGTTTTCATGACCCATGAAGACTCCTCCATTCTAACAACTTTCCTTGTTTAAGCAAAACTCATGGTTTCTCCATATTTTCGTGGTTTCATGAAAAATAATAATATAAAATAGGGAAAGGAGTCATGGGACGGGGCTACTTAGTCGTCCGGCCATGCCCTAGCCGTGGATGGTCCCACACCTTGCGATCCCTAATCTTTCATAAACTATTACTTCTCTCATCTTGTGCAACTTCCCTGTTTCAGCAAAAATCATGGTTTCTCCATATTTTCTCAAATATTGCTCAAACCATGAAAAGGCCAAAAGTAAACATGGTCACATGACCGACTAGGTTACTCATGAAAGTATATTAAAATATTTCTATTTTAATATTTACGAAATATTGATCAATTGAGCATACATGCTCATTCCAGTAAAAATCAAGAATTTCAGTCAAGATGAAACTCTTCTGAAAATTCACAATGTTGCTCGAACGCACATCAGAAAATACTGAAACTCTCAGTATGGGAACATGGACACCATGGTAACACGTGCATGCCCTCTTGACCGACCAGGGTTATCCCTGGGGCTTGCACAAAGCCGGTCCCACGCGTTTTCCTAGTTTTGACCTAATTTGTGCAATTGCTCATATTGGGTCCAAACTCTTTCTAATCAATTTGGAGTTTTCTAGAGCGCTCACCAACGTTCCTACGACCACCAAGGTCCGGTCTTATAACATCTTTGTCGGTCCCTCGTTTTTCCATAATTAGGTTTTATCACCTAACGCTCAATCGAGCACTATTTCAATAAGTGATGAAACCAGCATTTAATCATCTTTCTTTCACCAACTCTGGTGCACGCTCACTCAAGCGCTCGAGCATCACATGGATGGACGTCCATAATTCCATGTGTTCAGTCCTCTCTCACTCGACCTATTTTTAGCGATCCGCCAATTAATGAACAACGGATTGAAAACTAGGGTTTTGAACAAACGCTCAACAAATCCTCATTCTAAGCATGATTCACAAACCGAATAAATTTATGTTGATCCAGCAAATAACACGCGGATTAATTGTATAATATTTGGTAATCTACCAATATTTAATTGGGTCACGTCACCAATAAATAATTTGTCAAATCGAGCAACACTTGCTCAATTGCTCGAATATTGATCCAACTATCAATATTCAGTAATTTATCAGTAATACGTCGAATTGAGCAATACTTTCTCAATTACTCGAATATTGATCCAACTATTAATATTCAGTAATTTACCAGTAATTCGTCAAATTGAGAAATACTTGTTCAATTGCTCGAACATTGATCAAACTATCAATATTCAATAATTCGTAGAATTAAGCAATACTTTCTCAATTGCCCAACTATCAATATACCAGTAATTCGTCGAGCAATACTTGCTCAGTTACTCGAATGTTCCACTGAGCAATTCGTCATTTATGCTCTATTCAACAAAACCTAGACTCATTGCCTAAATCATTCAACGTGACTAATTAAATACACGTATGTCATGCAGACTCCACGATTCGTGAGCCATCAATCACGTCAAATTGGGGGATATCAATTAAAGTTTTGGTCTGGCGGCCTACAACACGTGGATTCATCCACAACGAGAAATGGGAGTAAGTCGTGTCAACAGTTGAAGGAGTTAGCAAAGTAGTGGGTGAGTGATCAACCAAGACTCCGCACGACCTGGAACTGGTTTCACCATGATCTCCCACTTTCCCACTCTTTCACTCAAGAAACCGTCGCACTTACATGGATCAGGGTGTTCATCATTCTTTCAATATAAATAAGTCTAAATCGAGGACAACACAGATCATTATCATCAATCATCATTCGTCAATAACTCGATTAAAACTTATTCACGGAACTCAACTTCAGAAGTTCGTCAAATTTGCAGAAACCTTCAGCACATCCACAATCCTTGATCATCATTGATCCTACACAATTCTCAGCTTCCCTCCTACAGATCAACTCATCTCCCTCTTTGCGACCGAATTGACTCTGGAACGGCCATTGACTTGGTTTAGGCCAAAGTCCTACAGATTGATCTCTCGAATCTAAGCACTCCCTTTGCAGTGCATCTTTGTGAGGTTCAGCAGTTTGCTCGGTCGAGGAGTCTCGTCCGCACGCTCGACTCTTCACTTTCCTAAAAAACCATCAAAACATTTTCCCCATCTACAACTAAGAAAATAAAAACACAAATCTTTCTCAAGTTTATAGACATACCTTTTAAGAAGAATCCAATCGAATTCTACAGCCTTACCGAACATATTATGTGCGCCCTAATTCTTGTGCTTCCC